>NC_060139.1:1079765446-1080113946 GCF_021461385.2 Schistocerca piceifrons
GGCAGCGGTCAGTATTGGGTAATCTTGTTGGGGCCCACTTTTTGACAAGTTGAAATGTGTTCATTTACATAATGATTTAGTGTATGTTTGTGAAAGCGAGTTTGCACTGACATTAACCAAAAGGTACAACAGTGACCCTTCAAAATCACAAGTGAACATTGCCGTCATGAAGACTGCTATATCGGTGCTCTACCCAAAGGGGATCCAGGTCCAGAGATTGCCACTAGTTTGCGAGAAGTATCATCTGCAGTGCACTGTGCGGAGCTGATGTGTATGGGACCAGTGTCTATTACATGAGAGATAGAATAATTGGCTAACATAGCTTAATGATGTGGAAGCAGTCACCTTACAAGCAAGTTAATAGCATTAATTATTGTATATGACCATGTTGTTGTTGTTGTGGTCTTCAGTCCAGAGACTGGTTTGATCCAGCTCTCCATGCTACTCTATCCTGTGCAAGCTTCTTCTTCTCCCAGTACCTACTGCAACCTACATCCTTCTCAATCTGTTTAGTGTATTCATCTCTTGGTCTCCCTCTACGATTTTTACCCTCCACACTGCTTTCCAATACTAAACTGGTGATCCCATGATGCCTCTGGATATGCCCTACCAACCGATCCCTTCTTCTAGTCAAGTTGTGCCACAAATTTCTCTTCTCTCCAATTCTATTCAATACCTCCTCATTAGTTCTATCCATCTAATCTTCAGCATTCTTCTGTACCACCACATTTCGAAAGCTTCTATTCGCTTCTTGTCTAAACTATTTACCGTCCACCTTTCACTTCCATACATGGCTACACTCCATACAAATACTTTCAGAAACGACTTCCTGACACTTAAATCTATACTCGATGTTAGCAAATCACTCTTCTGCAGAAACGCTTTCCTTGCCATTGCCGGTCTACATTTTATATCCTCTCTACTTCGACCATCATCAGTTATTTTGCTCCCCAAATAGCAAACCTCATTTACTACTTTAAGCGTCTCATTTCCTAATCTAATTCCCGCAGCATCAGACGATTTAATTCGACTACATTCCATTATCCGCGTTTTGCTTTTGTTGATGTTCATCTTATACCCTCCTTTCAAGACACTATCCATTCCGTCCAACTGCTCTTCCAAGTCCTTTGCTGTCTCTGACAGAATTACAGTGTCATCGGCGAACCTCAAAGATTTTATTTCTTCTCCATGGATTTTAAATCCTACTCCGAATTTTTCTTTTGTTTCCTTTACTGCTTGCTCAGTATACAGATTGAATAACATCGGGATAGGCTACAACCCTGTCCCACTCCCTTCCAAACCACTGCTTCCCTTTCATGCCCCTCAACTCTTACAAAGGCCATCTGGCTTCTGTACAAATTGTAAATAGCCTTTCGCTCCCTGTATTTTACCCCTGTCAACTTCAGAATTTGAAAGAGAATATTCCAGTCAACATTGTCAATAGCTTTCTCTACAAATGTGAGAAACGTAGGTTTGCATTTCCTTAATCTATTTTCTAAGATAAGTCGTAGGGATTTACTTCACATATAAACATATCAGTGAAATTTGAAAGTAATAACTTAGGGTGGGAAGGATTGAAGTTATTTGTTATCTGCCAGTGTAATTTGTATCCGACTCGACCCAGCCACTGTGTGAAATGCTTCACACTTGAGCAGGATGTTGTGCGTCAGCAGTTCATTTCATCATCGAACTCGGTTCCACTTACTGTAACTCGAAATTCAGTCCATGGACAAAGAACTATGATGAAGGTATCATCAGCGGCAGAGATGTAGGGCTGCTATAGATGGTGTGATACACGTGTGTGTGTGTGTGTGTGTGTGTATGTGATGTGTACGTGGATGTGTGTTTGCTTGGGGGGGGGGGGCTGTACGTGTGTGTCTACAATTTTCATATGGCGTTACTTCATGGAGCAGGCTGGTAAAGCAAATGCCAAAAAATGTGTGAAGCTAGGCCTGAGAACAATAAATTAACGAACAAAGAGTACCATTTCAACTGAACACTACATAAGTTTACTTTGGTTCGCATTACATAACAAAATTAAAACAATATGTGTTGTATTTAAATTACCTGTATAATTATGTAAAGACATTATTGGGAATTTTATCAATGAGAGGCAAAATATTTTTTGTAGGTATAATTTATACTAATATCAGATTCATTCTTACCGGACCTGGGAGTTTAAGTTAGCTAACACCTGTCAGTGTAACAGTTTGAGTGCACAATGCTGCTGGTGTTCCTCGCTTTCTGTGTGTGAAGCGAACGTAGCTTACGATAGGGATAGGTGATGGAGACTATCCTCTCTGCGGTGACTGGCGTTCTGATTAATTTACACTAGTCGTATTCCTTGACTACAGCAAAGAGGGTCTACAGAATGCGAAAAGAAGTCAAAGTTGTCCATTTAATTTCAGAGGAATTAAATATAGTTTTATTCCACTGATAATTTTAATTATGGAGTTACCTAAAATATAAATACACTCCTGGAAATGGAAAAAAGAACACATTGACACCGGTGTGTCAGACCCACCATACTTGCTCCGGACACTGCGAGAGGGCTGTACAAGCAATGATCACACGCACGGCACAGCGGACACACCAGGAACCGCGGTGTTGGCCGTCGAATGGCGCTAGCTGCGCAGCATTTGTGCACCGCCGCCGTCAGTGTCAGCCAGTTTGCCGTGGCATACGGAGCTCCATCGCAGTCTTTAACACTGGTAGCATGCCGCGACAGCGTGGACGTGAACCGTATGTGCAGTTGACGGACTTTGAGCGAGGGCGTATAGTGGGCATGCGGGAGGCCGGGTGGACGTACCGCCGAATTGCTCAACACGTGGGGCGTGAGGTCTCCACAGTACATCGATGTTGTCGCCAGTGGTCGGCGGAAGGTGCACGTGCCCGTCGACCTGGGACCGGACCGCAGCGACGCACGGATGCACGCCAAGACCGTAGGATCCTACGCAGTGCCGTAGGGGACCGCACCGCCACTTCCCAGCAAATTGGGGACACTGTTGCTCCTGGGGTATCGGCGAGGACCATTCGCAACCGTCTCCATGAAGCTGGGCTACGGTCCCGCACACCGTTAGGCCGTCTTCCGCTCACGCCCCAACATCGTGCAGCCCGCCTCCAGTGGTGTCGCGACAGGCGTGAATGGAGGGACGAATGGAGACGTGTCGTCTTCAGCGATGAGAGTCGCTTCTGCCTTGGTGCCAATGATGGTCGTATGCGTGTTTGGCGCCGTGCAGGTGAGCGCCACAATCAGGACTGCATACGACCGAGGCACACAGGGCCAACACCCGGCATCATGGTGTGGGGAGCGATCTCCTACACTGGCCGTACACCACTGGTGATCGTCGAGGGGACACTGAATAGTGCACGGTACATCCAAACCGTCATCGAACCCATCGTTCTACCATTCCTAGACCGGCAAGGGAACTTGCTGTTCCAACAGGACAATGCACGTCCGCATGTATCCCGTGCCACCCAACGTGCTCTAGAAGGTGTAAGTCAACTACCCTGGCCAGCAAGATCTCCGGATCTGTCCCCCATTGAGCATGTTTGGGACTGGATGAAGCGTCGTCTCACGCGGTCTGCACGTCCAGCACGAACGCTGGTCCAACTGAGGCGCCAGGTGGAAATGGCATGGCAAGCCGTTCCACAGGACTACATCCAGCATCTCTACGATCGTCTCCATGGGAGAATAGCAGCCTGCATTGCTGCGAAAGGTGGATATACACTGTACTAGTGCCGACATTGTGCATGCTCTGTTGCCTGTGTCTATGTGCCTGTGGTTCTGTCAGTGTGATCATGCGATGTATCTGACCCCAGGAATGTGTCAATAAAGTTTCCCCTTCCTGGGACAATGAATTCACGGTGTTCTTATTTCAATTTCCAGGAGTGTATTAAGAGTAGTTGCCAAGATACACTTGGGCCCAGTAAAAGAAATTGCCCAACAGTAAGTTCTTAAACCCAGCCTTAAGTTGTAGCACATTTCGAATAAGACATTTAGTATGCTTTGGCAGTTGAATGTATGTGTACCCGTGTATCCGAATCCATCCCCCACACTAATTTAACCCACTGAAGTCTTTGGAACTTGTAGACGCCCTCTTTTTACATTGGGGTGTGCCGGATGGTTTTCTTGCCGGCACTTCTGAATTTGCACCACAGCCACCACCTGAAAAGTTCCTCTGGCTATTCCGCCGTCCGTCCTTCAGCGGTGTTTCACGCGCTGCTATCGGGCGGCGCCGTCGACTCGCTGAGTCTTCACGAGGCATGGAGTGCCGCCTGGGAGGCCGTCAGTGGCTTGTCGTAGGCGGCTGCAACAACAGCGTTTTCTAGCGGCTCTGGCGTTCGCCATAGACCGGATATGCTGTTTCGGTCCCCAAGACGCACGGCAATTCCATAGGTTTGAGTCTGGCAAAAGGCTTACGTGCGTGTGTCGCTTAACCGCCGCCGCTTGAGAGGTTAGGTGCCAGGCCACAGTGAAGCAACAGGACAGTGCGCTCTGTTGTTGAATGGTGTTGCCGTTGCGTCGCGAATGTACGCTGATGTATTTGCAGCCCGGCACACCGTCACTGGCGCAGTAGTTTGTTGGGTTTGTAATTTACTGAGTTACGACCCAGTCGACGTTTACATCCATCAACAAGAAGATAAGCGCCGAAAGGCACATCGACACCAAGTATAACTTTGCTTTGAGTTGTTGCTATACGTAACAGTAACATCTGATTGTAATAACAAGGTTAGTTTGGCTTTTACACTACTGGAAATTAAAATTGCTACACCAAGAGGAAATGCAGATGATAAACGGGTATTCATTGGACAAATATGTTATACCAGAACTGACATGTGATTACATTTACACGCAGTTTGGGTGCATAGATCCTCAAAAATCAGTACCTAGAACAACCACCTCTGGCCGTAATAACGGCCTTGATACGCCTGGGCATTGAGTCAAACAGAGCTTGGATGGAGTGTACAGGTACAGCTGCCCATGCAGCTTCAACACGATACCACAGTTCATCAAGAGTAGTCACTGGCGTATTGTGACGAGCCAGTTGCTCCGCCACCATTGACGAGACGTTTTCAATTGGTGAGATATCTGGAGAATGTGCTGACCAGGGCAGCAGTCGAACGTTTTCTGTATCCAGAAAGGGCCGTACAGGACCTGCAACATGCGGTCGTTCATTATCCTGCTGAAATGTAGGGTTTCGCAGGGATAGAATGAAGGGTAGAGCCACGGGTCGTAACACATCTGAAATGTTCAAAGAGCCGTCAATGCGAACAAGACGTGACAGCGACGTGGAACCGATGGCACACCTTACCATCACGCCGGGTGATACGCCAGTACGGCGATGACGAATACACGCTTCCAATGTGCGTTCAGCGCGATGTCGCCAAACACGGATGCGACCATCGTGACAGTGTAAACAGAATCTGGATTCATCCGAAAAAATGACGTTTTGCCATTCGTGCACCCAGTTTCGTCGCAGGCGCTCCTGTCTGTGATGCAGCGTCAAGAGCAACCGCAGCCAACGTCTCAGAGCTGATAGTCCATGCTGCTGCAAATGTCGTTCAACTGTTCGTGCAGATGGATGTTGTCTTGCAAAATGGTTCAAATGGCTCTGAACACTATGGGACTTAACTGCTGAGGTCATCAGTCCCCTAGAACTTAGAACTACTTAAACCTAACTAACCTAAGGACATCACACACATCCATGCCCGAGGCAGGATTCGAACCTGCGACCGCAGCGGTCGCGCGGTTCCAGACTGTAGCGCCTAGAGCCGCTCGGCCACTCCGGCCGGCTGTCTTGCAAACGTCCCCATCTGTTGACTCAGGGATCGAGACGTGGCTGCACGATCCGTTACAGCCATGCGGATAAGATGCCTGTCATCTCGACTGCTAGTGTTACGAGGCCGTTGGGATCCATCATGGCGTTCCGTATTACCCTCCTGAACCCACCGATTCCATATTCTGCTAACAGTCATTGGATCTCGACCAACACGAGCAGCAATGTCGCGATTCGATAAACCGCAATCGCGATAGGCTAGAATTCGACCTTTATCAAAGTCGGAAACGTGTTGGTACGCATTTCTCCTCCTTACACGAGGCGTCACAACAACGTTTCACCAGGCAACGCCGGTCAACTGCTGTTTGTGTATGAGAAATCGGTTGGAAACTTTCCTCATGTCAGCACGTTGTAGGTGTCGCCACCAGCGCCAACCTTGTGTGAGTGCTTTGACATGCTAATCATTTGCATATCACAGCATCTTCTTCCTGTCGGTTAAATTTCGCGCCTGTAGCACGTCATCTTCGTGGTGTAGCAATGTTAATGCCCAGTAGTGTAGAATGTCTGTGTCCTCTGTATTTTCTCTGTTCAGCCTCACCGAAGCCGACTGGTGCCAATATAGGTTCTCAGTTAAACGTAGGTCTTTATCATCCAAACCAATGCTTCTTAATGTGTCAACAACATTCTGGTGTTTTACACTGCCGATAGCCTTCTGATAATCAATAAAGCAGGCATAAATGTGGCAATTCACGTCTCTGCACATTTGAAATGGTACCTGAAGACTAAATAATGCTTCCCTCGTGCCAAATTAATTTCTGAAACCAATCTGTGTAGAAGAAATTTGTTCTTCGCAAATATTGTAAATCCTTTGGTGGTGATTGACTTTCAGAAAGATCTTTAGCAGGTGTCTCATGAGGCTGATGGTCCTGTATTCACCACAAGTCTTAGCTTCGGGATTTTTGGGCAGTGTAATGAATTCGGATTGAAGCCATTCCCGTGGAATGTTACCAGAGTCGTAGATGTCACAGAGTATTTCAGTGTACCAATTTAAATTATCCTCGCAGAGCAGCTTGAGAATTTCGCATTCACATTGTCGGGATCAGGTGATTTGCCATCTTTCATTCCATTTACCGCAGCTTGTACTTCTTCCAGCAGAATTCTAGGTCCTGTTTCGTAATATTTGAAGCTCTCGATCTAGCAGTTTTCTGTAATTAACTATTTGAGTAAGTCTGCCAGAGAGTAATCATTTGATCTCAGTTTTGTCATGAGCTAGCGGACTTTGTAGTGCGGAAGGATTGAGTCTGAATTATATTGTCAAATGATCAGATGATTTCTGGAGCTAAATCGTGTTTTGAAACGAGTTGGGTCTGGTCGTGAATGAGTGGCTTCCACCCCGTTTGGTTGACTTCAAAAGATCTGGTATCGTACAACAGTTCCGTCTTCTGCGGCAGGTATTCAGTGTTGTACCTTATCGAAAGTAATTATACTGATCCTTGGTGGTGCAACATTGTATATGATAGTTAATCTAAATTATTGATTTGACCATAGTTATCATTCTGGGTTCCCGCACCACATAGCTGTTCTGATCGTTCGACGGCACGCAACAGCTAACGGGAGCGTTACGAAGGCAAACGTATTACGGGGCGAGGTAGTCAGTTAAAGGCGTTGAAGCTATCCTGTTATTCTAGGCTAACTTGGGGCTCTGTGTGTGCCTGAATTGCGCTGCCGCTGTAGAGTGTAATTTCTGCAGTTACGCGCGGTCGAGGCTTATGAGTGTTACTTGATGAAAATTACCGTTCCCCGTACTAATATTTGTTGAGTTATTAACGGACCTAGCTGTCGTATTTGAATAGTGCTGTTGTACAGTACCTTATGTTATTGCCATGTCGGAGGTTTTCGTTGAAGACTTGTTACCATTTTGCCAAGGCTGCTTGGATATTTTAGAAGTTATTTTATTCTTACCAGCTAAGTTTGTCTTTTATAATTTGCTTAATAAGGTTATTATTGCAGCTTTAATTAGTTATTAAACTTGTTTCTGAGTTGTGGTGGACCCGTTGCATTCGTCATTTTGCAAGCCATTTTTAACTGTACTCGCAATAATGACGGTTATTAGTTTTAAGGCGGGTTAGACAGCTTGAGGGAAGAATTTTGTTGAATGTACTGGGTTTTCTTTAACCGTCGCTGTGATAGTCAGGGTCTGCACAAAGCTATCGCCACGACTGTGGTAGTGATTTATGGTTATAGTTTCAGGATTCGTGGGGCAGTACGTTGGATATTCTACAGTGTTAGATCCTCCGCATCCAGTATGATGAAGATGGCGTCCCGCATCAGGAACAGCAAGGGCACATCACGTGCCAGTCATCTTTGACCGCTTCAACTATTTCGTCTGACTTTAATTTAACAAATCAGAACCATATTAACTCGTCAGAACCAATATACATCCCTCCTCTCTCATCTTTTGATTAAATCCTGGTTCATAATTACTTTAGAGAAGAGAGGTATTGGCAATGAGAAAGAAAACATACGCTCACGCGGATGCGCGTAAATATTTTACTCTCCCAATCACGGTCATCATTAAAATGAAACAGCCAGTCACTATGTACCTATCTTCTTGACCAAGTTCAAAAGTATCCAAACGACTTATGCTACTTATCAAGAATACGATATGTTAAGATATTGAGAACACTGGTGTAATTTACAGTAATTCCATGTATAAAATATAGAATAAAAGCCATAACTATTTTTAACGACCATTTACTTCGACAGGGGGATGAACTTACATGTAAACTGCATGGAAATGGATTACACAGAATACGACACACAGTTAATAAAATGGACAGTTAATAAAATGGAATGACTAAAGTAGAAGATAGGATTAAGTTACAATTTATAGCTACAATGTTTGACTCTACACGTTAATACACGGTACTGTCACATAAATGTAACCACCGGCCATGTTGGACGTCAACGTACAGTAACGAATGATAAATGACAGGTTGCGGCACTAAGAGTGTAGGATATACAGGGTGATCCATTGATCGTGACCGGGCCAAATATATCACGAAATAAGCATCCAACGAAAAAACTACAAAGAACGAAACTCGTCTACCCTGAAGGGGGAAACCAGATGGAAGTATGGTTGGCCCGCTAGATGGCGCTTCCATAGGTCAAACGGATATCAACTGCGTTCTTTTAAATATGAACCCCCACTTTTATTACATATTCGTGTAGTACGTAAAGAAATACGAATGTTTTAGTTGGACCGCTTTTTCACGCTTTGTGATAGATGGCGCTGTAATAGTCACAAACATATGGCTCACAATTTTAGAAGAACAGTTGGTAACATGTAGATTCTTTAAATTAAAATACAGAACGTTTGAACATTTTATTTCGATTCTTCCAATGTGATACATGTACCTTTGTGAACTTATCATTTCTGATAACGCATGCTTTTACAGTGTGATTACCTGTAAATACCACATTATCGAAATAAATGCTCAAAATGATGTCCGTCAACCTCAATGCATTTGGCAATACGTGTAACGACATTCCTCTCAACAGCGAGTAGTTCGCCTTCCGTAATGTTCGCACATGCAATGACAATGCGCTGACGCATGTTGTCAGGCGTTGACGGTGGATCAGGATTACAAATATCCTTCAACTTTCCCCACAGAAAGAAATCCGAGGACGTCAGATCCGGTGAACGTGCGGGTCATGGTATGGTGCTTCGACGACCAATCAACCTGTCATGAAATATGCTATTCAATACCGCTTCAACCGCACGCGAGCTATGTGCCGGACATCCATCATGTTGGAAGCACATCACCATTCTGTCATGCAGTGAAACATCTTGTAGTAACATCCGTAGAACATTACGTCGGAAATCAGTATACATTGCACCATTTAGATTTCCATCGATAAAATGGGGGCCAATTATCCTTCCTTCCATAATGCCGCACCATACATTAACCCGTCAAGGTCGCTGACGTTCCACGTGTCGCAGCCATCGTGGATTTTCCGTAGCCCAATAGTGCATATTATACCTGTTTACGTTACCGCTGCTGGTGAATAACACTTGAACACGACGTTCAAAGTGGTCGCCATGCAATTCCTGGTGCATAGAAATATGCCACGGGTGGAATCGACGTTGATATAGCATTCTCAACACCGACGTTTCTGAAATTCCCGATTCCTGCGCAATTTCTCTACTGATGTGCGGATTAGCCGCGACAGCAGCTAAAACACCTACTTGGGCGTCATAATTTGTTGCAGGTCGTGGTTGACGTTTCACATGTCGCTGAACGCTTCCTGGCCGGCTGAAGTGGCCGAGCGGTTCTAGGCGCTTCAGTCTGAAAGACATTCGGGACACTTCGTCAGTCAATCAGTGATTCCTGTGTGGGATCACAAACATCTAAAACGTTGCAGATAGATTGGACTTTTGGAGTAAGTATCGATTTTCTGCGGAGTGACGCAATATAGCTGTCAAGCCACATTATAAGATTCAGTTTAATACATTTATACTCATAAGTTTACTACCTAAGTATGTGTTTTGGAGTGGAGAGTAGCAGTATGAGTACAAAACACATCCATGTTGCTTGTCATAACATGCAGAGGCTGGTCACAAATAATGAATGTGTGTGTGTGTGTGTGTGTGTGTGTGTGTGTGCGTTTTTAGAGCTAACGGACGCTCATGCCGAGGTTATCAGTGTCCTTACACAAAACACATATAAAAATAAGGTGTCTATAAGAGGAACGTAGCTGTGCCGGTAGACGGTGGATTAGCGAAATACATAGGATAGAAAACTGGCACAGAGAATGTAACAAACTGTGCGCACATAACAGAAGAAATCCAGTGGCGTTCTGCTACACGGTTGCTGCAAATAGCAACTACCCCTGCAAAAATCCTCGTGCATGTGAGCGAATTTAACTGAATCAGAAATAGTCGTGACACAGACACAACTTCGAGACCCAATCCCGTAGTAAATGTACTTTGAAAGATCGTGGTCCTAGCAGTGAATCTTAAGGCGGAGAAATGAAAAACATCAAATGTGACGAGCACAGCAACATCTAGTGGAATGAAAGACATGATTTAAGTGAACTCTTTAGTTTACTACAGAAAAGCTCCTAAAGATATATGCGACCCTCTGGTTTTCCGCCAAAAAAGCTCGATGAGAGTTCCCTGTTTGGAGTACATCACCGTTGCAGGAGGCATTTTGAAGGCTACGTATAGCGCTGCCACCTACCGGAACTTCATGAAACTATAGCGTCTGAAGCGAGAATATTCCACAATTTTTTCAACTGAAACTTCCCGAAGAAAATAAATGTACTGCATTACTGATCGAACGCCATGAATCGGTTTACACCATCATGATGGTCGCAACCGTGTTTGGCGACATCGCGGTGAACGCACACTGGAGCGTGTATTCGTCATCACCATACTGGCGTATCACCCGGCGTGATGGTATGCGGTGCCATTGGTTATACGTCTCAGTCACCTCTTGTTCGTATTGACGGCACTTTGAACAGTGGACGTTACATTTCAGATGTGTTACGAGCCGTGGCTCTACGCTTCATTCGATCCCTGCGAAACCCTACATTTCAGCAGGATAATGCACGATCGCATGTTGCAGGTCCTGTACGGGCCTTTCTGGATACAGAAAATGTTCGACTGCTGCCCTGGCCAGCACATTCTACAGATCTGTCACCAATTGAAAACGTCTGGTCAATGGCGGCCGAGCAACTGGCTCGTCACAATACGCCAGTCACTACTCTTTATGAAGTGTGGTATCGTGTTGAACCTGCATGGGCAGTTGTATCTGTACACGCCATCCAAGCTCTGACTCATGTAACCTCCCCACCGTAATTTAAAAGAAAGAAAATAAGACAATATTATTTAATACAAATGGGAGCCGAGTGTAACCTCCCCACCGTAATTTAAAAGGGAAATGAAATGACAATATTTAATACAAATAGGAGCCGTTTGTAACCTCTCCACAAAAATTTGAAAGAAAGAAATATGACAATATTTAATTATGAGTGCTAATGGACACTGCTCTAAGCGTAACCTGCCCACAATGAAATGTACTGACAATGACAACAAAAATGTGAAATTCGCAATCTGACTCAAATATAAATTCTTCACAAAATTTAAAGTCCGTTCAGTGACAAGAAAATACAATTAAACCGAAATATCGGTCTTTGGCCCTGTGTAAAACAATCAGAGTTAAAGTCTTACCTCAGAATAAATGCATGTCACATTTCTGCTCTTATCTTTCTGCACGGCTTGGAGGAACTGCATTGCAAATGATAATATTCCTTTTTTTTTGTGATTTTAGTGAAGTTTTTCTTCAAAAGAAGTGGAGTGAAATGGGAAGTGCAACGAAATCTTTAGTTCAATAAAAATTAATTTTTTGAAAAAATGCTTTTGAAATAAAAATTATTATTGGGGGACTTGTTGGACAATAATTACAATAAATAAAATTTTTCATTATCTAATGATTATATTAATTAACAGTATACCTTATCCACCATCTTGACCAGTGTTGCCGACCGCCTACATCACCCGCACTGGACTGCTATCACTGACCGACCGCTCTGCATGACGGCTACTAGCGTACCGCACGCGACGACTACTGACAGAGTACTGCTCTCAACTAGACAACACTCGCGCGGTCAAGCGCATACTCTCTGGTCACAGATGCTACAATGCCTCGCCATCGCTGCTATGTTACATACGTGTTTCATAACCCTCCACTGGGGGGGCAAAAATTTGGCAGCGATGGTGAGTCATTTGGACTTGCCAATCGCGGCAAAATTTTTAATTAACTCATAAACTTCTACAATTTACAGAATAATTAGATGTAGTACATAAAGTAAATGTTGTGCACACGCACTAAGTACAAGATATATCAGACAAAGACAAAATGTGAGTACAAAACATAGTAACAAATCAGAAAAATGTATATACAAATTATTTGACAGATAACAAAGTGCACAGGCACTGAAAAAATTCTTTAGCATATTCAGAACAAATAAACAGACTGGCAAAAAATATTATGTTGACAAGTGACATGAGTGCACATGCACTGCAGTTGAGAACATATCAGTAAATGATGAAATGTATATAAGTGCATACGCATTGAAGTATTGAATATACAGAATAGTACAAATCATATTGAAAAATGAGAAAAGTGCATAGGCACTGAAGTTCAGTAGAAAACATATTAACACCTAACATAAGTGCACATGCACTGTAGTTCAGAACATATCATTAAAATAAAAATGTATGTACAATATAAAAGACAAGAGTGTACATATACTGTACTTCAGAACAAATCGAAGAAATGTCTTTAGCATTTTCGCAATAAATAATCATAATGGCAAAAAATCATGTCCAAAGTGCACACGCACTGAAGAAATGTCTTTAGCATTTTATGAACATAAATGATGTTACCAAAATGATTTTCACTATGTGACAAGAATTAGGATAGGAAAGGGAAGGATTGCATCATGGTTGTAGCACTTTAGATTGCACACAGCTGTTCTGAAAGTCCATATCTTTCCACAGAAGTACAACACCAAGTGACACAACTTGAAGTTCTTTTCCCATCAGAATTTATCAGTGTAGCCAAGACACTGAACTGTCGTAGTAATGTTCCATGTTTTCATTTTGGCAGTACATTAGGTACACCAAACAGTGCGACCATAATAACGTCTTCATCGCTCACGGTGGTGGACAGCATGTCGTGTCAACACCACGCTCTTACAAGGCGCACCAACGTAGAATTAGTGCAAAACCAAAGATAGTGCTCCATGATCACTAGGATAAACAGGACAAATGGACATTGCAATAATTCAGGGTAGTCAGCTTATGAGGTGAAGGACATCAAGTCACATAATATTGACAATTAGAGACTTAATTAGTTTGTGGCATTCATAGCCCAGTTATTGAACATTTCTGTACCAAGTATGTAGTATTACAGAAAAATGTTCATTAATTGTTTTACATGGAATCAGTAGCCTTCTTTTCCTGGTTACAAAGCATTATTAAATAATCGCATTCTTTTCAGTTACAGAGTGTAATTAAGAATCATTAACCATCTCCTAATTACAGTTAATTAATCATTTGTCATTCCAATAATAATCATTAGCCTTTTCCTAATTACAGTTAATTAATCATTTGTCGTTAATTAATCATTTGTCTAATTACAGTTAATTAATCATTTGTCGTTAATTAATCATTTGTCATTCCAATAGTAAGAATTATTAGTCTTCTCCTAATTACAAAGCATTATTAAACAGTACCATAGTTAATTAATTATGTGTCATTCCAATCTATTAAGAATCACCAGCTGGCATCATGGGTAATCGTATTACAATAAACAGTGGCTGTCCTTGGCCAGTTACAAAGTATATTTAGTATGACAGAATAATGTTCATCAGAAGTCTTAGTTGAAAAGGAGAGTCAATTATTGGCCTAGCATTAACATAATACATTGAGTGATACAAATTATTGGCACTCATTGGCCATTAACCAAAACATGAAAACTCAACATGGGAAAAAAAGGGCTAATTAATGGCATAATTAATAACAATTCTTCAAGTGACATTAATTATTGGCACTCAGTGGCCAGCAAGTATTGAATAGAATCATCATTCAGTATTATTCAGATTATTACGAAGTCATTATTAAAAATCAGTTAATTACAGTCATAGCATTAATAATCACAGGCATTATAAGTAGTCTCATTACAATAAACAGTGTTTCTCCTTCAGTAGTATTCAGATCATTACAAAGTCATTATTAAAATCAGTTAATTAGTCATAGCATTAGTAATCATAGGCATTATAAGTAGTCTCATTACAATAAACAGTGGCAGTTATTAACTAGTGACAAAGCATTATTTTAAATATATACGTTCTTTTTGTCTCTCATTAAGAGGTCATTACTCAAGTGACATACTATTCAGAGCTAATCAGTATTATTCAGAATTTTCTCAAACTGGTATCACTATTTGGGATTGGTAATACATTTTTTTTTGTTAGCAATGCATTGCGTTGGGATCGATAGTTAATTGCTGAGACATAACACTATTTGCTTTTGACCTGTTGCTGCAAATGAGGATAAGTAACGTCATTCGTCATGAGTCAGCTGTAGCAAGGTCATGCAACAAGGCAGTATATGTGATCACATTTATAAATGATAAACACAAATGGGTAAAAAAAATAAAATGCAAGTACTAGAACAGGTATAATAAGTAACAGGTTTAGCAAGTATCATGAAAAGCTTCTCCTGGAAAAAATACAAAATGGGTTATTGGCCTGAAAGAAGAAACGCACACTATGCTGAAAAGTAGTGAACTTCGAATTAACAGGTAGTGAAATGTGTACAAAAAATGTGTTCCATAGCTGTCCTTTCCAAAACTTTCCGTCATCCTACTATGCAATACAACACCTGCTGTCAAAACAAACTGCAACAAATACTTAAATAACTACATAGTCTAAATATAACTTCACCATTATCCTCATCTGTAAAGAAAAAAAACTTCATTATCAATACCATCATAACTTCATTATCATCATCACCTGTAAAGAAAAACTTCATTATTCATAATACCATTTCCTTCATCATTATTCATCAGTATTCATTATCATCTGCAAAAAATCACTTCATTACTCATTATACAACTATTCCTTATCTCTAGCATATTTCATCACTAAAACTAAGATGTGTAGTTCAGTCTGACAGCCTGCATCAATTACCTTATATTCTGAAAGAAAAAATTAGTTAAGACTGCTATTCTATGATGAGTATAGTATATTCTTGTTAATGCTTGTTAATCCTGATCCATTTACTCTTCCTCATAAAGTCATTGCATCTCCTTTCGTTTATTCCGTAGGTGAAATTCCCATTTCTGTTGAATTTATTTCTTACATGCATCATTTCTTTCTGAAATTCATGAACAAAGATTAATGTCCTGCATTTAAATCATATACCCACTAAATAATGACTGGTTTATGGTGACACAATTAACCATACAGCATAACATGACAGAAAACGTAATATGTCAAAGACATTGACAGTGTTCAGATGCAAAAATGTACACAGAATAATACGTTGCAGCAGCAAAAATGTAAAACAGTCACGATCTTGAGATGTCAAAGCAAAAAATGTCAAAGTCAACTGGTGTGTGTTATATCCTAACTATTTCACAGTGCATACTAATAAAACTGGAATACAATCGTACATAAAAAGACAAATGTGACGTTCATTGTGTTCAGCTTGTATGTAGTGTAGTTAATAGAGGCGAGAATTAAAGACTTTAATGGAGAGAGAATTTGATAAAATTAATACGTCATTACATAGAATTGCATAATTATTCATAAAATACGTAAGTTCATCTGGAAAAATATGCACGGTCTGATGTGTAACGACAAGAAAAGCGACCTGCTAACCTTACCTCGCCGGGCACTTGCCAAGAAAAAATACGATAATCATCAGTAATTAGTCAGGTGAAATAATTGCATTAGTAAATGGCATCATAGTGTGTTGAATCATAAAGTGTCTTCATTCAATAAACGGTTTAATGTTTGAGATATGGTGATTGCCTTTCGATTTTCTGGTTCTCAAAGTTTCGACGTGTACCACATTGGGGTGAGGGATGCTGCGAATCCGATATGGACCTGCGTATAGAAGTTCAAATTTACTGCACTTACCTTTTAATTTGCTGGATAAATAGTGTGTACGTACTAGTATCTTCTGTCCAACGTGAAAGACGCGGTGTGTACAAACCTGTTTTTGCTGTCTTCTCCGGCGCTCTGCGGCACGTTTGATGTTGTTCAGCGCAATGTCAATTATTTCGTGGTGTCGTAATCGACGAGATGTAGGAAATGTTATTAATTCTTTAATTTTGTTAGGTGGTTCAGCATTTTTCAGTATCACAGACGGAGATAGCATAGTGGATTCATTTGGTATGGAATTAATTACATCTTGGAATGAGAGTATGTATGTATCCCAATCAATATGTCTTTTGTGGCAGTATATTCGGCACAGCTTACCAATTTCTTTCATTAATCTTTCACAGGGGTTCGAAGAAGCGTGGTACTTGGATATATAGATCGGAGAAATGTTTCTGGCTCGTAACATGCGTGTCCATACGCTACTACGAAATTGAGATCCATTGTCAGAAGTTACTTTCATTACATGCCCTACATGAGATAGAAAATGTTTTACAAATGCTTTCGAAACAGTTTTGGCAGTAGCTTTGCGTAATGGAGTGAACGTAACAAATTTTGAAGTGAGCTCAACAGCGACAAAGATGTAGCAAAAACCTCTGTTAGTTCTCGGAATCGGACCAAAAATATCTACTGCGGCCATGTGTCTTAATTTAACAGGTATAATGGGATATAATGGAGGAATATGTGAAGTGGTGTCTGATTTAGCTTTCTGGCAAATTTTACAAGACGCTAAAACTCGTCGTATACGTTTCTCCATGTTGGTAAAATAACAGTTCTGTCTCAGTATAAGAAAACATTTTCGTGCTCCGTAATGTGCGTAACTTAAATGAGTGTACCAAATTAATTTGTTAACCAGTTCGTCAGGAATGCATAGTAACCAATTGTTGCTGTCAGGATGAGAGCGGCGAAACAGAATGTCATTGCGTACAGTGTAATGGTTTCTAATCGTAACATTATTCTTATCTAGCCAAAGGTGTTTAATTTCTTTCCACGCGTTGTCTCTGTTTTGTTCTTGTGCTATGTCCTGTAATGACGATGAAATAAAGTTTTCAAATGCAACTTGCTGAATGTACATGACACTGAAATTTGTTTTGCAGAAGTTGGTTGCTACGTCTTGCTGATTGTTGCTGAGAGAACGCGATAGTGCGTCTGCTATAACATTTTGCGTGCCGGGAATGTGAACTATTGTAAAATTAAACTCCTGTAAATACAGTTTCCATCTACTTAGTCTATCGTGAGTAAATTTAGCCGAAAGTAAAAATTGTATCGCTCTGTGGTCTGTGTAAACGGTGGTATGTCTGCCATAAAGAAAATGCCGAAATCTCGTAAAAGCCCATACAACACATAATGTTTCCAGTTCTGTAACGGAATAATTTCGCTCAGCAGGTGACAGAATGCGACTCGCAAATGCGATGTTTTTAATTACTGTTGAACCATCTTCTTCTATTTCCTGAAAAATGTGTACGCCTAGAGCGGTGTTGGAACTGTCGGTGGCAATGGAAAAATTTCTGGTAAGATCTGGGTGCGATAAAAGTGGAGCATTCAACAAAGCATGTTTCAGGTTCATGAATTCAGAGTGTGCTTGCTTATCCCATGACCAAATAGTGTTTTTACCTGTTAATTGGCATAATCTGGGTGTGTCTAAAGCAGAGTGATGAATAAATTTACGAAAAAAGTTAATTAAGCCCAAAAAACTGCGTAATTGTTTCTTTGTCGTAGGAACAGTAATGTCACGTAGAGCTTGAAGTTTTTCTGGATCAGGCGCAATGCCTTCTGCTGAAATTACGTGTCCAAGAAATTTTATAGAAGTTTTGCCAAAGTGCGATTTACTAAGATTAACTGTAAGTCCTTGTGCATGAAAAGTTTGTAACAGTTGTTCAAGAATCAGATTGTGTTCAGACCAGTTAGCTTCTGCGATAAGAATGTCGTCTACGTACGTCGTAATTCTGTCTCTAAGTTCTGTCGGAAGTATTGTGTTCAAACCGCGAATAAAAGCTGCAGAAGAAATAGTTAAGCCGAACGGTAATTTGCAAAATTGATAACAGTCGCCGAAACAGAGAAAAGCTGTATATTTTCTACAATTTGGATGAAGTTGAATTTGCCAAAATCCCGATTTCAAATCTAGTGTAGAATAAATAGTTGTACCATGAAATTTCTGTAAAAGTTCCTCTAGTGTCTGTGGTCGATCTGTTTCATTAATAATAATGTCATTAATGTGACGTGAATCAAGTACAAGGCGAAGTGAGCCATCTTTTTTCTTAACAATATGTAGCGGGTTTATGTACGGACTAACTGCTGGTTCAATAATTCCTTGATCGAGCATATCCTGCAATTCTTTTTTAACTTGTTCTCTGTGAATATACGGAATGGGATAATGCTTTGCTTTAAATGTGTCGTGCGGTTTGACTTGAAATTCATACATAAAGCCGGACATAGTACCAGGAATGTTGTCGAAAACTGGAGCTTGCTGTAAAAGAATTTTGAGTAATTGCTTTCGTTCGTCGTCTGTAGTTGCACTGCTCTTTTTAACCTTATCAGAAATCAATTGCATTACGTCGTAGTCAGCTTCGTCTGGAGTATTATAGTTGTGTACGTACGTATCCGTGAACAATGTGGGATTACAGTCTATGTCACGTGTTGTGGAAATGACCTCTGTGCGGTTAATTGTTTGCTATTCCGCAGATAAAGAGTGCTGAAATTCTAAAGCCAATTGTACATTTTCATCCTTTAACATTAAATAAGAATTTTGAAAATCGATAACTGCGTCGTGTTGTACCAGAAAATTTGTACCTAAAATAACGTCTGTTGTCAATAAAGGAACAATCCAAAAATTAGAGTGAAAAGTGTGACCTGCGATACAAAATGATAAATGCGTCTGTAATTTAACGTCTACTCCTATACTCGGTACTGCTCCTTTCACTTTTGTTTTGCCTAAAGGTAATGTCGGATAGGTATTCTCTTTGTTGCACTCGTTGAAAGTCTCCTCATTTATTACTGATATCGGTGAGCCGGAATCAATTACTGCTGAGAAATTCGATGAACCAATTTTGATTTCGATAACAGGATGTGAAATAGATTTCTGAATAACTGGTCTTTCCTGTAAAAGAGTGTCTCTGATGTCGTCAAAAGTAATTACATTTTCGTGAACAACATTTTGCGTGTCTAAGGTAGTGCTTGTATTATTGGGAGATGCGTCCTGTACATTATCTAGTCAGATTCTATCTGACGTGTTATTATTATTAGGAGGATTCTGTGGCATTTCGACTATTTGAACTGTCCTATTACTTCTTCCAGACGTGTTACGCTCTGGATGGTACCTACTGTCGGGTTCATTCATGCGAATATGTTCTTGCGTATGATTTTGCTGTTGGTGGGACCGACTGTTGTTAGATGTACGCTGAAAATTGTTCTCATTATTTTTACGTCTGTCGTAATAGTCATTCCTATACGGTGTATTGCGATAGGAATTGAAATACTGTCTTCTTTGTACGTAGTTGTTTCCTTGCTGCCGTCCATTACTATTTGTTGGACCAGGGACTATACGTGCACGCGGCGGAACATTAAAGCCTGGTTGACCTTGTGCATTACATTGTTGGTTACGTATTCCAACCGTCTGACTTTCAAGCTGTTGCGGTGGAAAACTTCTATTATTACCAAAATGTGGTTCCTGTTGCTGATGATTTTGACGATATTGATAAACAGAATTCTGTCTGTGATTTAAGTCCTGATAGTTGTCGTTCCTAAAGCGTCTGTTACTTTTCCTATTGAAATTACGTGTCTGATCATAATTGCTGTACTTTTGTTGACCTTGGTTATTATAAGAAAAGTTTTTGTTTACAAAAGAATAATCGGATTGCTGTACTTCCAAGAGCTGTAAAAGATCTCTGAATGCTGAAATGTTTTCTTTTTGCTGGCCCGTTAGAAGTGACACTCGTAATGACCGTGGTAATTTAGAGATGCATAGTTGTATAAGTGCGGATTCACTGTACGGTTCACTTAGGTACTGGTTTTGTTGTACCATGTGCTCAAAAAATTGCGTTACACTGGGAAAATTTGAGTTTTCATAGTTTGGCAAACTAATTAGTTGGTCTTTAATTCCGCGCTGTGTCGTCTTCGACCAGTACGCTGACAGAAAAGCATTCTGAAATTCCTCTACTGAGTAGCATTGCCTCGCGATAGGTCTCATACGAGTTGCCGGTTCGCCTTCCAAAAAACTGCAAATAAATTCAAGTTTGTGTGTTACAGGCCAAGCCGGTGGAAGAGCAAAGCTAAATTGTTGAATCCAATCCAGTGGGTGAATCTGCGTTCTATCGTTTTTAAAAACTTTAAACTTTCTCACTGACAGAAAATGTTTGTAGTCGAAATTATCATCTCTGTGTAATGGAACAGGTTCAGGATCGTAAGAGAATCTATTGAACTGCGGTTGATCGGAATCTAAGTCCCGTACTCTCTGTAGATTACCCAAATTATACGCGCTGCGTGAGTCTGACACATGTTCATAAAGTGGCATCTGTTGTGGTATGTTATTAACTGAAGTGTTTTTCATCTCTGTTACTTCTTGTTGTAAACTCGACAATCTTCTATGCAAACTGTTATTAGACGAATCGATCTCATTAATTGTCTGCTGTAAATTTTGAAATTCAGGTGTTTGGTTAAATGAAACCGGTGCAGTATCGTCTGATTTATTGTCATGAGTATTTTCGATAACATCAATACGACTGGCCAATTCATCACATTTTTCAGTCAGTATTTTAACCTGATCGTCGGTTTTAGAATCAGACGCATTAATCTGTTTTTGCAACTTTTCGCTCAGTTTTTTAACATCAGCTTTGATGACATCGCAATCCTGTGTTAGATCTAATTGTTCGAATCTATCTGTCACTGTTTGAATATTTACTGTGTGTGTATCTGTTTTTGATTTAAGATCAGAAATTTCATCCCGTAATTCCGCGTTCAACTGTTCTATGGTATTAATTTTGCCGGACACTGTAGTAATATTATTGTCTACATACGTCTTCGCTTTCGCGAACATTTTACGTTTGTCCTCTTGTCTTTGTGCAGTGATTGTTTCCATAACCTGACGTTTGACTTTATTTTGATCCTGAATAAATTTGCGGAAACGCGTATCACTGTTCTGTATGTGCTGATTAAAGCGCTCGTTAATCTGAATGTTCTGCTGTTCGAATTTCGCGTCTATCTTTGCGTCCATTGTGCGCGAAAGTTCTACCGTCATTGCTTTAAACTCGTCTCCTAATTGTGTAGCTTTTTCAGAGCATTGTTTAGCGACTCCGCTAATTTCGTCTCTGAGTGTTTCTGTTGCGGCTGTTTGCATTTCCCTTAATTCTTGCGCAACAGACTTAATTTCTTCGCTATTTTTTTGTGAACAAGCCTCAATTTCCGTGCGCAACTGTTCCTTAGTGTCATGACACTGCGCGGCAACGGCTCTAATTTGTTCACTAAGCTGTCTGGAATTGTCGTCTAATTTATCATTTAACTGTCTGGAATTGTCGTCTAATTTTTCATTTAAGTGTTGTTTGAGATTTTCATTATCTTGTTTGTTCTGTTCCCTAAGTTGTTTAAAATCTTCACTCTGTTGTCTGACCTGTTCACAAAGTTGTCTAAAATTTTCGTTCTGTTCATTAAATTGTTGTTTGAGATTTTCGTTATCTTGTTTGTTATCTTCCCTCTGTTGTCTGACCTGTTCGCTAAGTTGTTTGAAATTTTCGTCATTTTTATTAAATTTTTCATTAAACTGTTTGAAATTTTGCCGCAAAAATGCCATAATTGGATCCGATTCAAAATTAGCATTTCTATTCTCTGTGCTATTCAATGGTGGATCTGGAATTGTTTCGCTTTCTGTAACCATTTGGTTATTTTGAGGTTTACAAAAAGGTTTGTCAGTCGGATGTACACTGTCAGACACTATTTCGGAATTAAATAGATCCATCGTACTTTGAGTATCCTGTTCATTTTCATTAGACAAATTTGTCTGTACATTACTTGAGTTTCCCGAATCGGGTGTGTTAAGCTGGGCAGCGCTCATTACAATAGAGCGTTCTGCGTCATCAATTGTCGTCAAATTAACAGACGAGACAATTGAGTTCGTTTGTTCATCATTAAGGTGAAAGTCATCATTAGTGGTTGGAATGCACTGATTGTTAGTGAACGCAGGATTGTCATCATTACACTGCGTGTCGCATGTCCTATCGGCAAAGTTGTTTGGGTCGGTAATTTCATTCATAATACCTCGCGATACACTATTCACAGTCTTTCGCGGCATTTTAACAATAGTCAAAATTATTCACAAAATAAATAAGCACAATGCAAAAGCAACACACAAATACAACAAAGCAACAAATTGCCGTTGACCTGTAGAAAGAAAGTCACAATATTATTAAAAGCGTTGCGCTAAATCCTAATTATATCTAAGCAAATAAGAGCAGATATCTGACTGTTGTTCAAAAGACTCTCAACGAAATACGATCCTGGACTGGGTGTCGCCAAGTGTAACCTCCCCACCGTAATTTAAAAGAAAGAAAATAAGACAATATTATTTAATACAAATGGGAGCCGAGTGTAACCTCCCCACCGTAATTTAAAAGGGAAATGAAATGACAATATTTAATACAAATGGGAGCCGTTTGTAACCTCTCCACAAAAATTTGAAAGAAAGAAATATGACAATATTTAATTATGAGTGCTAATGGACACTGCTCTAAGCGTAACCTGCCCACAATGAAATGTACTGACAATGACAACAAAAATGTGAAATTCGCAATCTGACTCAAATATAAATTCTTCACAAAATTTAAAGTCCGTTCAGTGACAAGAAAATACAATTAAACCGAAATATCGGTCTTTGGCCCTGTGTAAAACAATCAGAGTTAAAGTCTTACCTCAGAATAAATGCATGTCACATTTCTGCTCTTATCTTTCTGCACGGCTTGGAGGAACTGCATTGCAAATGATAATATTCCTTTTTTTTGTGATTTTAGTGAAATTTTTCTTCAAAAGAAGTGGAGTGAAATGGGAAGTGCAACGAAATCTTTAGTTCAATAAAAATTAATTTTTTGAAAAAATGCTTTTGAAATAAAAATTATTATTGGGGGACTTGTTGGACAATAATTACAATAAATAAAATTTTTCATTATCTAATGATTATATTAATTAACAGTATACCTTATCCACCATCTTGACCAGTGTTGCCGACCGCCTACATCACCCGCACTGGACTGCTATCACTGACCGACCGCTCTGCATGACGGCTACTAGCGTACCGCACGCGACGACTACTGACAGAGTACTGCTCTCAACTAGACAGAGCTACAAACTCGCAACGACTGACAGACTGAGAACCGCTCGCAACACTCGCGCGGTCAAGCGCATACTCTCTGGTCACAGATGCTACAATGCCTCGCCATCGCTGCTATGTTACATACGTGTTTCACTCAATACCCAGGCGTATCAAGGCCGTTATTGCGGCCAGAGGTGGTTGTGCTGGGTACTGATTTCTCAGGATCTATGCACCCAAACTGCTTGAAAATGTAATCGCATGTCAGTTCTAGTATAATATATTTGTCCAATGAATATCCGTTTATCATCTGCATTTCTTCTTGGTGTAGCAATTTTAGTTGCCAGTAGTGTACAATACAAAGATGCATTTTCAGTATTTTATATATAAGTTTATATATGGCTTATAACATAGATGGCGTAGAGAAAGAAGGAAAAATATCCAAAGAAAATTCACAATGTATTTTATGAGTTGTAGAGACAGAGTTCACGTCGGCGTTAATAAAATGGCATTAAATTTGCACGATTACACGCATACAGAATATACAGAAATTACGAGATAGGTTGTGTTCAGACACAGGGAAGGGCAGTGCCTACGTAAAGTCAACAGTAGACATGCCCCGCATGTGCTCTGTAAAGTGCTGGAATCTATGAAGCGCGGAGCGCTAGTCAATTTGAACGGACTGGTCGATGTACTGAGAGAGAGAGTTGCTCCTTGTATTGGTTCACCAGGGAGTGTTTAATCAGGCTTCGAAACTATTTGCCCTCGGTAGCAATTTCCTGTACTGCAAATAAAGTGAAGAGCTGAAGCCACGTTTTGGATTGACAAGGGCGTCACAGTATGCATCCGAACTCCGACGTCCTGTAAACGTCGACGACCTTAAGTACAAAAGGGAAGAACTGCTTCGAAGTCGGTTGTTACGACATCGATGAAACGTTCGAAAGAGTGGTTGAAGAAAACCAGATACGATAGGACAAAAAATTTTAATACCAGCAGAATAGAGTTACGAAACTCCAGGGACAGGAGACATCGCAATACTCCTTTATCATGGATGATTTCCCGTAGTGGGCACGGAACGAGCTCTTGGTAAAAGAAATGTTGCTCAGGTTCCTCCATGGATCCTGCGAAATTAAGGCAATAATCACAGAAAAATTGTGCTAAATTTCCACCTTAGTGATGTCTAGCTGTCTACAATAGCCCCATCACTGTACGAAACTACTAAAATAGCAAGGCCTAACACTCGATGAAACTCAATCCCCACTTAATACTCATCAAAACCCCTAAAACAGACTAAAGCTATTAACCAGTAGAACAGGGGAATAAATGCCTCGGCTAGTACTCACAAATACAAAAACGTCATCAATCACTTTATAAAAATAAAACATTCGTTTCTTCCAAGTTTTACGGCTGCCTCCAAATCCATGAGCTAGATATACTCCATCTTACTTTTCGTAGTCGGCTATCTTCTCTCAGCATAGCCATATCTGGAATATGTTCGTCAAATCTCGCACAAGCCTCAGTTGAGACTTCAATACTTCCCTGTCCTTGAAAACACCACCTACCACCTTCTCCCCGTCTCCAAACACTCAACACGATTCTCAGGAAAATTTTAATCACTCTGCTCTCCTAGATTGCGTGAATCATGCCTCAGATCTACATACACTCCTGGAAATGGAAAAAAGAACACATTGACACCGGTGTGTCAGACCCACCATACTTGCTCCGGACACTGCGATGATCACACGCACGGCACAGCGGACACACCAGGAACCGCGGTGTTGGCCGTCGAATGGCGCTAGCTGCGCAGCATTTGTGCACCGCCGCCGTCAGTGTCAGCCAGTTTGCCGTGGCATACGGAGCTCCATCGCAGTCTTTAACACTGGTAGCATGCCGCGACAGTGTGGACGTGAACCGTATGTGCAGTTGACGGACTTTGAGCGAGGGCGTATAGTGGGCATGCGGGAGGCCGGGTGGACGTACCGCCGAATTGCTCAACACGTGGGGCGTGAGGTCTCCACAGTACATCGATGTTGTCGCCAGTGGTCGGCGGAAGGTGCACGTGCCCGTCGACCTGGGACCGGACCGCAGCGATGCACGGATGCACGCCAAGACCGTAGGATCCTACGCAGTGCCGTAGGGGACCGCACCGCCACTTCCCAGCAAATTAGGGACACTGTTGCTCCTGGGGTATCGGCGAGGACCATTCGCAACCGTCTCCATGAAGCTGGGCTACGGTCCCGCACACCGTTAGGCCGTCTTCCGCTCACGCCCCAACATCATGCAGCCCGCCTCCATTGGCGTCGCGACAGGCGTGAATGGAGGGACAAATGGAGACGTGTCGTCTTCAGCGATGAGAGTCGCTTCCGCCTTGGTGCCAATGATGGTCGTATGCGTGTTTGGCGCCGTGCAGGTGAGCGCCACAATCAGGACTGCATACGACCGAGGCACACAGGGCCAACACCCGGCATCATGGTGTGGGGAGCGATCTCCTACACTGGCCGTACACCACTGGTGATCGTCGAGGGGACACTGAATAGTGCACGGTACATCCAAACCGTCATCGAACCCATCGTTCTACCATTCCTAGACCGGCAAGGGAACTTTCTGTTCCAACAGGACAATATACGTCCGCATGTATCCCGTGCCACCCAACGTGCTCTAGAAGGTGTAAGTCAACTACCCTGGCCAGCAAGATCTCCGGATCTGTCCCCCATTGAGCATGTTTGGGACTGGATGAAGCGTCGTCTCACGCGGTCTGCACGTCCAGCACGAACGCTGGTCCAACTGAGGCGCCAGGTGGAAATGGCTTGGCAAGCCGTTCCACAGGACTACATCCAGCATCTCTACGATCGTCTCCATGGGAGAATAGCAGCCTGCATTGCTGCGAAAGGTGGATATACACTGTACTAGTGCCGACATTGTGCATGCTCTGTTGTCTGTGTCTATGTGCCTGTGGTTCTGTCGGTGTGATCATGTAATGTATCTGACCCCAGGAATGTGTCAATAAAGTTTCCCCTTCCTGGGACAATGAATTCACGGTGTTCTTATTTCAATTTCCAGGAGTGTATCTTATCATCTGTAACCTATTCCTCTCAGGTATTTCCAGATGGAGGCTCAAGTCCACATTCTTCCTTCCTAACCAGAATACTACTCAACTTTCTTCATCACTGTCTCGCTCATTCGATCCTCACACAACAGATGTTCGAGAATCTTTTTTATATAGCTGTTATTCTTTTTAGTCCTATGTCAATGGAAAGTCATAAGCTACTGTTACACAAAGTCCTCCTCAAATCATCCCTAATGAAGCATGCTCACATCACCATCATCATCAATCAAGCGCTGCATTATCAGTGTTTCATCGTACAAGGGTAACTCAAGAAGTGTCTGTACTTTCTTTAACATCGTTTTTAGGTTGCAGTAAGACATAATGGGGACGCAGGGCGCTCCATGGTTTCGTTCTCTTTACTAGAAAGCTACAGTGTTGCCCCACGAGTTCTTTGCGCCCTTGGAAGTAAACATGGCTAAGCCACAGAGTTGTGTAATCCGTTTTCTTTTGGCCCGAAGATGTATCAGGAGATGAAATCCGTAGAAGACTTACAGTATAAGGCGGGGCAAATTATTACCATGATGAAGTGTTTGCCAGTGCACAGAACCATTCAGAAAAAGCTTACCAAGCGTGAAGGATGAGGAAAGAGCAGGGCGACCACTCAAATCCACTTATGACTGATGCCTGCATTGAGTTAGTACGTAAACTGATTTTGAATATCAAGCGAGGGAGTGTTGTTGAAGAGACAAACCAAATACATATTAATCATGATTCTGCACATTACATCTTCCGTAACAGTCTCAACTATCGCGAAGTTTGAAAGTTTGTGCTAGGTAGGTCCCCAATATCTTAGTGAAGACCATAAACTCGACCTTGGGATAACACGTCAGCAGGTACCGTTCCCTCAGGCTACTTAAGGTGAAATGTTTTTGAGACGGATTATCATTGGAAATGAAACATGGGTTTTTAATCGGAGAGGAAAAAGCACAGAATGGAAACACACTGGATCTCCAGGTCCCCCTCACGTGGGAAACACAAGGACCAGTTGCGGAATATCACGTCAAGAAGAGGTAATTAGCAATCAGTGAACGTTACAGCTGCATCCTTTGTAACGAACTGAAGCCTGCAGCTCCAAACAATTGATGATGTTTATTGTAAAACGGCGTTCATACTGTTCATCATAAATATACTGCCTGACAAAAGAGGTGAAGCACCCAGAAGGGGAGGAGGAAACAAAATGAAACTTCACAGGCTGAGAGGGCACGTGACGTTTTTCAGTGATTGAAAAGTCGAGTGAAATTCGCGAAGAACTTGGCAGGACGACCACAGTTATCAGTACTGCGTTGCAACCCTCTGGCTTGGATAAGTGCACTGGTTCTGTAGAGAAGAGAGTCGCACAGCCGTTTCATCCCCTTCTGGTGCGAGCTGAAACTAAGTGGTCCTCGACATTCTTGATACTGGTTGGGACGAAGTTGACATCTGAGTTGGTGTCCCACACACGTTCTGTCGGAGATAAAGTTCAGCCACAGGAGTACCTGAACATCACGCAGACGGTTCGTAGAAACACAAGTGTGGACGCGAATTGTCCTGTTTAATAATAGCAACACGACACTATCGTATGAAAGGCCGCGGGATGTCCGTGAGGTACCGTTATACTGTCAGAGTTCCTCATTCACTGCCAGCCGTGACTTGAAGTCATATCCGATGGCTGCCCTCTTCAAGACTACAGGGGTAACACCACTGTGTCTCTCCAAAATGATGGAAAAAAGAAGCCTATCCCCAGGTTTTCGCTATTTGGGAAGCCATTTGGGGAGCAAAATAACTGATGATGGTCGAAGTAGAGAGAATATCAAATGTAGACTGGCAATGGCAAGGAAAGCGTTTCTGAAGAAGAAAAATTTGTTAACATCGAGTATAGAATTAAATGTCAGGAAGTCGTTTCTGAAAGTATTTGTATGGAGTGTAGCCATGTATGGAAGTGAAACATGGACGATAAATAGTTTAGACAAGAAGAGAATAGAAGCTTTCGAAATGTGGTGGTACAGAAGAATGCTGAAGATTAGATGGGTAGATTACATAACTAATGAGGAGGTATTGAATAGAATTGGGGAGAAGAGGAGTTTGTGGCACAACTTGACTAGAAGAAGGGATCGGGTGGTATGACATGTTCTGAGGCATCAAGGGATCACCAGTTTAGTACTGGAGGGCAGCGTGGAGGGTAAAAATCGTAGAGGGAGACCAAGACATGAATACACCAAACAGATACAGAAGGATGTAGGCTGCAGTAGGTACTGGGAGATGAAGAAGCTTGCACAGGATAAAGCAGCATGGAGAGCTGCATAAAACCAGTCTCAGGACTGAAGACGACAACAATAACATCCCCAGGTCGCTACCACATTCATCAACGATGGTCACCCAGTGTAGCGCAGAACGGAGATTCATCGCTGATCACAGTCTGACGACATTCATCAGCAGTCCATGGTTCCCGGCCATAGCACCACTCGAGACGCAGGCCTGCACGTCGTGGTGTAGACAACAGGCAGTGCACGGGATGTTAATCCCCTGATCCGGAAACTGCAAGTCTCCGGTGAGGAGGGCTGTAATGACACAACGCTGCAGAGAGTCCAACAGCTCCTCTCGGGTGGCAGGCGCAGGTATGAAGGAGCTGTGCCCTGTGATCTTCACTTGTGGTGGTCGGACGTGGTCAACTGGAACCTTAACGCAGGTACGTCTTCCCACACGTTCTCAAGTTGTCCATCATCAGTCAGTGACACATCCGATGCACCACAAATATGGACGTCGCACAATTCAACCAGTTGGCCAAATGAGATCCCTTTGAAACAATTTCAGCTACTGATAACACTGTCACACAAGAGTTCGTGCCATCTCCGTGTCCTTCGTGGAAAGAACTCAAAACCTGACGATATTCACTCCCCGTGTATACCCTACCAGGCCTCGTAACAATTATTAATAAACTCTGGTGGCCTTCCTCTCGGTCACAGAGAATTGTAACTCTAATCATTTACGTACTCCCCGCCGATAGTACGTATGTGTGTGCAGTTACACTGACATGCGACCATGTCTTACGGGTATTTAACGTTTTTGTCACACATTATATTTCCAAGTGTTGAAAAGTTCAGTATGCAGTCATTATCTCGCCCAGTTCGATTTCCATTTGTTTGATTTATTTGAATACGATGTAACTAAATTAAGAGAGGCAGGACGTGGTGGACACGTTACTTTTCCTCAACCGAATAAAATGCATTTTTTTTGTGGCAATAGAGAGGTAATGCAACGAAGTAGCAAGTGCATTGTAAAGCAGGGTTACTATGTTGAAGAGTTAAAAACTTGTAACTTTTGTACTGCTGTGATTCATATGAAAAGAAAAGAAAAGAAAAAAAAAAGAGGAGTGGTCTTAGGCGTCTTGTCACGGTACGCGCGGCTTCCCCCCGTCGGAGGTTCGAATCATCCCTCGGGCATGGGTGTGTGTTGTCCTTAGCGTAAGTTCGTTTAAGTTAGATTAAGTAGTGTGTAAGTTTAGAGACCGATGACCTGAGAGGTTTGGTGCCATAAGAACTTACCACAAATTTCCAAAAATTGGAAAAAGTTGCGCAGGTCACTTTTTACTTACTCTCGTCTAAATTTATTTTAAAATGCCTGAAAAGCAGCCGCTTCTCCACTCCCGGAACTTTCTCAATAGATGTTTGAATATAACTGATAAATAACATCCTCAAGCAAATATTCTTCGCGTTCATGTTTTTCGATACAGACGCATTATCGTTAGAAAGCGAGAATCTGTAGAAAATTGTCATGCCAATGGCCGGATTACTGTCTCAGACGGACGCAGTAATTCGACAACATAAGGAGTTATCAATAGAGTTGATGTACTGAAGCGTGAATGTAAATAACACGGTCTGACATCGATAACAAAAACGAATTGATAACATTTACAGGTTACGTGTTGTTCATCGTAAGTAGAGACTCGAGAAGAATTATGCAGAATGGCGAGAAAGACTGTGAAAAGCTTGTTACAGTGTTGCAGCGTAGGTCGTGCTGAGAAATAATTGTTAAGAAAAATATACGATACGTTATGCTATTTCTGAATAATTTAGCGTCTAAATTAGTCAATCGGGCAGTTGTGCGTGCAAATTCAAGCGGCCCGCTAGGGACTGTGCCTCCAGACGCGTTCTTCCTTTTGTTTTCTATAAAACAGACCAAAAGAGAGACACAACTCGGGCTTAAGGACGAGCAGTCTTGTGCGCTCTCAACTGCTCTACGAGAAACACTGAAACCAACTGTATCTGGCGGGTCGCTTGAGTACGCGCGCGCAACCTTCTTGTTTGCTAACTTCAATCATACTCGTAATTAACTCGGAAACGGCGCAGTGTATCGGAATTTTCTTTTTCTAAAGAAATTATTTCTTAGCACAACCTACCCAGCAAGAGCCTTACAAGCTTTTCAGATTGTTCCTGACCACCATGTAGACCCAAATGTAATGCGGCACCCCATGAACGAGTAGGATGGTAGCAAGAGTCAAATTGACGCCAGTACCTAACAAAATTGCGTACCTCCAACATAAAGGGAACCTCGCGAGAAATGTTACAATAAAAATAAACGATGCAATGGTCAGAAGAGCCGTGGTGATGAGATATCTACAGCTATGTCTAGATGAACGTCGTAATTTCAGGTGGCATATAGAGAAGGCAAGCAGAAACTTGATGCATAAAATTATAACCATCCCAAACAGAGAGCCTTGACTTGAAAACGATCAGAGTATACCACCAGTTTGTATTAGCATCATGTGCAGGGCATAGAGGGTACAGTTCGGCGTATATAAGGGACAGTCAAATGGAAACGAGACAGGCTATATAAAGAGCGTGGAGTTGGGCTGAGTTGGTAACGCAGGTAGGTGTGTGTACAGAAGTGCCCTCTCTTGGGAATCAGGGAGGAACTGCGTGATAGTTCACCGCTGTGCCAGTTGTCTGTTGGACCGTTCATGCGGTCAGCGAGTCGTGTATACGTCCGACTTCGCTATGGAGGCAGGGAAACAGGAACGGCGAGGTGTAGTGCGGTTTTTGACTGCGGAATCAGTAGCAGGCAGTAAAGCTCCTGCCCCACAGTCTGCGGTGTGTCGCGAACACAGTGTGTCACGTGCGCCTGTGTTAGCGTAGAATCAGCGATTTGGAGAAGGTTGGCTGTCATTGAAGGAGGCCAGTCGGCGAGGACTGGCTCACTGCATCGTTACCCGTTCTGTCCCTGATGCAGTTGACCCTCAGATGTGACCGACGGCGGACAGTGGAACACATTCGGTTCATGCCTGGCAGCAGCCGCGGTACCGCTCGCGCCATTACGTCACAGCATCCGCAGTCCCGGAAAATCTGTGCGCATGGGGTCGCCACAACTTGACGGAAGAGCAGAAGCTGAACAGAATGTCGACATCATTGCATCACCTGGAACGGTATAACAATGAGGAACATCATTTCCAGCTCAGCATTGTCGCGGAGGATGAAACATGGTGTCATTTTGAGCCAGAGGGCGAGCATCAGAGCCGACAATCCAATAACATGGATTCACCCCACCGAAAAAATCCGAAGCCGTGCCCGCCAGCTCCGGGAAAGTCGCGATGACCTGTTTCTTTGACTGCAATGGCCAATTGCTCATTGACGTTCTGGAACACGGGGTGACAATTACGCACAGTGGTACGAGGACCACTGCAAAAACTGGAGCGTGTCATCGAGTCCAAACGCCCAGGAATGCTGAAAGATGCTGTCAGCCTGTTGCAGGGTAACGTCTGCCCATATGTCTCCAAGTGTGTTTCGACTACGCTGCAGAGGTTTCGCTTGTATGCCCTAAACATACACCATACTCTTTCGCTGTCTCCTCAAGCGATTTCCATGATTTTCGAACCCTGAAGAAAGACATTCTTGGCTGTCAGTTTGTTTCGAAAGGAGAGGTGCACGCCTGGGTACAGTCATGGTTCCGAAGGCAGCCGCAACCATTTTCCCATGAAGGCAATGATCGTATTGTCTTACATTGCAATAAATGTATTAACGATTGGAAATGGAAATGCCGTGTGCCTACGGCCTTCCGTCCGTTAGACCGTTCGCCGGGTGCAAGTCTTTCGAGTTGACGAGACTTCTGCGACTTACGTGTCGATGGGGATCAAATGATGATGATAAGGACGACACAACATCTAGTCCCTGAGCGGAGAAAATCTCCGACCAAGCCGGGAATTGAACCCGGATCGTTAGGTATGACATTCCGTCGCGCTGACCACTCAGCTACCAGGGGCGGACTATTAACGATTATGGCGATTTCTTTTGATATAATAAACAGTTTATTTGCTTTTTCCATCTGTCTCGTTTTCATTTGACTGTCGCTTATGTATTACAGCTTTGAGGCTAGCTTCCTATTAAAAGATTACAATGGAGTTTGCTACGAGACTAACGAGTGACTACTATGCGACCCTGAATGATGCATTAACACTAGTAATATGAAAGCTAGATTTCGAAATCAGCAAAAGATTTGTTAAACAAAGGCAATGAAACAGACATATGAAGGACACCTGCAACTGAGGCCAATATGAAAACATTAATACAAGATCGCATGTTACAGCTGTGGCAAAATGAATGCGACACTTCAGACACTGGTAGGAGAGCATATTAAATTCAGACTAAAAATGAGATTTCTTCACACGTCGAGCGGACTGATACTATTACTGTGCTTGTCATGATATTACTATGCCTGTCATGGTCTGCACAAAATCAAAAAAAACTGACGAATGGTAGTTGTTACTGCGACTGTATGGGCACCCAGAGCACACATTGTGGGGCTGTGATTGCTTGAGCGTAATGCTGATTAGACATTAAGGTCACTGCATCCCAAAGCAGCACTTCGGGACGAGTCGACCTGATGCATCTCGGACGATATAGCAGCCGCATTATCCAGAAAGACAAAGGATGACTTTATGAGACATGGAACCAGACGTTAGCATGCTGTCACTCCGGGAATATAACATTGTGTATAGCTGGGAGGAAGGCAACAGAGATCGGTGAGCACTGAATGAATTCTCTGTTGATCCATTGCAAAATCTGGTCAGCTGTAGGTGAAACACTTACCAAGGAAAATCACCGAACAGCCGAATGCATTGAGAGATTGTTTTATTTAGAAAACCAGTTTCGACATCTGAATAAAGCCATCTTCAGGCCCCTCTTCCCTCCATGTACAGACAATCGTATACATCAATACTTGCATACTGGGGCCGTCAATATATGGATTCCGTGAACTCATCTTTGGAGTGTTTACTTCGAAGACTTGACAGCAACAGTTGTCAGTCAGTTGACAACCTCAGTTGTCAAATCTTCGAAGTGCACACTCCAAAGATGAGTTCACGGAATCCATATATTGACGGCCCCAGTATGCAAGTATTGATGTATACGATTGTCTGTACATGGAGGGAAGAGGGGCCTGAAGGTGGCTTTATCGAGATGTCGAAACTGGTTTTATAAATAAAATAACCTCGCAAAACATGCAGCTGTTTGGCGATTTTCCTTATTAAATATTTCACCGACCGCTGACCAGATTTGACAATTGATAAACAAAGAATTCATTCAGTGTTCACCAATCTCAGTTGCCTTCTTCCCAGCTATACACAATGTTATATTCCTGGCGTGACATCATGGTAAAATGAATGGAATGGTTTTCAAGATCTTCCACCGCGTTTCTGCAACTCGTTACGGGAATATGAATTCTAAAACAGAACAGTGAATCGTGGAATCTTCTGTCACAATGGAAACGCAGCTGTCGTGATGTCCAATGCCCAAGGATTCCAGCACTCAGTGGCTGTTGACTGGGGTTGTTTGAGGGTGCATCCAGTAGCGGAAACAACCATGTGCGTTTTATATGTACGCTCATAAATGAACAAAAACGAAAGTTTATCGATTGTAGTCAGAGTATTTGTAGTACCAATTATAGTGTTAGTAATTGGGTATTTGGTTAAGGGCTGTATAGCATTTTTGTAACGGTAGACGGCATTTTTCCGTTTTTTGTTCTTGTTGTCCTATTCGTTTTTTAGTGTTGTCGTCCTATCAACGTTTTTTGGTATTTTTGTCTACCAGGCATAAACATTTAAGATACACAGAAAAAATAGCACGGATTGTTATCTAAATATAGTCCACGTTTGTCTTGTTCGCGCGAGAATTCGGGAAAAATGGAGGAATAACAGAAAAGCAAGCTTATTCGGGAATATAGCCTTTCGGCAAAGATGAACAGTATGCAAACACCCGACAGCACATGGCCGGATGCCCCGAGTCACTGTCTGCGACGCTGGTCGCTCTCGGATTTCACATTTGTAGCGGCAGCAAACGAGGCAGAAATGATCTCGAGTCACGCTCGCCTTGGGAGAATCTGGATTTTATATAGGAAGGAATTCCATTTCCCGAGAGACAGATTCTTGGTTCGCTCTCAGGACGAAATTGTATTACTGGCCTTAGGAGAGGGGGGGTGCTGAGGCTGTAATACCGCTAAAGGCGGGCGGAATAAAGCGAATTTGTTCCTCGGCACAGAATGAGCTCCGCCGTGAGACAACCACTCGTGAGACCGTGAGATGTGCAATTCTTTAGCGCCGCGCCGTTCTAAATTAAATGAAAGAAGTACGAAAGCACAGAAGAACAAAGAAAGAAGGCAAGAAATTCCGCGAGAGCTGACGATTCTCTTGTACTTCTTTTGGCGCGCCGCGAAAAGTTGTGCCATTTGTTCCGGAGTCACAAAGTTCTCGCGATGATAACCAACTCCGGAAAACATTTGCTGCATTTTAGACGTTGAAATATGTGTGGCAGAGGAGAAACAAGATGGATGGCGTTCCGCCGCACTCGGATCGTTAAAAGCAACGTAAAAAGTAAAACCACAGCCACGTGGATGCTTATGACCTTTAGCTTTATACGTCTGTTATTCTTGAGATCGCTGACGGACAGTAGCACTTTGACGAGTTTTACTTCTTCTGTCTGATTTTAGATTAAGACGCATATGTCCGGCCCCTTCATTTGCTAATGGTTTCTTCCATCTAGATCGTTTCGAGACCTTATCTACGTAATCGACTCATCATTTGGCATTGTCCCCTCTTCCCCCGGCCCCATACCTCTTTTTCCCTTCTACACAATAATCCGTGTCGTTTTCGCTACTAATTGTGATACGCACTGCATAGAAATCTTGGATCATGGTGTCTTAACGCCCCTCTCAACTTGGCTACCCAAGCGGGGCTTGTCTCTTACGCCTTGAACTGGCCCTATGCAAATCACAGCACAGCACGGTAACAGTCTTTCATCATTTTTAGATTGTGTTAGTCTTGGTAGATTTTGGAATAATCGTGCTGGGAGGCAACCCAACAGCTAACACAAAGAGAATGAATCGGCATGAAATTTACTTAATGAGAGTAATTACTACTTGCAGTACTGGAATTAAAGCACGAATTCTTGTTGAAACTAAATTTGGTGCCATGAACAGTCTTCTTCGCAACGTAAGAAAAATACAATACAACGTACCAATACTGAAGTCACACAAACCCTATTTTGCAGCTCACTTGGTGCTTGACAAAAAGGCAATTATTCGATTGCTACACATATGTATATTTAATAGAAATCAATGGTAATTTACGCTGATATTGTTTTACCACTAATTTTTCTGTGGTTGCCGATCATACAGTCCATTCATTAAATCTTGATGATTCGCTCATATATATACTTACTTACTTACTTATCGCGAATGGACCCAGAAGGATCACGCAAAGCTTTCTGACGTCGTTTCTTCCATACTTCTTTCATTCGTTCTCCATGTTTTCTTTTTCTTTCTTCTGTCCATTTTGTTCCTGGTCTCTTTAGTGCTTCCTTCTCCAACAATACAATCCACTTTTACACCTTATTTCTAAAAGTTTTTCTATCTTTGACATCTTTAAGTTCAATATTTGCTTTTTGTAAATCTAATTTTACTTGGCTAATCCATGGTGTTGTTGATTTGACTTTTTCTATGTAAGTGAGAATTCTGTTGGTGAGTCGTGTGGGGGGAAGTCTAGTGACATGTCCATAAAATTTTAATCTTCGCCTTCTTATGTCTGCTGCCAGGTTTGATATAGTTTCTGTGGTTCTTCTTGATTGTATCCGGTATCCTTCTTCTGTTAATTTTGGACCTAAAATCTTTCTCATAATTTTGCGTTCTTCTTTTAGTATTTTTTCTAAATCACATTTTATGTGGAGTGTGAGCGTTTCACTAGCATATAGTGCTGCTGGCTTAATTACTGCGCAATAGTGTCTGATTTTTGTGTTCGAGGAGATGCATTTTTTATTGTATATTTCATGTGTCATACCATATGCTCTCTTCATTTTCTGTTGTCTGATCTTCTGTGCAACTTTCTCTCCTCCGGTTGGCTCCAAAATTTCACCTAGGTATTTAAAATGTTTTACTCTGTTTATTTTTCCATATTTTGTGTTCAAACTGTGTATATGGAATTTCGTACAGAAAAATTCTGTCTTTTGAAACGAAATTTGTAAACCTACTTTATCCGCGCATTACTTAAGGATCTCTATTTGTTTGGTGGCGATTTCTTCATCAGCTGCAAGTATGGCCAAGTCGTCCGCGAATGCTAAACAAGATATCTCCACGTTGTCTTTGGTTCTACCAAGATGGATTGGTTTCCAGTAGGATTGATTTTTTAATTCTTTTTCCCATTCCTTAATGACTTTATCCAGGACTATATTAAACAGAAGTGGAGATAGCCCGTCACCTTGACGTACTCCAGTTTTTATGAGAAAAGGTTCAGAGATTTCTCCCCTGAATTTAACTTTAGATACAGTGTCTGTCAGTGATTCTTTGATAAGCCTTAGTGTTTTGGAGTCTAGTCCAAGTTCCTCTAAAATGTTAAACAAAGATTGCCGGTCAATTGAGTCATAGGCTTTCTTAGAATCTACAAATGTACAAATTATGGGGGCATTTCTAATTGCTTTGTGTTTTAATATTGTCTTTAAATTAAATATTTGTTCTATGCATGAGCGACCGGGGCGGAATCCTGCTTGATAATCACCAATTTGGCGTTCCAGCTGCTCTTGTGTTCTTTTCAGCAGGCATGTTGAGAGAATTTTGTAGGTGACTTGTAAAAGTGAGATTCCCCTGTAGTTATTGACATTTGTTCTGTCTCCTTTTTTATGTAACGGGTGAATAAGGGCACATTTCCAATCCTCTGGTAATTTTTCTGTTTCCCATATTTTTGTTATTATTTTTGTGAGCTCTTGCAACGTCTTTGGTCCTAGGTTTTTTAATAGCTCTGCAACAATGCCATCTTCGCCAGATGTTCTATTATTTTTTAAGTTTTTAATGTGACATTTGATTTCTTCCTGTGTTGGTGGTAATGAATCCGGTTGAGCGTTGGCACTGATTTCTTTGGGAAATCTTAAACTAGGTTCTGGGCAATTTAGTAGGTTAGAAAAATATTGAGCCAATACTTGACAGTTTTCCTGGTTTGTTAGGGCTAATTTACCATATATATATATATATATATATATATATATATATATATATTGCCAGGTTAAATAAATCAATAAATAAATAAATAAAAATATATATATATTTTACGATATCTTGCTGGATGGAAGAGATTACTGCCTCTTCTTATGATTGCACGTGAAAGTCAAGCTTTTACATAAAAAATATTCTTGCGTCTATGATAACTCATATATATATATAGTACTCTCAATTGAAATTGAAACAAAAGTTGTTGAAAAGAACTCAATATTCTCCTGACATTGCTCTTTTGTTACAAAGATAATTCTAAAAGCCTATCTTTGCCGTCTTCTGCGGCGGAACTACACAAGGTCAGCAGCTAAGTGACACCAATATTAATGAGAACAATCACACTTGTATTGATACACATTTACTACCTCACGACCGGTCCCGTTCGTTAGAACATCATCAGGCTTCTGAGCAGTGCCAATTTCATGATTTAATGAACTAGCGTACACAACGAGAAATGCCAATTGTACTTGCTGCACTCCATGTTTCCGCCAGGTTCTCGGTAGAATGTTTATATGATCGTCATTATCATAGTTTGCTTCTAACGTTGCATAATTCAACAAGACCTCTTAAATCATTTTGGGACAACCCCGCAACCTGGTGGTGTTTTAACGAAGAAAGCTAGTCATGACACATTAAATGTGTATTAATACAGCTGTGGTGGTTCTCATCAGTTTTGCTTGATATTACACACAGTGTCCCAGAAATGTTGCGACAAAATCTGAGTGGCTGTGGAGGATTTCCTGAGGAGCAAATCAAAGACAGGAACCCCTGTCCAGAAACCTCATCCAACAACAGTAAAGGGCGTCGAAGTTACAGATGCTGGCCCCTGCCACTCTGCCACCCCTTCAGCAACAAATGAGATTTTGTACACTGATAGGCCACTTACAGCTTATTTTTATGTTGTGTAACGTAAAACACTGGAGATTTTAAAGGTTTCCTAGACAAAAGAAAACTACACAAGGAAACATTTGTCCAAAACTGCCATCAATTTAGCCAACAGAGTATTGCATTCACAGGAACAAAAGACTTTCTATACAGCACCAACCTTCATCTTCTCCACTGGCGATCGTGACAATCAGTCGCGATCATTGAATAACACACAACTTTGCGAGACTTTCCGCCTACCGTGGGTCAGCGTACAAAGTCACGTTTGCTGCCAAAGGGGTTGGCTAGTGCCAGGCGCCGGCGCCTCTAACTTTCACACACTGTAATGGCGCTGAATGATATTTCCACCGAGTGAGGTGGCGCAGTGGTTAGACACTGGACTCGCATTCGGGAGGACGACGGTTCAATCCCGCGTCCGACCATCCTGATTTAGGTTTTCCGTGATTTCCCTAAGTTGCTCCAGGCAAATGCCGGGATGGTTCCTTTCAAAGGGCACGGCCGACTTCCTTCCCCCATCCTTCCCTAATTTGCTGAGACCGATGGCCTCGCTGTCTGGTCTCCTTCCCCAAAAACAACAATGATATTTCTGGACACGGATTCCTCTCCTCCACTTATTCCTCAAGACAACCTGTAAACCCTCCAAAGTTTACCACAACATTTCTGGGCCACCCTGTACGTTAAGAGTTTCTCCTGTTGTAATTGCATCTAGACCAGGGGAAGAATGACTTTTTAAATGCCTCTGCATGTTTCGTAATTACTGTAATTTTCGCATTCTGCATCTGCCAATTCAAGCTTTTCAACATTTCCATGACGTTAACTAAGAACCAGTCAAACCTGTGTCCGCTGGCCAGGGTGGCCAAGCGGTTCTAGGCGCTACAGTCTGGAACCGCGCGACCGCTACAGTCGCAGGTTCGAATCCTGTCTCGGGCATGGATGTGTGTGATGTCCTTAGCTTAGTTAGGTTTGAGTAGTTCTAAGTTATAGGGGACTGATGACTGTAGCACTTAGGTCCCATAGTGCTCAGAGCCATTTGAACCATTTGAAACCTGTGACCACTCATGCCCCTTTTCTTTGCATTGTGCAGTATGACGAATTAGACCCATTTTGATTTAGCCTGAGACACTTATCAATATTCTAAGAAGGGATGCACACATTATTTTCATTCCATTTCGTGTGCAGGCTGGTTGCATTTTCCCATAATCCTGCCATAGAGCTGAAGTTTGCCACCCACTTTACCCAAGTGTGAGCCTATGTCATCATTCGATTTGATATCCCTACAATTTGTTATAATTAGGTATTTATATGAGCTGAATGGTTCCGTAGTGAGTCGCTGACACTCTAGTCATAGGATTCTATTTTTCTGGTTTTTGTGAAGTGAACTATTTAACATTTCTGACCATTTAAAACAAGTCGTCAATCTTTGCACCACTTTGAAATCTTATTAATATCTTACTGGATATTTGTTCAATTTTTATCAAACAGATATTCATTATAGATGACAGAATCACATACAAAAAGCCTGAGATTACAAATAATATTGTCTGCGAGATCATTAATTTATTTCCGTAATATTGGTCAGTATGAGAATTTGATGCTAGTATTTCCTAAACTGATGCATTAAGATGCATTTCCGTGATTCACTCAACTTAACTGTTTCGAAGCAACTGGCGGCATCATCTTGCCCTCTTATGACCGAGTGTAGCCGTCTGTATTGCTTCTCAACAAAGAGCTCCGTTTTTCGAGATAAGAAAACAAACAAATTCAAGTGCATACTATGTGGTTAAATGTTGTGACATGTAAGTCACAAACATTGTCTTTTTATAAGGCTTTTACATTCATTTATATTTTGATCGTTTTATACACTGCTCTGGAGTGTCATATGATGTCACAATCTGGAATAAAGTATGTAGTTAACGGCATGTAAAAACAAATATGTTAGGTATCTATGGATCACCTCCGTATTCAATGCGGAAGGACCTGGGTTCAATTTCCGATACCTGCTCGGATGTTTCTCACGTAGGAGGCCTTAGAACGGGCTCCACTCGGCCTCGTGGCCCCAATTGAGGGGCTGATCAAATAAAGAAGCGGCAGCATCACCAGGATTCGTGCACTGGCGACAACGGCTGGAGGGATTTGCGTTATGCTGATTGCACTTCCAACAATCATAGACCGCTAATCGTACTGTGTTGCAAGCAGATGTCAGTTGGTAGTATTTACGTTTTTAAATAAGTGTAGTTTGAACGAACGACGGACGCCCTATTTTTAATATAATCCTTTGCTAAATATGTTCCTACACTCTCCAGTCACATTAATACGATCACCTGTCAGGGTCCATCAATAACAGCACGAGGAGCGATGTCTTCAACGTTGTTCTTAGCTGTCATAACAGCAGTCCTCAACTCACCATTGTCTATAGCATTATACTGTGAAAGAAGAAGTTGAGTAGCACCGTGGTGTAGTGGATATGATACTAAACTGTTGCATCGAGAGTTGTGAGTTTAGTACTCACTTGGAGGGGACAATTTTAATCTATATTCGGTTCGAGTACATTCTAGAAGTATCGACAAATGGCAGGAAGCATTTTACCGGAATGTTATGTAGCTGTATATTTACCGTACGTGTTCTGGCCGGAGGCAGTTCGCTCCGCGCTCTTGTATGTGCAAGTACTGGATAAACCTTCGTTAAGCGAAGTTAGTGTTCGTCATTCATCTACTTACACCTTCCTCTACGTGATAATATACAGTCGTGCGCGAGCGAAGATGACAACGGTAGCGACGCCCCATTGTGAGCCGTTCAGTACTGTTGCACGTGTACAGTCGTACTCAAAAGTATCCGAACGACCTGAATTGCATATCGCCTGATTGTCATGCAACCAGCATAGCGCAGCTGTCTAGCAGGTCCTCTAAGCGCACCTGGGTACAGTCGTTTGACTATTGAAAATGGTTCCAACAAGTTTCCACTAGAAAACACTGCTCTGTATCGCAATAACTCAAGATGTAAAGTTATACCACGATTCTAGAAATAGCAGGGAAGACCTTATCACAGATAAGACTGTCCTTAAGGCTTGTAAGCTCACATTTATTGCAATAAATGACATACTTGAAATGTTACATCAGTTAGGTAGCGCACGTAGTAATTTCATCGTATTCATGATTTCCTCTTCAAAGTAACATATCGTACTTGTTATTTAACACAAAATTACATTAAAATTTAAGTTATTCACAAACAGGTAGTTGAGAATGTGTATGAACTTCAAATGACACGACGAACCGACTCGTTGTGCATATGGATTGAAACCCAGGTCACGCAGACTAAGATTTCGCGACTGACAGAAACTAACAATCGTTCCTGACTAGGCATAAGAGAGTGATATACCTCGATTTTAGCAAATATCAACTTTAAATTACATAATGTAAACATTTTTAATGGACGCGAAATTCTACCCAGCACCTATTTTCCCTGTTAACGAACTACGAAAGATGTCAAATATTGCTTATTCACAAGTAACTTACTTGAAAAGCCGTGAGGTGAAGCTTTGTGTTGGATAGGGATTCGAACCCAAAACCTAGTCGAATAATTATCGAAGCACAATCAACTGTGACATATCCGATTTTCTCGGCAGTAGCTAATTGTTTTAACTGAAATAACGAGACGAAACATTAATTTTTTCCTTCCCAGAACTCCAACCCGGCACCTATCGCTGTTATATTCTAGAGAAAACGAACGTTAAATATGGGTTTGCTACACGAGCAGCGACATGTGAGCACGTTTCAACTAGAAATAATATGAAGAAGAGTTGAGTGCTGACTGGGAATCTAACCCCACAAATATCGTTGTTGACCACACACAGAGACGTCAGCCACAGAATTTTTCTCCGCCAGCAGCTCGGAATAACATCCTTGAACTTACAGTGATCTCGCAAATAGTTCTGTGCCCCACTGGGAGTCAGTAACTTCAGATTTCGTTATTGTTGACAACGAATGAAAATGCATTAAAAATCAGAATTATTATCCACCAGCAGATAAGTGTTCTTATGTTAGAGCTTGATAATACATAATGAAAACCTTAGTGCCGGGCCAGGATTCGAACCCATTCACGCGCAGTATGTGGAGATGTTGAGGAATCTGCAGTTTTGAACAAACAACAAATAGTAGTCGAGCTGTATTGTCACGAAGGGATCAAATTGCGCGTTAAGCGCAGTCTTAGTTGCATTCCAAGTTCAGAACCAATTTCATCGACATACAGAAGCTCAAATAAAAGATGGAATAAGTGTCCTGTGACCCTACATAGCGTTTGTGTCGTCATTATAAGTAAATAACTAGTATAAGAAAGGTTACTGGTGATACAGTTCCCACATTTCGCCACTCCTGACTTTATTGTGGTTCAACCTAATGTCTACTTGGTAGAGAAGGAATATCATGTTTAATGTGAATTTCAGACCACAATGCCATTATACCTTCTTCACTTGGTGCAGCCAGAAGAGAATAGACTCTGTCTCTCCCTATTAAAAATCATCGGCTTGGATGCGTACCAAGTGTATAAATGTATATCTTGAAATACGCAGAAAGTCACATAGAGGTATTCAACTGAAACATAGCCATCACCAAGATTGTAACTGGGGTCGACAGCATCGTCGTCTAGCACCTTGACAACTCGAACGGCGACAGTGCTCGGCCGGTTACTTACGTTTACTGATATCAAAGCTACAGCATGAAAAAATGTTAATAACCCGAAGACCATTAACTTTGGAAACCGTAGAAAGTAAAGCAGTCATCAGTCGGAAGAGTGGTTTGAACACCACAGTGCTTTAACAGGCACGGTCTTGTTGGAGGTGGTATGCCGTTGCTTTCCTCCGGCCTCTGAGTTCACTTGCCTAGCCAGTTGATAGGGGAACCAACAGTTTAACGTGGCTTTCGGACCACAGTGCAACTCGGCATTTTTCACGTCAAGAGACACTGCCCGAGGGGAAATAAGTGTACAATGGCACATAAAAATCGTGGGCCTGACGAAGGATTCAACGTGAGACCTTCGTATTTGCAGTCTTGCTCTTTATCACTTTGCCACAATGCAGCTACTACTGTGGTTTCTGCTGGTCATTCAAATTAAGAATCTCTCGTTTGTGCCTGCGTTGACACTTGCGTGTCCCTTAGGAGACCTTACTTTCGGGATTACCCCCGTATACGTGTGTGTAAACGCCTTTCGATGCCGACTCAAGGAAGACAAGGATACACAGTCTAGCTTCAATATTATAAATACGCCTCAGTTTGAGGATGAACTCAGACTTAGGTTGATAATCATTTTGAATATCTAGCAGTACTGTACCCATTGGTGTTAAACTCGTTTTCAACCAACGATTCAAACAGCTACAGGAACACTACTTGTGATACCTCTTAGACAAAATACTTACGCAGTGCTACCAGACGAAAAGATCAACCTGACATAAACTGTGGGAAGTTTGTTTTACAACCTTCGTACCTGGAAAAGAGCTTTTCCTATTTGAGATATCTGTTAACGTTGCTGCATAAGACTATTTAAGAAGAAACTAAATTCCTTCAGCTACGCCCATGTTTAAAGAAATCGTCTTAACGGCACTAAATCGTGGTTTGTGAATCGTTTACTGGCCGTACTCTGCCGCATTTCGCTGGTTGGAAGGCAAAAAGCTTACTGACAAATTTCACAGAAGGAAAAAGGGGACGAAATGTCTCCCACTGGAAGGTCATGTTGTTTTAAATTCAGTGGGAGACATTTCGTCCCCTTTTTTACAAAATCAGCTAAAACGAAAAGTGAGGTTGTCAGTATAAGCACATTACTGTTGTCAATCTGATGATGCACTGCCCAGGGCCTGTAATGATAAAGGGCCCATTTAGGTCAGGCATATTGTGTACAGGGGTGGAAGAGAGAGCACCACTAAATTTTACAATCCGTATGCATTGCATACACACAAAGATTACTGTTACAGTGTATTTATGGAGCCCAATGAGTGAATTGCGTATTTTCCGGTGAGAAAGAGCACTGGCAAACAGTCTTCACTACATTAGGTTACTTAAACTGGTGTCACTCTCAGCTAGAATTTATGGTCAGCGACTAAGTGTATGGACAATGAGTCAGATGTGGGGTTTGCAACTGTGAAATACTTCCCTACATTATAGAAGCGAATATTAAATTTGAACTAATATTGGGAACATTTTCAACTTGGGTAGCTTAGAATGAAAATCTTTCTGTTTATTGCAAAAGAAAACAATTGTTTTTCTAAAACATTCTCTGTCATACACAACTTGGAACAGGTCACGTCGACCAAATCATATGGAAGAACTGACAGTGGCGTATATCGGAAGGCAGAATGACCCCTTGGCTTTTGGTTTGGCAGTATTCGACAGCCATTTCTAGGCGCAAGTAAATGAAGAAAGGCAGAGAGTTTTTGTTATTAAGTAAGGTCTTCATCAATCACTTTAGTTTTAATGTCATCTACGAGTAATTGCTGATGTTTGATATTAACACGAAAAGGATTCCGTAGACAGGGAAAGGACCTGTTCTTGGGCAACTACTTCTATAATGACGAAAAGGCTTTAAATGATCTTCAAGCACGTGTGTTCCAGCACCGGTATGAAGAAAATGATAGTAATAATGAGAGTAATAATCGAATTATCCGGTAACTTTACAATTCATAGTGGATTTTCTCGGACTAAGAAGTTTCCTTAATTAGTGAAAATTTCAAAATGGCTTCACATCGAGGCTATGATGCCTAGAAGAGTCTTTACATCCTGATGACATGAGAATAGCATAATCTCCGCGTCAGAAGCATGCTTCTACTTAACCATTTCATAGGCTCGCATTTTATTCCACCGTGACTAATATTGTAAGCTAAGCACATCATCCGTTACAGCACACTCCTGGGGTTGGAAAATGTGGCCACAATGGTCTGGTGGAACGAACTAACACAAGTGCAATTCGTGAGTTCAGGCATTTACTTTTAAGAGGCATAAACAGATTTACTTTACCTCTGATAACCTCAAGAGAAAGACATTATAATGCAGAATCCGCATTAAACATCACGTTCCTTCATTCCCAACTGGACAGAGCCGCTTTACCTTGGGAAATGACATAGGTGGAGGTCATGGTAATCAGAAATACTGTCGCCAGTAAACTTACTTACTATAGAAAATTTTATTTTATTTGATGAACCGATAGCCATTTAAAGAAACAGGGCTCTTATTGTACTTGTACTTGATTGAACTTGAGACGTTGAAAAATTTGGTGCTAGATTATGATTCGAATCCGTATCTCCTCTTTCGAGGATCTGAATCTCTCGGAACAGTATAATCATTTCGTTTCTTTTTCCAAGACTGCAATCTTCTCTAGGTCTTCTCCAAAGGTAAGTATGTGGGTCCGATTCCTGATCCAGTACAAAAATATTCATGATTTCATTTCAAGTCCTGTCACGTGCACACCGGCCTGCTAGTGAAAATTATCGTGCATTTTTAATGTCTGTTCACGTGTTGCCAACAATTTCTGGTCAAATACGCACATATCTTACTGTTGGTGCGTAAGTAATTGATACCTAAGCTATATTCGTCGACGATAAAGAAGAACGATAGGAGTGCGGTTCGATTGTCGCTCAGGCACAAAAATTTGTATCCTTATTTTAGATTCAAACACCTAGCAGCTGGTAAGAAAAACCGATACGTAACAAATGATTTTACTTAGTTAACAATCCGATTAAGTGTTGGGTTCGTATTTCACTCACAGAACTTCACATAAATTGATTCATCTTTAAATGCCTGCACACTTTGTTACTTCTGAATGGAGGCATATCAGACATCTTTCGTGGTTAGTTAACAGGGATGAAAGGGTCTTGATAGAAGTCCCGGTTTATTACAGAAGCTGTCGTCTTTTATTTTGAAGTTTAGATTTGGTTACTGATAGGGCGAAAATTTCGGTAATTCGTGACTGTTCACGGCTAGACAGCAATATGATGTGATTATATTAGGTTAGATTAATACTTGATCCATATATCATGAATACGACATTTCGTAATGATGTGGAACGTGTCATCTTAATGAAAGATTTCTTTTCATAGCGGTATTCAATTTCTTCACAACAATCAAACACACACACACACACACACACACACATTCTTTTTTATTTTTATTTTTTTGGTGTGCTCGGCTATAGGTGAGGCACGAAAACGTCCGTAAATGAGTTTCTTAGTTTTGAGTACAGTTACGAAAGAAATATAAAAACAACTGTGAGCGTTACTGATTTATGATGCTTGGTTTGCAGTCAGTTCTGAGTATTATTAGTAACTACGCTGTAGTCCCTAAACCTAGTTACAGAAATGCGAATCAGACGCATTACGTATTCCAGGCCGTAGCAGCCGCGTCTTTGAGACGCCAGCTATGGTCACTTCCCAGCCCGCTGAAGGATCGCATCGGTTCGTCTTCTTCCTGGTTGTACTATAACTGAGATTTGGCAACAACGCAAGGTATGTTTGGCAACTCCGTGATCGACGAGTTACTTCCTGGTGTGCACGGAATTAAGCCTCAAAGTTCACTTGGTTTTTCCTGTCATTTCCATTGAATAATCTAAGTTATTATCGCTTGAGGTGTAACAAAAGAATGTAAATTTAAGGTTTTCAGCCCAGGAAAGTAGTTGCACGTGGAAATCGCAACTAATCTCGTCCTTTAAATAGCAGTTTACGACTTCTAGCCACTATTAGCCCGTAAGAGGAATGCGCAATACGTACCTATTCGCTAGCTCTGTGGTAACGTGCTGACCTGTGAAAACGCGTCTGTTATGGTTCGCCGTTCCAATCTCGCTGACTGAAACGTTTTTATCCCTTCTGTGAAAGAGCTGCAAGCAGTCACATCAAACATCGATAAGGAAACCCCAAGAAAATACTTTCAGCTCATAGTGCAATGGTGAAAAACTTACAATGCTACACAGCAGATAACGCCTCTTTCCGCTGCTGACAAGCAAATATTGGGTTTCCAGGAATACATAACTTTCTTTATGAAATGCCACATTTGCATACTTGTTGAGTATGACACAGTATACCAACTAAACACAGACCCAATCGAAGTCTAAGTGAGTAGTATTTTACTAATTCGTGCCGATAGAGGCATGCTTGTGTACAGATACTCAGTTTTATTAAAACAGACTTTCGTCGTAAGGTTATCGTGGGTAGTTTTATTTCATTTCTTATAATACAGTGCTTAGTTTTCGTAAGGGTTCTATTAGTGTTGTTGAAACAATACTAAACATGAGAGAGAAATTAATCCTCAACGATATATGCGAATTATGTCATGTTATGTATAACTGTCTGACAATGCACATGCAGTTTATTGATTACTTGCATGTAGAAAACTTGTTCTGAGTTAAAGCTGTCAAACAAGGTTTGAAGAAGAATGACATGCCACTATCAGACGACAGCTAATGTAGAAAATAGTTTTCTGACTATTTTGGCACGATGCGCTCTGCCCATACATAATACAAAAGCTTCAAGTTGCATCTGCTGCCAGATCGTCTTTTAAACCTGAAAAGAACAAAATGTCGCAGAACTACGCCCTTTTCCACATGCGGCTATTTTGGGTTGAGAAGTGAAGGGAATTATGTTCAAAGTTCCATTATATTGATAACTTCAGCAGACAACAGAATTGCGGTTTAAAAAACGTAGCAGGAAAGGTAACAGAACTCAGGACGTCTTATCTACAGTGCGCGACGCTTGCCGTTGCGCTATTAGCTGTTAGGTAGCTACCGCAGCTCTAGAAGTCATGAACGGTTCCTCCAGAAATTCCAAATTTCACAGTGCCGTGAGATAATGCATATGGCCGGATCTAGACTTCCGAGAGACAGACAGTTACAGCTTTTCTTTTGCACTGCACGACGTTTTCAACAAACAGATACCGCAATAGAGTAGCTCAAATGGAAATGAACACTTCCTATTTAAATTTCTGCATCCTACACTGTTGGCAGTTCCGTGTAGGTAGCAGTTAAGTGATTTTTTTTTGTGATTACAAAATAGAGTCGAATGTATGCAATGGGTAGCCGAGGCAGCTAGTTCATGGCGATTCGGTCAACCAAGTAAATGAATGTATTGAACATGATGCAAACCATTACAGGGAGCCTGTGTGTCAGAATTCTCATCGAGTGTCCCGCACAAGTGTTATAACAGAGAAATATGACTCAGAGAAGAAGATTTGGTGGTCTGTTGGATAGACGATGGGTTCCTATGTCGATGGTGTGGGTTCGATTCCAACTTTGGCCGATGATTTTTAACACGGAGAGACAGATTCTATTCTCTTCTGGCTACGCCAAGTGAAGAAGGTATAATGGCATTGTGGTCTGAAATTCACATTAAACATGATATTCCTTCTCTACCAAGTAGACATTCGGTTGAACCACAATAAAGTCAGGAGTGGCGAAATGTGGGAACTGTATCACCAGTAACCTTTCTTATACTAGTTATTTATCTCTAGTGACGAAAAAAACGCTATGTAGGGTCACATGACATTTATTCCATCTTTTATTTGAGGTACTGTATGTCGATCAAATTGGTTCTGAACTGGGAAAGCAACTCAGACTGCCCTTAATGCGGAATTTGATCCTTTCGTGACAATACAGCTCGACTACAATTTTTTGTTTGTTCAAAACTGCAGATTCCTCAACATCTCCACATATTGCGCGTGAATGGGTTCGAATCCTGGCCCGGAACTAAAGTTTTCATTATGTATTACCAAGCTCTAGCATGAGAACACCTATGTGCTGGTGGATAATAATTTTCATTTTTAATGCATTTTCATTCGTTGTCAACACTAACGTTATCTGACGTTTTTGACTCCCAGCGAGACATAGAACTATTTGAGAGATCACTGTAAGTTCAAGGATGTTATACCGAGCTGCTGGTGGAGAAAAGTAGGTGACGTCTCTTTGTGTGTAGTCAACAACGATTTGTGTGGGGTTCGATTCCCAGTCAGCACAGAACTCTTCATCAAATTATTTCTAGTTCAAATATGCTCACATGTCGCTGCTGGCATAACAAACCCATAATTAACGTTCGATTTCTCTAGAATCTAACAGCGAAAGGTGCCAGGTTGGAGTCCTGGTAAGGAAAAAATTAATGTTTCGTCTCGTCATTTCAGTTAAAACGTCTAGCTACTGCCGTAAAAATCCGATATGTCACAGTTGATTGTGCTTCGATAACAATCCGATTAGGTTCTGGGTTCGAATCCCTGTCCAACACAAATCTTTACCTCACGGCATTTCAAGTAAGTTACTTGTAAAGAAGCAATATTTAACAATAGATGCTGGGTAGGAATTCACGTCCGTTTAAAATATTTACGTTATGTAAATATAAAGTTGATATTTCCTAACTGATACTGTATAAGATCGAGGTATATCACTCTCTGTATGCCTAGTCAGGAATGATTGTTAGTTTCCGTCAGTCATGAAATCTTACTCTGCACGACTTGGGTTTGAATCCATATGCGGAACGAGTCGGTTCGTCGTGTCATTTGAAGTTCATACATATTCTCAACTAGCTGCTAGTGAATAACGTAAATTTTTAATGTCATTTTGTCTTAAATAACAAGTATGGTATGGTACTTTGAAGAGGAAATCATGAATACGACGAACTTACTACGTGCATTACCTATCTGACGTAATAACGAGAGTGGTAACATTTCAGGTATGTCATTTATTGCAATAAATGTGAGCTTACAAGCCTTAAGAACAGTCTTATCTGTGATAAGGTGTTCCCTGATATTTGTAGTATCGTGGTATTACTTTACATCTTGAGTTATTCCGATGCAGAGCGAGTTTTGTAGTGGTGACTTGCAACCATTTTCAATAGTCAAACGACTGTACCAAGAAGCGATTAGAGGATCTGGTAGACAGCTGCGTTATGCGGGTTATATTCGAATCAGGCGAAATTCAATTCAGGTCGTTCGGATAGTTTTGAGTGCGACTGTACATCTCCAAGCCACAGTCGCGGTGATATAAGCTTACAGCCTGGACCGGTACCAGACGTGCAGGAAGAGAATCAAAGATAAAAATTTTTTCGATGGCGTTGACCCATAGTCATGCAATACTTTTTAAAAGAGTGAACTGCCATTTGACGCAGGCCGGAGGTCGCAGGTTCGAATCCTGCCTCGGTCATGGATGTGTGTAATGTCCTTAGGTTAGTTAGGTTTAATTAGTTTTGAGTTCTAGGCGACTGATGACCTCAGAAGTTAAGTCGGATAATGCTCAGAGCCATTTGAACTATCTGCCATTTGACTGTGTATTATTATATTATGTTTTGTACTATCCAGATTTCGGCTTGTGTGTCATTGTCAAGTACAATGCTAAAAGTGTTCAGACCATTATTAAGATATGGTCTTACAGCTATTACCATTGTACTTGACCGTGACATAAAATCCTAAATCTGGATAGAACGAAAAGTAAATATAATAATTCACAGTCAAATAGAGAATGATGTTCTGGGAGATACCGACAGGCATGGGGAGCCATGCCAACTTCAGTGCAGTAGTCAACTGGCCCAGATTTCTCGGCTGACGATCCGCTGCGACTACAGCCCAATCGAGGTGGTGCCGCAGATCCCCGGTCGGGTTTAAATACGCGGATTCTGATGACCATAGGAGTGCTTTAAACGCATCATGGTGCTCTTCCAACCACTCACGTATGCTGTGAGCTTCGCGACGCGCTGCATTGTCCTGCAGGTAGATGCTGTCGTGCCAAGGAAAAACACACTGCGTATAGGGGTGGACGTGATCGACAATCCTCAGACTATAAGGCTCCCACCTCCGGCCTGGTCCCTTCTGACTATTATTGCAGGGTATTTGCTTTCAGACGTTTCACGCCGTAAACGTCAACGGCCATCTGCTTGATGGAGCATAAAACGTGATTAATATGGAGAGGCTACCTGTAACCACTCAGTGGACACCCAGTTGCGATAATGGCGTCAAAATTCCAGCCTTCGTCGCCGATGAACAGCAGTCAACGTGGATGTTTCATGTGGGCAGTTAGTTGCTCAACATTAGCACGTCTGTTCACCCGTACACATTTCAGCACTACTGTCCTTCACATTTGCCATGTAAGGCCCGTGTTGCTCCACGGTCGCCTTGGCGCCGGTTTTGGATCGTGTTTCTTTTTGCCACGCACGATATACAGGGTGACTATTACTGAGCTATACGAAAAAAAGCGTAAATTAGTTACGAACTTTATTCACTAAAGATATTCGGATTTAGGCCATCGTTGATGATGTGGCGCAGACGAATAGCGAAATTCTGCATGACCCGCTGAAAGTGTTGGAAAATCAATGGTGTCGATGACCTCCTGAATGGCTGTTTTTAGTTCAGCAATGGTTTTTAGCTTATTGCTACACGTCTTGTCTGTACACCAGAACAAGAAATCGCATGTAATCAGACCTGGAGAATATGGCGGCCAACGAGGCCCATGCCAGTGGCCTCTGGGTACCGCAGATCCAGAATGCGGTCCCCAAAGTGCTCCTTCAGGACATCACTCTCCTCTCCTGCTTCCGTGGGGTCGAGCTCCGTCTTGCATGAACCACATCTTGTCGGTATCAGCGTCACTTTGGATGTTGTTGTTGTAGTCTTCAGTCCTGAGACTGGTTTCATGCAGCACTCCATGCTACTCTATCCTGTGCAAGCTTCTTCATCTCCCAGTACCTACTACAACGTACATCCTTCTGAATCTTTTTAGTGTACTCATCTCTTGGTCTCCCTCTTCGATTTTTAACCTCCACGCTGCCCTCCAATACTAAATTGGTGATCAATTGATGCCTCACAACATGTCCTACCAACCGATCCCTTCTTCTAGTCAAGTTGTGCCACAAACGTCTCTTCTCCCCAATCCTATTCAATACCTCCTCATTAGTCATGTGATCTACCCATCTAATCTTCAGCATTCTTCTGTAGCACCACATTTCGAAAGCTTCTATTCTGTTCTTGTCCAAACTAGTTATCGTCCATGATTCACTTCCATACATGGCTACACTCCATACAAATACTTTCAGAAACGACTTCCCGACACTTAAATCTATACTCGATGTTAACAAATTCCTCTTCTTCAGAAACGCTTTCCTCACCATTGCCAGTCTACATTTTATATCCTCTCTACTTCGACCATCATCAGTTATTTTGCTCCGCAAATAGCAAAACTTCTTTATTACTTTAAGTGTCTTGTTCCCTAATCTAATTCCCTCAGCATCACCCGACTTAATTCAACAGCTCTTCCAGGTCCTTTGCTGTCTCTGACAGAATTACAATGTCATCGGCGAACCTCAAAGTTTTTATTTCTTCTCCAAGGATTTTAATACCTACTGCTTGCTCAATATACAGACTGAATAACATCGGGGAAAGGCTACAAACCTGTCTCACTCCCTTCCCAACCACTGCTTCCCTTTCATGCCCCTCGACTCTTATAACTGCCATCTGGTTTCTGTGCAAATTGTAAATAGCCTTTCGCTCCCTGTATTTTACCCCTGCCACCTTCAGAATTTGAAAGAGAGTATTCCAGTCAACATTGTCAAAAGCTTTCTCTAAGTCTACAAATGCTAGAAACGTGAGTTTGCCTTTTCTTAATCTATTTTCTAAGATAAGCCGTAGGGTCAGTATTGCCTCACGTGTTCCAATATTTCTACGGAATCCAAACTGATCTTCCCCGAGGTCGGCTTTTACCAGTTTTCCATTCATCTGTAAATAATTCGCGTTAGTATTTAGCATCCGTGACTTATTAAACTGATTGTTCGGTAATTTTCACATCTGCCAGCACCTGCTTACTTTGGTATTGGAATTATTATATTCTTCTTGAAGTCTGAGGGTATTTCGCCTGTCTCATACATCTTGCTCACCAGATGGTAGAGTTTTGTCAGCACTGGCTCTCCCAAGGCTGTCAGTAGTTCTAATGGAATGTTATCTACTCCCAGGGCCTTGTTTCGACTCAGGTCTTTCAGTGCTCTGTCAAACTCTTCACGCAGTATCGCATCTCCCATTTCATCTTCATCTACATCATCTTCCATTTCCATAACATTGTCCTCAAGTAAATAGCCCTTGTCTAGACCCTCTATATACTCCTTCCACCTTTCTGCTTTCCCTTCTTTGCTCAGAACTGGGTTTCCACCTAAGCTCTTGATATTCATACAAGTGGTTCCCTTTTCTCCAAAGGTCTCTTTAATTTTCCTGTAGGCATTATCTATCTTACCCCTAGTTAGATAAGCCTCTACATCCTTACATTTGTCCTCTAGCCATCCCTGCTTAGCCATTTTGCACTTCCTGTCGATCTCATTTTTGAGACGCTTGTATTCCGTTTTGCCTGCTTCATTCACTGCGTTTTTATATTTTCTCCTTTCATCAATTAAATTCAATATCTCTTCTGTTACCAAATGATTTCTACTAGCCCTCATCTTGATCCTCTGCTGGCTTAACTACTTCATTCCTCAAAGCTACCCATTCTTCTTCTACTGAATTTCTTTCCCCCATTGCTGTCAATTGTTCCCTGTTGCTCCCCCTGAAACTCTGTACAACCTCTGGTTCTTTCAGTTTATCCACGTCCCATCTCCTTCAATTCCCACATTTTGCAGTTTCTTCAGTTTTAATCTACAGTTCATAACCAACAGATTGTGGTCAGAGTCCACATCTGCCCCTGGAAATGTCTTACAATTTAAAATGTGGTTCCTAAGTCTCTGTCTTACAATTATATAATCTGTCTGAAACCTTCTAGTATCTCCAGGGTTCTTCCATGTATACAACCTTCTTTCATGATTCTTGAACCAAGTGTTAGCTATGATTAAGCTATGCTCTGTGCAAAATTCTACCAGGTGACTTCCTCTTGCATTTCTTAGCCCCAATCAATATGCACCTACTACGTTTCCTTCTCTTCCTTTTCCTACTGTCGAATTCCAGTCACCCACGACTATTTAATTTTCGACTCCCTTCACTACCTGAATTAATTTCTTTTATCTCATCAGACACATTTCATGAATTTCTTCGTCATCTGCAGAGCTAGTTGGCATATAAACTTGTACTACTGTAGTAGGCTTGGGCTACTATAAGGCGTTCACTATGCTGTTTGTAGTAGCTTACCAGCAGTCCTATTTTTTTATTCATTATTAAACCGACTCCTGCATTACCCCTACTTGATTTTGTATTTATAACCCTGTAGTCACCTGACCATAAGTCTTGTTCCTCCTGCCACCGAACTTCACTAATTCCCACTATATCGAACTTTAACCTATCAATTTCCCTTTTTAAATTTTCTAACCTGCCTGCTCGATTAAGGGATCTGACATTCCACGCTCCGATCCGTAGAACGCCAGTTTTCTTTCTCCTGATAACGACGTCCTCCTGAGTAGTCTCCTCCCGGAGATCCGAATGGGGGACTATTTTACCTCCGGAATATTTTACCCAAGAGGACGCCATCATCATTTAACCATACAGTAAAGCTATATGCCCTCGGGAAAAATTACGGCTGTAGTTTCCCCTTGCTTTCAACCGGTCGCAGTACCAGCACAGCAAGGCCGTTTTGGTTAATGTTACAAGGCCAGATCAGTCAATCATCCAGACTGTTGCCCCTGCAACTACCGAAAAGACTGCTGCCCCTCTTCAGGAACCACACGTTTGTCTGGCCTCTCAACAGATACCCCTCCGTTGTGGTTGCACCTACGGTACGGCTATCTGTATCGCTGAGGCGAGCAAGCCTCCCCACCAACGGCAAAGTCCATGGTTCTCGGGGGGAGGGGTCACTTTGGATAAGAGGGATGAAATCATCTTCTAAAACCTTCAGGTACCGTTCAAGTAGTCACCGTGCCTTCAAGGAACATCGCAGCGACTATTTCGTGACTGGGCACTGCACAACACACAGTCACCCTTTGAGGGTGAAAAGATTTCTCGATCGCAAATTCCGCATTCTCACTCCCCCAAATGCGCCAGTTTTGTTTATTGACGAACCTATCCAAATGAAACTGGGTTTCGTCGCTTAACCAAACCATGCATGCGCATACTAATTCCCACCATGTCCCGCTGCCAACCGTGCATCCAAGTGAAAGTGCGCTTCGTCCCTAAACTAAACCATGCATGTTCATTCTAATTCCCATCATGCCCCGCGGCCAAGCGTCCAGTTTGAACGTCCTAACGCAAATAGTTCAAAAGTCATGACGATTTTATTTCGTATAGTTCAATAATTGTTACACTTTACTTTCACCACAGTTTACAAACCTAGCCGTTTTCGAAACGCTTCCATCCTTGGCTCGAAAACCAATGATCATGCCTTTTGGATGTCAAATAAATCGCTCAATTTTCGCATTGCGACACCGACTGCACTATTTTCCGCTTACCGCCGACATACTTTGTATACCTCCCACTGCTAGTGGTGTCACGTGCCATCTGTGAATGGTAATTGCATGTTGACGTGGAACAAAGGCGGTGATAACATTAATGTGACTGCACCGCGGACAGATATACAGTACGTATGAATACAGTGAACACAGGAGTAGAAATATTCTTAATTTAATACACACAGTTACCGAAATTAATAGCTCTGTATGAGGTGGAGCAATTGATTTACACTTTACTGGTGTAGAAACTAATACGTATTAGCTTCTCTTAGCCGTTTCTAATTTAGATGTTTGTTTGATAACCTATAGTTCCCCCTCTCGTAACACCATATCCTAACAGAGTAGAACTCTTTTAATATTCAACCGGAAATGTTGTTTCAATATTACAAAAGAACTTATCGCTCTTAAAACATAACATTTACTCAATCTAGTGTCCAATGAGTCACCGAAGCGCTTACACCTTATATCATCATGTTGTTGACATCTCCGTCTTATGGATAAAAAACCTCTGCTACGTTATCGCAGCTACGGTCATAACTTCTTGTTCATTTACTTGTGACTGAGCGCTCTTTCTCTTTGTCTTATACTTGACGTTTCAGTGTAGTTGTCATGTACTCGTATGTTGATTCTATTTCGCCTCCGTCAGTATTCTTTCGTATTCGTTAGGTCTTCGCTTGACATATTAGCTCCCTTGCTGGAAAATTGGCGTCTCTGTTAACCCGTCAAGCAATTCGCGTTTTTCAGCGTTTTGGTGACGCTCTTCCAGAAGTCAGCAAACCTGTGACCATTCGTACTGTCTTTTGTATACGTTCAGTATCTCCCATTAGTAATATCTAGTACGGGTCACACACACTTGAGCAACACTCTAAAATAGGAAACACAAGTCTTTTCCAAGCAGTCTCTTTTTTTTTTCTCTGCCATCTTTAATAGTTTCTGTGACACGCAGCTTCCAAATATTAAATTCATTCCTTTTCGGTTTGAGTTTCCTATTTTTCGAAGGTTGCACTTTCCAATTTCAAACGTTACCAGAAATGTTGTAGAGCGTTATTTTTACTAAACTTCTATCTGCAAATTGTGCAGAATTCACTTCTTTCACAGACGTTTGCTTTTAACGCGTCGAAAAAATATGAAGTTTCAATGTGCGCGTGTTTGGAAACATGCCACACACTTGCCTACGAAATACATTCTGAAATGTTACCGCTACGAAGGATTACAGCAGCTTGCTTTCTTCTTCCAATATTATAATTAACTTATTGAGTTTAGCATGAACTGCATTCTGTCGTACACTTTGTCAATTTTCACATAATGGAAGAGAAATACCAGCACAATAGGTTTGATTATCGTTGGAATTCCTCTGTTGTTGTGGTCTTCAGTCCTGAGACTGGTTTGATGCAGCTCTCCATGCTACTCTATCCTGTGCAAGCTTCTTCATCTCCCAGTACCTACTGCAACCTACATCCTTCTGAATCTGCTTAGTGTATTTATCTCTTGGTCTCCCCCTACGATTTTTACCCTCTACGCTGCCCTCCAATACTAAATTGGTGATCCCTTGATGCCTCAGAACATGTCCTACCAACCGATCCCTTCTTCTGGTCAAGTTGTGCCACAAACTTCTCTTCTCCCCAATCCTATTCAATACTTCCTCATTAGTTATGTGATCTACCCATCTAATCTTCAGCATTCTTCTGTAGCACCACATTTCGAAAGCTTCTATTCTCTTCTTGTCCAAACTATTTATCGTCCATGTTTCACTTCCATACATGGCTACACTCCATACGAATACTTTCAGAAATGACTTCCTAACACTTAAATCAATACTGGATGTTAACAAATTTCTCTTCTTCAGAAACGCTTACCTTGCCATTGCCAGCCTACATTTTATATCCTCTCTACTTCGACCATCATCAGTTATTTTGCTCCCCAAATAGCAAAACTCCTTTACTACTTTAAGTGCCTCATTTCCTAATCTAATTCCCTCAGCATCACCAGACTTAATTAGACTACATTCCATTCTCCTTGTTTTGCTTTTGTTGATGTTCATCTTATATCCTCCTTTCAAGACACTGTCCATTCCATTCAACTGCTCTTCCAAGTCCTTTGCTGTCTCTGACAGAATTACAATGTCATCGGCGAACCTCAAAGTTTTTATTTCTTCTCCATGAATTTTAATACCTACTCCGAATTTTTCTTTTGTTTCCTTTACTGCTTGCTCAATATACAGATTGAACAACATCGGGGATAGGCTACAACCCTGTCTTACTCCCTTCCCAACCACTGCTTCCCATTCATGTCCCTCGACTCTTATAACTGCCATCTGGTTTCTGTACAAATTGTAAATAGCCTTTCGCTCCCTCTATTTTACCCCGGCCACCTTCAGAATTTGAAAGAGAGTATTCCAGTCAACATTGTCAAAAGCTTTCTCTAAGTCTACAAATGCTAGAAACGTAGATTTGCCTTTCCTTAATCTTTCTTCTAAGATAAGTCGTAAGGTCAGTATTGCCTCACGTGTTCCAGTGTTTCTACGGAATCCAAACTGATCTTCCCCGAGGTTGGCTTCTACTAGTATTTCCATTCGTCTGTAAAGAATTCGTGTTAGTATTTTGCAGCTGTGACTTATTAAGCTGATAGTTCGGTAATTTTCACATCCGTCAACACCTGCTTTCTTTGGGATTGGAATTATTATATTCTTCTTGAAGTCGGAGGGTATTTCGCCTGTCTCATACATCTTGCTCACCAGATGGTAGAGTTTTGTCAGGACTGGCTCTCCTAAGGCCGTCAGTAGTTCCAATGGAATATTGTCTACTCCGGGGGCCTTGTTTCGACTCAGGTCTTTCAGTGCTCTGTCAAACTCTTCACGCAGTATCGTATCTCCCATTTCATCTTCATCTACATCCTCTTCCATTTCCATAATATTGTCCTCAAGTACATCGCCCTTGTATAAACCCTCTATATACTCCTTCCACCTTTCTGCCTTCCCTTCTTTGCTTAGAACTGGGTTGCCATCTGAGCTCTTAATATTCATACAAGTGGTTCTCTTCTCTCCAAAGGTCTCTTTAATTTTCCTGTAGGCAGTATCTATCTTACCCCTAGTGAGATAAGCCTCTACATCCTTACATTTGTCCTCTAGCCATCCCTGCTTAGCCATTTTGCACTTCCTGTCGATCTCATTTTTGAGACGTTTGTATTCCTTTTTGCCTGTTTCACTTACTGCATTTTTATATTTTCTCCTTTCATCAATTAAATTCAATACTTCTTCTGTTACCCAAGGATTTCTACTAGCCCTCGTCTTTTTACCTACCTGATCCTCTGCTGCCTTCACTACTTCATCCCTCAAAGCTACCCATTCTTCTTCTACTGTATTTATTTCCCCCATTCCTGTCAATTGCTCCCTTATGCTCTCCCTCAATCTCTGTACAACCTCTGGTTCTCTTAGTTTATCCAGGTCCCATCTCCTTAAATTCCCACCATTTTGCAGTTTCTTCAGTTTTAGTCTACAGGTCATAACCAATAGATTGTGGTCAGAGTCCACATCTGCCCCTGGAAATGTCTTACAATTTAAAACCTGGTTCCTAAATCTCTGTCTTACCATTATATAATCTATTTGATACCTTTTAGTATCTCCAGGGTTGTTCCATGTATACAACCTTCTTTCATGATTCTTAAACCAAGTGTTAGTTATGATTATGTTGTGCTCTGTGCAAAATTCTACCAGGCGGCTTCCTCTTTCATTTCTGTCCCCCAATCCATATTCACCTACTATGTTTCCTTCTCTCCCTTTTCCTACACTCGAATTCCAGTCACCCATGGCTATTAAATTTTCGTCTCCCTTCACAATCTGAATAATTTCTTTTATTTCATCATACATTTCTTCAATTTCTTCGTCATCTGCAGAGCTAGTTGGCATATAAACTTGTACTACTGTAGTAGGTGTGGGCTTCGTATCTATCTTGGCCACAATAATGCGTTCACTATGCTGTTTGTAGTAGCTTACCCGCATTCCTATTTTCCTATTCATTATTAAACCTACTCCTGCATTACCCCTACTTGATTTTGTATTTATAACCCTGTAGTCACCTGACCAGAAGTCTTGTTCCTCCTGCCACCGAACTTCACTAATTCCCACTATATCTAACTTCAACCTATCCATTTCCCTTTTTAAATTTTCTAACCTACCTGCCCGATTAAGGGATCTGACATTCCACGCTCCGATCAGTAGAACGCCAGTTTTCTTTCTCCTGATAACGACATCCTCTTGAGTAGTCCCCGCCCGGAGATCCGAATGGGGGACTATTTTACCTCCGGAATATTTTACCCAAGAGGACGCCATCATCATGTAATCATACAGTAAAACTGCATGCCCTCGGGAAAAATTACGGCTGTAGTTTCCCGTTGCTTTCAGCCGTTCGCAGTACCAGCACAGCAAGGCCGTTTTGGTTATTGTTACAAGGCCAGATCAGTCAATCATCCAGACTGTTGCCCTTGCAACTACTGAAAAGGCTGCTGCCCCTCTTCAGGAACCACACGTTTGTCTGGCCTCTCAACAGATACCCCTCCGTTGTGGTTGCACCTACGGTACGGCTATCTGTATCGCTGAGGCACGCAAGCCTCCCCACCAACGGCAAGGTCCATGGTTCATGGGGGGGGGGGGGGGGGGGGAATTCCTCTGTAGAAGTATTAAGTCATGCTGCCACTACAGCCGTCCATAAATGCGAAAGGGTTGCCGGTGCAGGATTTTTTTGCACGCACTAATATCTCGATTACGTTCCGTAACGTTCGATGGAATTCATGTCGAGCGCTATGGGTTTCAAATCATTTGCTCGAATAGTCTAGAATGTTCTTCAACCGACAACGTTGTGGCCCGTGGCATGGCGCATTGTCATCCATAAAAATTACATCGTTGTTTGGGAACATTACTTCCATGAATGGATACAAATGACTTACAAGTAGCCAAACATAGCCACTTCCAGTCAGTTATCGGTTCAGATGAACCAGAGTACCCAGTCCATGCCACGTAAACACAAGCCACACCATTATGGTGCCACCACCACCTTGCACAGTGCCTTGTTGACAACTTGGATCCATGACTTTGTACGGTCTGCACCACGCTGGAACCCTACTATCAGCTCTTACCAACTGGAATCGGGACTCATCTGACCAGGTCATGGTCTGCCAATCGCCTCAGGGTCCAGCCGATACAGTCACCCCGGAGAGGCGCTGCAGGCGACGTCGTGCTGTTAGCAAGGGCTCTGCTGCCCGTACTTTGCTGGCGTGGCCCCTTTAGCGGCAAATTTCGCAGCAGTGTCTTAAAGGATACGTTAGTCGTACGTCCCACATTGATTTCCGTGGCTGTTTCACGCAGTGTTCTTGTCTGTTAGCACTGACAACTCTACGCAAACGCTGCTGTTCTTAGCCGTTAAGTGAAGATCGCAGGCGTCGCGGTTACTGTGTTGTCCGGGTAGGGTGGGGAGGGGGGGCGGGAGTTTGTAATGGCTGATGTGTGGTATTCGCCACACACACACACACACACTCTTGACACTGTGGGTCGCGGAACGTTGAATTCCCTAACGAATCGCGCAATGGAATGTTCCATGCGTCTGTCTCCAACTACCATTCCGCGTTCAAACTCTGATAATTCCCGTCGCGCGGCCATAATCTCGTGGGAAACTCTTCTCATGAATCACCTGAGTGCAAATGACAGCTCAGCCAGTGCACTGCCGTTTTGTCTGCTGTGTACGCGGTACTACTCGCATATGTGTGCGTTCATGTCGCTCTCCCATGACTTGTGTCACCCGAGTGTAATGACACCGTTTGCTGTTTGCTTCATGTCTGCCCGGATTACCGTCTTTTACCTTCCATCAGTTTTGTTCTATTTCTTTTCATGGTAGCGTTTCAAATTTGTTTTTATGTTCTTGAGAGAGTATCTTCCTATAAATTCAGATTCTTCGGTTTTATTTTCGTTTATTTTTCGTATTCTTCTTCATATGATAGAGATGTCCAAAACGATTAAACTTCCTTTACCAGTACGTCTAAAATTTTCTAACATTTCTATAATATTTCCTTGGTACTTGATAATTTCTTTTATTTTCTTGCGAATCGTCTTTCGGCTTTATAGACAATCATCAGAAAACGTAGAATTGAAGAGCCAGTTCACGCAACATCAGCGAAAGATTCTAGCTGTACAAACGAAGTTATTTCTGATGATGTGGTACGTTTTGTTGATTACGGCTCTGTACAAAAAACAGAGAAGTGCAATGGTTCAACTTCACAAGATCACAAAACAAAAAATATTGTATAATAATGTACTAAATGCTATAAGTATTAATATCCAAAACCCATTGTTTGATTTAAATACATTACACTGGATGGTTAAACTTAAACTGGCGGTGTTTAAAGTACTGTACTACAGGTTACATACATCACAGGACGATGTTTCTGGAACATTGTAGGTATGTTCATTAACCGATGTGCTCAGGTAGAATGCTGCAGAAAGGAATCGTTCTATTTTCTCCCACCAGGTGAAAATATGATGCTGTTAGCAGTCAGAATGTGGTATGTGTGCAGGAAAAGAAGAGGAACGACCAAACACGTGATAACACATGGTTCTAGCACGTTTATTAGGATATGGTCGCAAGTTACAAGATGTGTTCAATATGGACTCAGCAACATGCTAGATCCATAACACGGCGTGGTTGATAATTGATCGCTGCATACCTAGTATAACCAGTGCGACATACCGTAGTATGCTATTCTTCAGAGCAGAAAGTGCCTGGATACATCTCCGATAAACACGCTACTTCAAATATCCCAACAAGCAGAATCCATATGGCTTTAGTTCCGTAGATTGGAAATGCCACACTTATTGAAATTGTCTAGAGATGATACGGTCGTTACTGAAGGTTTCTCGCAGCAAATCATTCACCTTCCAAGCGACATGTGGTGTCACCACATCTTGCATGAAAACAGTGATGTGGACACAGCTGCGCTCTTGCAAAGGCGGAACCACGTGTTGGACAAGCAGGCAGATGTCAGTGTACACCTAACAGGCCCGTGACGTGTCATCTTCTCGAACAAAAACAGACCGAGAATGAAGAAGCTAGTCAAATCACACCACACAGTCATACAGGTTGAGTGTAGTGGATGTCTATGCACAAAATGTAGTGGTGTAGGACCTCATACACGGTAGCTCTGTACATTCACGGCACCGCGCAAAGAACATTCCCCAGGCACATGTCGCCCATTTCCATACGTACCAAAAGCGTAGGGCAAAGTCACGGCGTTGTAGCCTATCATGAGGCTTTATTTGGTGCAAAAAAAATTGCTGTGACCACTATGGGACTCAACTGCTGTGGTCATAAGTCCCCTAGAACTTAGAACTACTTAAACCTAACTAACCTAAGGACATCACACACATCCATGCCCGAGGCAGGATTCGAACCTGCGACCGTAGCGGTCGTGCGGTTCCGGACTGTAGCGCCTTTAACCGCTCGGCCACTCCGTTTATTTGGTGCATATTCTGAATCTTGTACGGTAGCATTGTAAAATCTGCCGCAAAATTTTTTGAACTGTTGACCTGAAGAGAGGCTATTCCCGTGATACAGTTCGAGTATTGACTACAGAATTTGAGGCATGTGCTGCGCAGCCGGTGATAGCTACAGAAACTTCATGAGCAACTATGATGGGAATGGACCAACTCCCTCTTCCTGCTGCACCAACCAATCCACCTGTTTCTGCAAATTTCTAATGGCATTCTTTAGCCCATTTATTGACATAGGGCCCCTTCGCAGACGTTTCTGTCGACTATATTCCCACAATGCACAGCTGCTCTTGCTGCCTTTCTGATAAAACAATTTTACCAGCAGTTTCCGATGTTTCTTCTGAATAGCCATTGCGCTTCGTAACGGAAATTTCAACTTTCTTAACCCCTTACACCAAGATTCATCTGGCGAAAGAAATCAACTGGCTCCTTCAAGCGGCAAACAGCATATGGACGTCCAAACAGGAAACATACCACATATTGACTGCCTACAGCACCATATTTTCACCCAGTAGCAAAACGTGGAACTTTTTTTTTCAGCGTACTCCTCGAGCGCACAGATAAATGAACATATCTGCAATATTCAGCGTTCTGCGATGTATGCAGCTCGCACTGCAGCTCTCTAAACACCGTCGGTTTAATAATAACCACCTGATACTACAATAATATCAGTTTAAGTCTCTAAACTAGATGCAAATCGATAAGCTAAGGATATTGAAATACACGCTAAGAAGTGATGCACAAATAAAAATGGAAATGAGCGTATGGCATCGTTGGCCGGGAGTCCCTTATTCGGGGAACCGCTAAGTGCAAGTCTGATTTCATTCTTCGCCACATTGGGCGACTTGCGCGCCGGTGATGGGGATTAAAGATCATGAAGACAAAACAACACCCAGTCCCCGAGCGGAGAAAACCTGCAACCTGGCCGGGAATCGAACCCGTGCCAGCTTGCATGGGAGGCGAGCATATTACCACCCAGTTTTCTTTTTTCATCAGATTGACTTGGTATTTTCATGAGAGTCAGACAACCATATTCAGATCAGCTGCAAAAGAAAATCAACAAAATCGTTCAATCACAAACAATTATTAAATTCTCAACGGGAAGACTAACCCATTGTCCCACCCTTCTTGTCAATTTTTTTTATATGCATGTGGGAGAGAAAAAGTGACAAAACAAAGCTACAAGGGAGGGGACTGAAGCTGAAGGAAGAAAGAGGGATCACACGGGAGCTTAACCAACACCCTGACTGTTAAACACAATAAAAAGCATATTCGGTATCGTGGCAACCGCTGCTATTTCCAATGCGCAGTTGTCAGACAATGGTGAAGAACGCTGGGATCTGGGTCATTCCCGCCTTCAACGACGTAGTGCACATAGTAACCCAAGAGCCAGACATTCGCGTTCGTTTTCGTCTGAGGAAAAAAGGTTATGTCCAGATGTAGGAGAATGTCGTCTGGAAAATCGGTTTCAGGCCCAGGAGTAAGGAAAGCTAATTGACGACGGGCCCAGAATCAATGGTCTCGTCTTCAAGCAACGTGCCTGTGAAGTAAGGTGTCAGTTTGATGACATTCCTCATACTGATCAGTCGGAGGAAGACCAATACGAAAAAGACGATCACCAGTAGGTATCAGACGGTGAATGACCTTATACCACGTTGAAGCAACATCCATCGGCAATATACGAAGGCTAAGATGAGACCAGACCGCTTTCCAAGACGTTGACGGGGAAGCAAGTTCAACAGAAGAAAGGGGTCATGGTGCATCCCAACGGGATTGTAGCATGTCGGTGTTAATATGCGTCATGGAAAGTATATCAGCACCTAGGATACCGATAATTAGAACGTATACACGAATGTGCCGCAATTTAGGATTAATCCTTCCAACATCAACAGGACAGACCGGCCGGAAGCGAGAAAGTAAACGAGAGGTAACTGAATGCACAAAACGTGCACCCGATCCCCCATCCACTGTCGAGTACTTCGAAATCCATCAACGGAATGCCTTCCCTATGAAACAAAGCAGTGCCCGAACGAAGTTCGGAAGCTACATTAAAAAAGGTTGAGAACCCAGGAATGGAAAACTGGTCGAATAATACTTCCTGTAAAAAAACAACATCTGCCCCAGCCTGAAATATAAACTGTCGCAAAGCGGCGAGCCGAAGCTCAGAACATATTCTGTTAATATTCAGAGTAAGAAATGTGTATGCTTGCATGGAACTTCAACCCAAAAGAAGAACAAAGAATGGAGAGATCCGTCAGTTGACGGAGCAACATACAAATAACCATACTAGAATCAATCGCTGAACCAGAGAGAGAAGAACTACGAAACAGAACCCTCATCTTCCCTCTGATTTTACTTCGGCCGTGACGCGGCTCTCTGTGGCTGTTTTCGGATTCTACTGCGGCTCCGCGGAGCCGACGCTGTCGCGTTCGGTCACGTGGGAGCATCATGTAGGTATTCCGTTTCGGATTGCGAAGGGGAGGCCTCTACATCCCACTCGTCCGCAGACATGGCTTGACGGAGGGGCGGTTGGTGAATAACAACGGGATCCACAGGCTCTTGAGAATCAATCAGTTGTTTCTTGGGAGAAGGCCGTGACCCAGAGGGGGCGATAGAAGTTGCAGGAGAGGGATGGGAAACAGAGTCGACAGGAGCAGTGTTCGACAGAACCGGAGAAGACACGTGGGAACCGGAAGCAGGTTCCTTCACAGGCGTCTACGAAGCGGCGGCCTTCGAAACAGGACCAATGCCAGATAAGGTGTCAGTGATCTTCTGCACAGGCGTGAAAGCACCTGTGGCGTCCTCATCCACGATTTCAGACTGAGAAAGGGGGTCCTTTACTGGAGACCTATCGGAAGGGCGAATCAATAGGGATGGTTCATCTGCCGCATCATCCTGTGTTCGGTGACGCTTGCTGTGAGAAATCATGGCGGGCACATCGGAATTAACAGCATCTACATCCCGATGCAAGGAAAGTGGGGGAAAGTCACGGGCGTTGTCGGTCAACCGATCACTGCGTCCCTCAGTAACAGAGAGCGATTCAGTCTGAGATCCCTGCGGGAGAAGATCAGCTAATGTCAATTTTTAACGCTGTTCGTATGTAGCTTTTAATACCACAACACGCCGCGGACAATTAGTGCGGAAATGAGCGGTTTGATTACAATAGTAACATGTTCCTTCTTCGCCACTGTACGTAATATGGACCATATAACCACATAAATGTAGATGAGAAGGAATATGTTTTTTGAACACCATTTCCACCGAACGAATATCACTATAAACCTGTAAGTGGTGCTGAGCAGATCAGCGTTCCTTTCGAATACGACTATTTCCCCATAAGGAAGCAAAAGAGGCCTCAGAAAACAGTCGTCTACATTGGGCGGAAGGTTAAACACCCTGTCATTCGTATATATCACGTCTGCATTTGCCAAGAGAACCATACTAGTGGAACAATCAAGGTGCGTAAAGGGTACCTGAGAACCGTGACGAGAAAGTATTCTATCAACCTGGACCGGGTCAAGAAACTTAACAAAACACATATAATTCGCTGTCAAAATATGCAGTATGCACTTGATCAGTAGTGGCTTTAATTGTATCGACTAACCAGTCATGTATCTCCAAAGAACCGCGCTGGACGTGACGCGTAGATTTGTCGAAGGATATCTGACAGTACCTGTACGCGGAATTTTCGAGGGAACAGTGGTGGACATCACGGCGCGAGCCGACGCCGCGACAGGAAAGGCCGCACGAACACCAAACACTAGCCGACAACCACCGGTGCGACGAGCACGGAGACCGACACGACACTAAACGGACACGAGGAAGACACGCAGCGCTACGGTAGGGGCGGAACTTAAAGCACAAGCTAGTCGCCCGAAGCGCGAAGCGGGAAAAAGGAGGCGGACAATTCACAAATAATTCTTATATTACATCATATTCAAAGATTAAAAGTATATGAATAGTGCCCCAAGTGAGTACTAGCACAAGCTAACTGTGTGACATGTACACATAGGAACACTAAGAGGGGGCGAAGGCTGTGGACAGACGGGAGTTCCACAATGCAGTGTGGGAAATAGAAAGCAGTTACGCAATATACGAAAAGCGTATCATCTTTCAGTGAGAATAATGTTGACTGGTTGCTGCTACTTTAACAATGGAGAACAATGCAACTGTATTCGATCATCAAGGATTAAGTCACGACCCAGTGATTAGCACTTTCAGATAACCAGGATTTTCAGTAATTTTAGTTCTACGCCTTTATTTGATCTAAGGAGAATGTCACAATTAATATTATATTGGCATTAATTCAGAGGATGCTGAATGAAGGTGGAAGTTTCCAATTTCTTCCACATTCAGTCATTCTAGAAGTTAGACACTTCTCTGATTGATCTAATATATACATATACATACATATATATATATAATATATATACCCTAGCCGAGCCTCAGGTACAGGGCGGGTCGCAGGTGGCGGATAGAGAACGATCCATCAGATATGGTGGACAGCTGCGAATAAGGAGAAACCCAAATAAGCAGTCCCGGACCGAGGCGGCAGCATCACGAGGGTGTGGGAGGGTGACTTTTGGCAAGGGTCACACTCATTCAAAAAAGACGTTGCTGTGTCATGGCGAGTAAGTGCCGCCATTACAATAAGCACTGTCAACACCCAAATCCAGGACGCGTCTGAAGTGGGAACCATCGGCATCCTGGTCAGCGTCTGTTCACACAATGTGCGGCTGGTCATAATGCGCCAGGAACTAACAATCCCTGGTTCTAAACACCCAGTGGAAACACTGGACCAACTTGATTACAAGCAAGTATGACTCGTGCAAGTAATAACAACATTACCCCAGGTGGTAACCAATCCACCCATCAACAGATGGCAACCAGGAATTCGGACTCTGGGGAACCTGGACTTACACGATTACATCAGAGAAAGTCGGAGCTCTCTGGCAAACTTCCACTTAAAACACCTACATACATTGGAACCTTTAACATAAATACATTAATCCAACCAGGAAAACTTCTAAACCTTACAACAGAACTTGAAAAGCAAAAGATAGTAATACTAGCTTTACAGGAGACACGTTTTACAGATGAAGAAACATCAGATTATGGCAACTATCGCATCTTTAAGAGCAAGACGGATAAACGAATCGGAAGAGGAGCCCCCCATCTCGGGATGGCGTTTATCATACACAAGAGCGTGCTCAGCTCCATCAAGGAAGTTACTCCCGTAAATAATAGGATAATGACGATGCGCTTACAATGTGCCAACAAAACATACACAATGGTTAATGTTCATGCTCCCACAAACGGAGACAGCAAGAAAAACCCCATAGAAACAGAAAAGTTCTGGGAAAATTTGGAGAATATAATGGCCAAGATTCCAAAAGATGATACAAAAGTTCTACTCAGCGATTTTAATGCCCAAATTGGTAGAGATAAAATCCACCAAAAAACCGTAGGCAAATATCCTGCACATAAATTTACCAATAAAAATGGTACAAGGCTCGTCGAACTATGTAAGCAGAATAACCTGAAGATAATGTCAACATCTCTAAGAAAATGTCCAAGAAAACAAAAGACATGGAGATCTCCTATACAAGAAATTGGCGAGTTTCAAATAGATCATGTGGCGATTTCATACCCAGTACAAAAAGAAATTTACGACGTCCAAGTACGCAGAGGAGCAAACATTGATTCAGACCATTACCTAACTAGAATTAAAATCAAGTTTACAGCACGAAGAAGCCATCAGAAGAAAACAGAAATACAGAAATATGACACCAAGAAGATTAAAGAATCTAAAGTAAAAGAAGAATGGGAGAAGGAAAAGGCAAACACATGGGAAGAATTTCATTCAAAAATCACGCGAATAGCTAAGGAAACTATTCCCTTGAAAAAGACATTCAAACACCCTTGGTGGGATTCAGACTGTGAAAATGCATTGGAAAGGAGAAAAAAGGCATTTCAAGAATATAACAGTAAAAAATCACAAGAAAGTCTACATTTATGTAACGAGGTTAGAAAACAGGTTTCAAAATCTATTAGGCAAGCAAAAAGGAAGTACACAAAGGCACAACTGGATGCCATAGAAGAAAATTTCCAAAACTATAATACAAGAGACTTCTACAGAACTTTCGCAAATAAAATACGAGGATATATCCCTCAAAATTTATGTTTCAGAAAACCAGATGGTAAATTAGCCCTAACAAACCAGGAAAACTGTCAAGTATTGGCTCAATATTTTTCTAACCTACTAAATTGCCCAGAACCTAGTTTAAGGTTTCCCAGAGAAATCAGTGCCAACGCTCAACCGGATTCATTACCACCAACACAGGAAGAAATCAAATGTCACATTAAAAACTTAAAAAATAATAGAACATCTGGCGAAGATGGCATTGTTGCAGAGCTATTAAAAAACCTAGGACCAAAGACGTTGCAAGAGCTCACAAAAATAATAACAAAAATATGGGAAACAGAAAAATTACAAGAGGATTGGAAATGTGCCCTTATTCACCCGTTACATAAAAAAGGAGACAGAACAAATGTCAATAACTACAGGGGAATCTCACTTTTACAAGTCACCTACAAAATTCTCTCAACATGCCTGCTGAAAAGAACACAAGAGCAGCTGGAACGCCAAATTGGTGATTATCAAGCAGGCTTCCGCCCTGGTCGCTCATGCATAGAACAAATATTTAATTTAAAGACAATATTAAAACATAAAGCAATCAGAAATGCCCCCATAATTTGTATATTTGTAGATTTTAAGAAAGCCTATGACTCAATTGACCGGCAATCTTTGTTTAACATTTTAGAGGAACTTGGACTTGACTCCAAAACACTAAGGCTTATCAAAGAATCACTGACAGACACTGTATCTAAAGTTAAATTCAGGGGAGAAATCTCTGAACCTTTTCTCATAAAAACTGGAGTACGTCAAGGTGACGGGCTATCTCCACTTCTGTTCAATATAGTCCTGGATAAAGTCATTAAGGAATGGGAAAAAGAATTAAAAAATCAATCCTACTGGAAACCAATCCATCTTGGTAGAACCAAAGACAACGTGGAGATGTCTTGTTTAGCATTCGCGGACGACTTGGCCATACTTGCAGATGATGAAGAAATCGCCACCAAACAAATAGAGATCCTTAAGGAATGCGCGGATAAAGTAGGTTTACAAATTTCGTTTCAAAAGACAGAATTTTTCTGTACGAAATTCCATATACACAGTTTGAACACAAAATATGGAAAAATAAATAGAGTAAAACATTTTAAATACCTAGGTGAAATTTTGGAGCCAACCGGAGGAGAGAAAGTTGCACAGAAGATCAGACAACAGAAAATGAAGAGAGCATATGGTATGACACATGAAATATACAATAAAAAATGCATCTCCTTGAACACAAAAATCAGACACTACTGCGCAGTAATTAAGCCAGCAGCACTATATGCTAGTGAAACGCTCACACTCCACACAAAATGTGATTTAGAAAAAATACTAAAAGAAGAACGCAAAACTATGAGAAAGATTTTAGGTCCAAAATTAACAGAAGAAGGATACCGGATACAATCAAGAAGAACCACAGAAACTATATCAAACCTGGCAGCAGACATAAGAAGGCGAAGATTAAAATTTTATGGACATGTCACTAGACTTCCCCCCACACGACTCACCAACAGAATTCTCACTTACATAGAAAAAGTCAAATCAACAACACCATGGATTAGCCAAGTAAAATTAGATTTACAAAAAGCAAATATTGAACTTAAAGATGTCAAAGATAGAAAAACTTTTAGAAATAAGGTGGAAAAGTGGATTGTATTGTCGGAGAAGGAAGCACTAAAGAGACCAGGAACAAAATGGACAGAAGAAAGAAAAAGAAAACATGGAAAACGAATGAAAGAAGTATGGAAGAAACGACGTCAGAAAGCTTTGCGTGATCCTTCTGGGTCCATTCGCGATAAGTAAGTAAGTATATATATTAGATCAATAATTATATATATATAAAATTCCTAACAATAATTGTAGGAATGCCTATGCGTTCCACTCTATTCAAGAGGTGGAATCTTGTCTTTATTGCTGAACGCAATGCGGACAACAGTATTCCTAGAGTAGCAAGCAGGTACTGAGACGCCTTGCTAATCCCACAGGACAGGACAGATAGAATAAATTGTGGAAAGGGGCCAAAATAAGGGGCTGTCAATTACACTCGACCACACAACTTTGTTATTTGATCAAACATTACAAGAACCCAAATAATAAAAATTATTTTTTTAAACACACAGCCTTAATCTTTGGGACTTAATTACCAGCTGAGATCCATTTTAATTTAAAGAACAGCTGGAGGCCAATAACTTAAAAAGACAAGGATCATCAGAATTTTAAAAGGCAAGACTTATCTTAAAACACTTCTTTAGTTAGGCTGAAGTAAACAAGTTAAATTCAAATCGGGTGAAGGCCTAACACTTAAAACTCCAATTTTTTTAAATACCAAAGGCCTTACGTCAAACAGTTCTTTAATTAATTAAGAGCAACAACACAAACTCAAGGCCGAAGGCCCAAGACTCAAAAATTCAACAACATTAAAATTTTTAACATACCTAAGGGCTTACATGGCACAGTTCTTTGAACTAGACTGAAGACCATAAGAGTAAAACAACTCTAATTTTTAAAAAATCGGCTGGAAGCCATACAACTACAAACAACAAAAACATATTTTAATATAATAGAGCAGTACACCCAAGGGCGCTCAGATATTCGAGGGTCGGCCTGGAATTCAAACACTAACGATCGCTTAGGTGAGACAGGCAGTCGGGTCAACCATTCACGATCCGACGACAACCCAACCGACCGACAGTCAATGGACCCACCGACAAGATAACTTCCATTTCACCCGACCAGGGCGCAACAGGGAGTTCAACGGAACAATGTAGAAGATATTGGTGCCCACAAACAATCATACACGGAGCTGTCAAACTACACACCGTGCTGGACAGCAACAACATGATGAGGAAATTACACTGCCTGAAATTTATGTCAAGCCCAGGACAGGTAACCAGAACGTTAACGGCCACAAGGCAGAAGTTTCCGCTGGTGCACTTCAATTCAAATAACCAAATACAGTGAAACTCCACTGGAGGGTGGCTAGAATTTTCCAACTTGAAAACCACGTTGTTGCTTGCGGGAATATCTCAACAGCCACCACAAACTGCAAACAACGCAATGTGAACAGTCTTGACTTGCTGGTAGGTTAAATCAAAAGTCAAATTTCGTTTCCAGGGTCGGTGAGCCACGGACTTCGTAGCAATGGGAACAGCGCCATACACTCCGACACCACGTAGAGACCACCAGCGGGCCCGGCCAAACTTCGCTCTGCCGAGAGTTCCTCGCTGCTCCACGCCAACCGACCGACTGGTCGCACAGCGCCCAGCTTGAAACTATAAACGCCAGGTCAATATAGTCCAACGTGCGAATATCGATACACACCACTGCTGCCACCTGCGGAAGCACAGGATAACAGCATAATCGCGATAACCGTGGGAGACTAAACACAGAATCGCAACGAAGGTCTAATCCAGTACATAGCATGAGCCATTCACGGCTCAGGTATGTATTGACTATATTATAGTTTGCTTACAAATACGTGTGAAGTCCTACACACAAATCTCCTATTTGTTGCTTTTGGGATTTAGTACCTTCGCATGAGGATAGATTTATATTATTAATCAGTGTGGGACAATAATCATTACTGTACGAAATTTCTGCAATAATTTTTAATTCATTTCAAAAATCTTATTTCGTTTGTGATGTGGACAGAAGTCAGTGCGCCATGGTAGGCTACATCTTATATTTTATTTATGTCTTGGTATATCCTATCCCCATTAGGTGGACTGATAAGGTAAGGAATGAGGAGGTTCTGCACAGAATCGGAGGGGAAAGGAATATGTGGAAAACACTGACAAGGGGAAGGGAGAGGATGGTAGGACATCTGTTAAGACATCAGGGAATGACTTCCATGGTGCTAGAAGGAGCTGTAGAGGCAAAAACTGTAGAGGAAGACACAGATTGGAATACATCCAGCAAATAATTGAGAGCTTAGGTTTCAAGTGCTGCTCAAGCGGATGGCACAGGAGAGGAATTCGTGGCGGGCTGCATTAAACGAGTCAGAAGACTGAGGACTCGAAAAAAAGTACCATAATTATTCCAATGCTCTTTTGTTTATACTATATCATTTGTCTTGTTATTTACATCACCCAGTTTTCATGCACATGTACAGGTCAGTTTCCTCTTTATAGTACAGTACTATGGGGCTACGCTCTCCTTATTTTACAATTAATACACCTGCCTCATGTTTTGTAGTTTGTTTTGTTAATGCTGTCTTATTCTGACATCTTCAAAATTCTCGGTATCGGCCTACATTGACTTACAGTTAAGATCTATACAACAATATAGATTGAGATTGTTCTACTAAATATTGATTTATTAAACACAGTTTAAAAAATATTTGCAGACTAAAAAACGCGAATTTCATAAAATGAAATAGAACGGTAAATAATTAGTACTGGTATGAAAAATACGATTATTAATAGTAAAGTAAAAAAACTGCTACGAAGGTAATTGGGAAAGATCCATATGAGAGACATTCAGATGACTGAGAGGATCATGTGGATTTACAAGAATTGAACAACTAGTTGAAACCAGCAGACATACACGCGGAATCTGAGGATTTCCTAGTACCAACACTAGACCAAATCATTGACGAACTAAGGGAACTGTATCCTGAAGGAACAAGGAATAGCAGAAGGTATCCTATCAGAAGGAAGTCTAATCATACCGTACGTTTTTATGTAAAACACTAGCCACCACAGAATACTTGAAAGAACATGATGAATTCGCCAGAATAATTCAGAACTGTATCAATTAACGGAAGTGTTCCCTTCATACTACAGGTACGATTCTTTCGCTGTCATAGAAAATCGCAAATCGAAAATCTACTTTAACTGCAGCGTAATAAGCATTAAAATAAATGTATCCAATGGCTCTTATATAATATCAAGTATGTAGAGCAAACGGTCTTTCCTATGAACATCAACTCTCACATACAGTAACAACACCCTACCAATAGTAACCGGTAAAATGTATATAATAGGGACGTACTGCACGTACAAAGATTACGCCAGATTAATAGCGTAGAACGTAAAAGAGCTGATATTCTTAATCGTTATGAGTCCTCTGTTCGCCTTCGAAATCATATTATTCTTCAAATAAATATTCAGCACTGAAGACATGAATATCAGGATCGTCTGCGGAATTTACTCCAGAGCCAATAAAGTAGACCAAGGATGGTCCTCAAGGGGACTGAGCTGTTTCGTAGAACAGCACGTTCAACCCTTATCTTCATCGTTCATACAGTGATACCCTAACGGTAGTAACCGGTAAAGCGAATATAATAGGCGCTTACTTCAGGTCGTGTAGCGAACCCGAGAAAGTCATCGACGGACTAGGAAGAATCTAGAAGATTTGCATGCCAACCAGTCTGGCAGAGGATCTAAGTACGGCATAAACAAGTAGAACTCAAAAACCCAAATTGTCACAGATTATCACCTGAGACTGCTAAATCGAGGCTCGTCCGACCAGGGAACATGCTTCCAGTCACAGTGCAATTTCAGCGTTGACGGATCCAGGCGAGATATAAAGCTCGTGTCTTGCAGTCATCAAGGGTACACGAGTGGGCTTCGGTTCCGAGAGCCCATATAGGTGATATTTCGTTGAATTGTTCGCACGCTGACGCTTGGTGATGGCCTTGCATTGAAATCTGCAGCAATTTTCGGAAGGGTTGCACTTCTGTGACGTTGAACGATCCTCTTCAGTCGTCGTTGGACCTGCTCTTGCAGGATCTTTTCCGGCCGCAGCGATGTCGGAGATTTGATGCTTTACCGGATGCCTGATATTTACAGTACACTCGTGAAATGGTCGTACGGAAAATCCCCTCTTCATCGCTACCTCCGAGGTGCTGTGTCCCATCGCTTGTGCGCCGACTATAACATCACGTTCAAACTCACTCAAATCTCGATAACTTGCCATTGTAGCAGCAGTAACCGATCTAACGACTGCGCCAGACACTTGTTGTCTTATACAGTCGTTGCCGACTGCAGCGCCATATTCTCCCTGTTTACATATCTCTGTATTTGAATGTAAATGCCTATATCAGCGGTTCAGTGTTAAGTGCTTGTAAGCACAGGAACTCAAGTGAATGCAAGCAGAAACCTTAAACCACAAGTTTCAACGCAAATGGAAGAAGAAGGATAGCTAGGAAGCAAACCAGAACTACTAACAGTAAACCATATGATGAGGCAGGAAACATTAGCGTCATCGGCTCTGAGCGACACAATCACACACGACACAAGTAAAGTAACCAGACTGAAGCGTACCGTGCAGCCACGGTTTGACGAAGAATGTTATCTCTTGAGACAAAGGACGCACGCATGCTGCCAGGGAACACAGAAATGTGGCACTAGCAGAGGTCGCTGAACAACGTCGGAAGAACGAATACCCACTGAAAGAAAACAAGATAACGTGTGAGATTAATTGCTGTGACGGAAATGAAACCTTACAAAATCTTGAGGTCCTCAATGAAGCTGAAATCAAACCCCACTGTAAACATGGACCAAACGGTGCTGTACTTGAGTAACCTCCTAGGAGACGAGGGTAAAATGTCAAAGTGAAGCACGCCGCACGCGGCAAATGGGCTGGATAGGGGGAGAAGTCTGAAAACTGTTCCAAGGTACAGCACTCTCCACTGCTGTTGCGTAGACAGCAGAGTTCCTTCGCTTCTCCCATCACTTTGTATATCACTATTTTGATGTTACGCATCTTGCTTTTCTTTTTCATCATGTTCATCATTATTTTCCCACGTTCGTTTCAATAGAAGTATTCCATTGTACCGGCCAGAAGGATTGTTGTCTGCTAATATTAGCATTGGTATCCGCTGAAATTGCGCTTTTATACCCCCTTTGAAATTATCTTCTTGGTTGTTTCTTCAACGTGCGAGGTAAACAACATTTTCAACAAGAAGCTATCATTCTTGAACATCCTGTGTCATGGTTGTGCTTCCTATTTTGTAGACATTAGGAATCCCATATTATTCCACCTCACATTCCATCTCTTTACGTTTGTTTACTGCAGTGTCGTGATATTATGTCCGTGACGAAAATACAAATCCGTTTTCCTAACTGGATCGTCTTTGACTCTTTCTGATAGCAACGGTTATACAGGAACCTGCTCGAAGCGTAAATGGTGGCGAAAACGATACTTGATCCTTTAGCAACAAATAATCCTGTGCAAACATGGGGCATCAGGACGGATAGAGGAAGCGGTGATCACAAGGTTTTTGTAACGAGACTGATCACTGTAACGTCCAAACCCACCAGAAATAAACGCAAAATAAATATATTTAAAAAGCAGAAAAAATTCGCATAAATATCCTGAAGAGACAGTGTCCACTCCTTCCAGTCTGCCTATGTGAGCGTAGACAAGATGTGGTTTGGATTCAGAGAAATAGTATGGACGGCAGTTCATTTGATTTATACCAATTAAATTAGTAAGACATGGTATTGACCCTCTCCCCTATGGTACACAAAAAGGTCCGAACACTGTTGCAGAAGCAACGGATAAAGCATGGCAAATGAACGCAAAATCTTCATGATTGGGGAAGTTTTACGGAAGCGTCACGACGAAACTGCCTCATAATTGGGCAAATAAGGCAAAGAGATCCTGCTCGTATGTAAAGCACACCAGCTGCAAGGCGCAATCAATACTTCGACTCCGCGATAACAATGGCAATGTTACTGATGACAGAGCCACTAACGCAGAGTTACTAGATACGGATTTCCGAAATTCCTTCACCAAAGATGACTGTTGTGGATTGGCAGGAGACCAACCCACGAATTTTAGAGGAAGCCGAAAGGCACGCGTTTAGCTCACGCAGGCTGGCGTGAGGTCTGGAACAGGACAAGGAAATTAGAACTTAGAGAAACGGACGCAGATGGTGGAATACTTCACTTTAATCCGTTTATGTTGAACGTAGCTCTTGTCTGTACATTATTTACAATATCAATAGTAACTGAACATGGCGCCTTGCTAGGTCGTAGCAAATGACGTAGCTGAAGGCTATGCTAACTATCGTCTCGGCAAATGAGAGCGTATTTTGTCAGTGAACCATTGGTTGTACAACTGGGGCGAGTGCTAGGAAGTCTCTCTAGACCTGCCGTGTGGCGGCGCTCGGTCGGCAATCTCTGATAGTGGCGACACGTGGGTCCGACGTATACTAACGGACCGGGGCCGATTTAAATGCTACCACCTAGCAAGTGTGGTGTCTGGCGGTGACACCACATTCCTCCCCCGCAAATCGGGGTACGGTTGTGGCATAAGGCTTCCGCCCGCCGTGGGGAGGACCCCATGTTGACGTATGCGACGAAGTGGGGAGCCTAACAACAGGTGAGGCTGTGCCCCCCGCATCCTGCCATTCGGTCCGCGGGGAGCTAGGAAACGCCTGAAAACCTGCTCCAGGGTGCACGCCAACATGCGGTGTATGCGCCCGCAGAGAGACAGGAGGGGCCGAAGGGTCGACCTCCACCGGGCCGGGGCAGCCGACGGGCGAAGACGACATATGGTCCGGAGCGGGCAAGAGTTCCATGTCGGAGGACAACTGGTCACGGGAAGCGATCGGCGGCGCGTGACCCAGGGAGGCGCCCGGCGGTTGCAGCGAAGCGTCCACCGCGGGCGTCGCCGGCGGGAGAACAGGCGGCGGCGGCGGCGGCGGCGGCGGCGCGTCGCCATGGGGCAAAATCGAAGGCAGCGTCGGTAACACCTGGGGCTGAGGCGAGCCAGTAGATGGGTCCCCAGGGGGCTGACCGGACGGCACCGTCGCTGAAAGCAGACGGGGAGCGGCAGATCCCATACGACGACAGAGGCGCAGCTGGTTGAGATGCCGGCGCACCTCACCAGAGGCCCCCAAAACCAGATACATAGCGCGGCCGAGGCAGCGAAGAATGCGCCCTTCGAGCCAACGCCGTGAACCTCGATAGTGACGATAGTAGACAACGTCGCATGGAGCAAAAGCAGGTGTCTGCCGCAGCACAGAACCTGATGCGGCGGATGTAGCAAAGACATCAAGGTTCGATGAGGACGACCGTGAAGCAAGTCAGCCGGCGAGCGACCATCTCGGGGCTGAGAGCGATTCGAGGACAAAAAGAGCAATAACGCGTCCTCCCGAGAATGCGACTCTTTCAAGTTCTGTGACTTGAAAGTCCTGACCAATCGTTCAGCGGCACCGTTTGACTGAGGCGAAAACGGCGCGGACGTCAGATGTTGAATACCATTGGCCTTGCAGAATTACTGAAATTCTGCGGACATTAATTGTGGACCATTGTCGGAAAGAATAGTCTGTGGCAGACCTTCAATACAAAAGACAGCAGATAACGCTAGGATGGTGGCAGATGACGTCGTGGAAGACATCCGGACAACAAAAGGAAAATTACTGAATGAATCGACCAGAACCAACCATCGAGCATTCCAGAATGGACCAGCAAAATCGATGTGTAAGCGTTGCCAAGGGGAAGCGGCTTTTGGCCATGCAAAGAATTTCCGCGGTGGTGCGGATTGTTGTTTGGCACACGCCATGCAAGAAGAGCACATATTCGTAATCGCAGTATCGATTCCGAACCAAGTGCAGTGCTGACGAGCAAGTTGTATCGTTCTCACTATACCCCAATGTCCTTGGTGGGGAAGCCGTAAGACAGAGGACTGTAACGAACGTGGGACCACGACCCTGGACTGATCATTATCAGAACGCAACAGCAAAACACCACGTCGTACAAAAAGTCTCTCCTTGTGAGCAAAAAATCGGCGAACCAACGGATCCCCGATCCGTGACTTTGACAAGGGCCATTGCGTAGCAAAAAAACGCAGAACGGTAGCAAGGACAGGGTCAGCAGCTGTGGCTGTAGCTACACGACGAAAATCAATCGGAAACGATTCGACCACGTCATCGGTTTCCGAATCAATGAACATGCAAGCAAGTTCGGAGGAATCGAATGCTCTATCCTCAGCAACAGGCAAACGGGACAACGCATCGGCGTTTCCGTGCTTAGCAGTGGACCGATACAAGATATCGTAGCGGTACTGCGAGAGGAAAAGAGACCAGCGAATGAATTTCTGCGCTGTACGTGGAGGTACAGGCTTGTTCGGATGAAAAAGCGATGTCAAAGGTTTGTGGTCTGTGGTGATGGTAAAGTGATGACCATACAAGAAATCATGAAACTTTGTAACACCAAATACGAGAGCCAATGCTTCTTTCTCGATCTGTGAATAATTCTTTGCGCAGACGAGAGCAATTTGGACGCAAAGGAAATAGGGCGATCATGCGAACCATCTTTGTGCACAAGCACAGCACCGATCCCGAAATCCGATGCATCCACCATCAACAAAAAGGGTTTCTGGGGATCGAATGGCGTAAGGCAAGTATTGGAAAGCAACGCCGATTTCAACTGGCGAAAGGCGCGTTCGCATTCCGTCGTCCAGACGAACGGAACACCTTTACGGCGTAAGCGATGAAGCGGAGCTGAAATGGAAGAGGCATGGGGAACATAGCGATGATAATAATAAATCAATTTTTCCCAGCACACTCTGTAGCTGCTTCAAATTCTGCGGCGAAGGCAAGTCTTGTATGGCACGGAGGTGCTCGGGACTGGGATGTATGCCTTGGGCATTGAGTACATGTCCAAGGTAGGGTAAGTCACGAGCAAAAAACACACATTTGTCCTTCCGCAAGCGAAGACAATTTTGGCGCAAGACCTGAAATAATGTTCTGATTTTGGCTAAATGTTCTTCTTCCGTCTTTCCGGAGATCACAGTATCGTCCAGATAGTTTGCTGCAGTAGGGACCGACGCACAAACAGTTTGTAGATATTGCTGAAACAATGCAGGGGCAGATGCACACCCGAATGGCAGTCGTTTGAATCGATACAAACCAAGATGCGTGTTAACCACTAAAACGCGCTGAGAGTCTTCGTCCAGCGGTATTTGCAAGTACGCATCTGCTAGGTCCAACTTCGAAAAACATTTACCCGGGCACAGTTTGTCAAAAAGATCTTCCTGGCGGGGTAAGGAAAAGTTGCAATCACTAGTTGTGGATTCACTGTTGCCTGGAGGTTCACACAAAGACTCAATTTTCCAGAAGGTTTTGGCAAAATTACTAAGGGTGATGCCCAGAGAGAAGCCTGCAAACTTTCAATCACACCTTGTGATTCCAAATCGTGTAATGTTTTTCCAACCTCATCACGCAATGCGTGGGGAACATTGCGCGCTCGGAAAAATTTCGGTTGCGCGTTTACTTTCAGTTCCAGATGTGCTTTATAGTTCTTAGCACAACCAAGGCCTGGTGCAAAAATGTCTGCAAATTCTTCACATGGACGAGAAACACTGTCTGAAGGCACAGTCTGGTTCACTGATAGGACCTGAATAGCTAGGTAACTTAACATTTGTGGCACGCAACGGAGGTGTGCCCAGCTGTTTGTACGTGTCTTGATTGATCAGTGAAACTGCAGCTCCGGTATCGAGCTCGATTCTGTAAGCGATAAAATTCGAACAGTACATCTGGAGATGGTGGCGAAGCCATTACACAGGTAAATCAGGGCAGTATAGTTAAGAACGCAGTGTTGCCTCGTCGCCAAAATGTTGTGGATTGGCAGGAGACCAACCCACGAATTTTAGAGGAAGCCGAAAGGCACGCGTTTAGCTCACGCAGGCTGGCGTGAGGTCTGGAACAGGACAAGGAAATTAGAAGTTAGAGAAACGGACGCAGATGGTGGAATACTTCACTTTAATCCGTTTATGTTGAACGTAGCTCTTGTCTGTACATTATTTACAATATCAATAGTAACTGAACATGGCGCCTTGCTAGGTCGTAGCAAATGACGTAGCTGAAGGCTATGCTAACTATCGTCTCGGCAAATGAGAGCGTATTTTGTCAGTGAACCATTGGTTGTACAACTGGGGCGAGTGCTAGGAAGTCTCTCTAGACCTGCCGTGTGGCGGCGCTCGGTCGGCAATCTCTGATAGTGGCGACACGTGGGTCCGACGTATACTAACGGACCGGGGCCGATTTAAATGCTACCACCTAGCAAGTGTGGTGTCTGGCGGTGACACCACAATGACGAAGTATATATTCCAGAATTCGAATCAAGAACTACTGCCAGTATGAGTAAGTGAGAAGCAGATATTCTCGGTGTAGTGAATCAGCGTCAATCACTTAATAACGTTAAGTCCTCCGGTGTAGGTGTCACGTGCCTTTGAGAGTATGCTGATACAATAGGTTCATTCTTAGCAGTCATATACAACCCTCGCTCGTCGAAAGATCCGTAACTAAAGACTGGAAAGGAGCACAAGTCACATTGGTACCCAAGAAAGGCACCAGGACTGATTCACTGAATTACAGAGCCGTATGACAAACTTCGATTAGCAATAGGTTTCTGGGACGTATACTGTGTTCAAACATTATGAATTACCTCGAAGACAACGGTTTATTGAGAAATAGCCAACACGGATTCAGGAAGTATTGCTCTTGTGAAACACAAATAGCTCTTTATTATCAAGAAGTAATGAGTGCTATAGACAGAGCATGTCAAATTGATTACATATTTTTAGATGTCTTGAAGGCTTTTGTGACACCGTTTCTCTCACGAGACTTGTAATCAAATTGTGCCCCTATTGAGTATAGTCTCAGTTGTGCGACTGGATTCGTGATTTCCTGTCAGAAAGGTCACATTTCGTAGCAACTGACGGAAAATCATTGAGTAAAAGGGAAGTAATACCTAGCGTTCCCCAAGGAAGTAGTATAGGCCCTCTGCTGTTTCTGATCTACATAAACGATTTAGGAGTCAATCTAGGCAGCCCTCTTAGAGTTTTTGCAGATAATGATGTCATTTACCGTCCTATAAGGTAATCAGATACTGAAAATAATTGCAAAATGATTTAGGCAAGATTTGTACGGTGGGAAAAGTGACAAATAACCCTACATAATGGAACGTGTTAAGTCGTCCACATGAGCTCTAAAATCAGTCCGCTAAATTTCGCTTAAACGCTTAAGTCAAACATATAAAAAATACTTAGGGGCTACATTTACGAATAACTTAAAATGGAACGATCCCGTAGATAATGTGGGCAAAGATTGTGATTTATTGGTAGAACTCATAGAAAATGAAACAGGTTCACTGAAGACACTGCCTACACTACGCTTGTCCGCCCTCTGGAATAGTGCGTGCGTTGTTGGATCCCCATCAGTTATGACTGACGGGGGACTTCGAAAAAGTTCAAAGAAGGGCAGTTCGTTTCGTATTGTCGCGAAATAGGGGAGAGTGTGACATGAATATAATAAGCGCATTATTGAAACAGGTGTTTTTTGTTGCGGCAGCATCTTATCGTGAAATCCTTTAAAAATGTTTCAAGTGGCACTGAGCACTATGGGACTTAACATCTGAGATCATCAGTCCCCTTGAACATAGAACTACTTACACCTAACTAACCTAAGGACATCACACAATCCATGACCGAGGCAGGATTCTAACCTGCGACCGTAGCGGTCTCGCGGTTCCAGACTGAAGCGCCTAGAACCACTGGGCCACACCGGCCGGCCATGAAATTTGATCACCTTCTTCTCAGAGCGTGAAAGTACCTCGTTGGTGCCCACCTACATGGCGAAAAATGGTTATCATAATAGAGAAATTAGAGCGCTCACAGGAAGATGTAACTGCTCGTTTTTGCCTCACGCTGTCGGAGAGTAGAATGGTAGAGAAATAGCTTGAAGGTAGTTGGATGAACCCTCTGCCAGGCGCTATCCTGGTAGATGTAGATTATGAGTGCCTGTGCGCCACAGCACGGGGCGCCGTGATTCCCAGAGGTTAGCACGTGTGCGGTGGCCGCGCAATCGATATGGCTGCCTGCTGGCCGCCCGCCGACACGTCCACACACTCCGCGCCAGAGCCTGCGTCCAGCACGTTCTGTGGTCTCTGGCAGCGAGAGCGCTGCAGTCCAGCGTCTGGTCCACATCAAGATCGTTAGTGACGAATTAATACTAGCGAAAGGCTGGGGAAGAGACCATCTGTACCTTTCTGATGAAACCACTTTGTCATTCTAATGAAACGATTTAAGGTAAAATTCTACTTCAGAAAGACGGAAACGCAGTCTGATTCCCCACATCTATATTCTCCTTCTTTCTGTCGTGAATACGAATCTTGTGGCTTGTTCTACCTATCTCATTCCATAGCTTCATGTAGTACAATGTTCAATCAGCGCACGAGGGGCATCCCTAACGTGTACATATGATTCACAAATTTATAAGCCTTTTGTGATTTAATTATTCTTTGGATGTTCAATCGGTATCTTTGTTACTACGCTTGCAGAGAAAAATTACGTGGATGTCACATCTTATGCAAGATGACATTTATACACATTTGGCCTCAGACGTTTCAACACCTTCTTTGCCATCTTCACGTTGTCATTGTTTATCGCCTGGAAGCCCAGTATACTGTACTGGACAGCGAGTGGTCATCAGAGACAAGGGTATCGTTATGAGTGTTCCACGGAAATGTTATAGCACCGCTCTTGTTTTGTATTTACATAAACGATATGACGGATGGGGTGAACAACAATTTACGACTGCTGATCACGCTATAGTGCTGAAAATTGTCGTCTGCCAGGGACTGTAGGAGGATATAGAATGGCTTGGACAGAATTTCTATTTGGTGTGGTGAACGGTAGCTTGCTCTAAATGAGGAAAAATATAAGTTAATGCACATGAGTAGTAATGTTCTAATACAGTGTTAGTGAAACTTGGGACTGCCATCTGTTATATATCTGGTGTAAGACTGCAAAGCGACGTGAAATGTACGCAGCACGGAAAGTCGATTGTAGAGAAGGCCAACAGTCGAATTCGGTTTATTGGAAGGGTTCTAGGAAAGTATGGCTCGTTTATAAAGGGCATCGCGTTTGCAACACTTGTACAACCCATTCTTTAGTACTTTCGAGTGTTTGGGAACCACCTGGTCTGATTAAGTGTTCAGGAGCGTACTGGTAGATTTGATACCGGTAGGCCCGATGAACTTAACCATATTAGATTCTAATATTCTTTTGAAAATAAGTAGCTGTTTATACAATGTGACTATAGGCTAAGCTCTTCGTACTTAATTATGTTACTAAAGTAAGCTTATAGGTGTGCTGTGTCGTGTGTATTGACCTGGGGACCTAGAAACGACGGAGAGGATTCGTCCCGCCGCCGCCCCACACCGAACCCAGGGTTATGGTGTAGTTCTACTCTCAGTGGACCCCCCCCCCCCCCCCCGGGAACGTGTCATACCAGATGAGTGTAGTAAAACTGAGGTGGAATAAGTGGAACCAGCCTGCATGCGCCGATGCAGATGGAAAACCGCTGGGCGGATTCGTCCTGGGGACCAGCACGTCTTCCCTCTCGGGAAGCAGCGCGTTAGACCGCGTGGCTAGACGGGCGGGCTAACTTACAGGTACCCTGCTCTGCAAAACTTAAAGACGAAAGTAACTTTCGCACTATGTGTCACTGCCAAGTAATCTAGTTCGATGAAAGTTGGGCCTTTCTGCAGTATAGTGAAGAAGGTATCTGAAAGAATGAGGCGAAATGAAATGACACTTTCATTCAAAGACAATAATGACGCTGAGGCCACCGTGATTTATGATGATCCGCTGGACATTACAGAAAGCTGGACGTGGTTCTTAATAAGCTATGTGGTTACCACTGATAGAAACCAGTGTTCTGCAACGTGCTCCCGTGCTTGTGATTGTGGATGTGGAAGTGCTGCAATACATCTTTGCAATTCAGCCCACACGTGCTCACTGGGATTTAGGTAGGGGAACGGGCAGGCCAGTGCATTCCTCTCCTTGCAAGAGCTTCATCACATCCACATTTCAATGCAGTCGTGCATCGACATCCACCAAAATGAAGTCATGGCCGAATTCACATCTGTAAAGACTCACATGGGGAAGGGAGGACAATGCCACAATAACGGTGAGTGTACCCTGTACAAAGATTTGCATGTCAGTACGCCCATACAACATTGTGGCTCCCCATACCATAACACCTGGACAACCTAAACACTCGTGTTCGACAATGTAGCTGGGTGCATTGAAGGGACCACACCCCGCCTATCTAACCCATGTTAATTTAGGCAAGTATTTGACCCATTTCTGAAAAACCTATTTGACGCAAGACCTTAATATTTTTACTGTATGTTACATGATGCTAATAGAGTCAACTGTACTGAAATCTATCCATTTCATAGTTTTTAAGAAATACTTTTTTAAATTTATTAACAAAAAATATTAAGTTTTTTCTGCAGAAAATATTTTTTGTGAACTTCCTAATGAGGGAATATTAATGAATGTAGTAACAAGGGTGGCTTTTTATGTTATGCAGAGTCTGAAAATTTCATTCATTTATGTATGATAGTTTCTGATATAATGAGGCATATGTACTGAAAATTTTAGTTTGTGGAAAATTGACTTTAAAGAAAAAACTTCTGAAATTTGTTACTTACAGTTAATTAAAACTGTCCTGTATATGATGGCACTTCTTTGGCCTCTAGCAGGTCTTCCAGCTTCTTTTTCACCTTCCTGGATGTTTGTCTTGCTTTCTTGGCCATATTAGATGCAGACCTTTCAGCATCGGCTATCCTCATTTTATCGCAGTGTTGCAGCCCAGTGATCATATTTTCACCAGGATTACTTCCCAGCTTTTTCAGTACCCAACACTTTCCAATATTACCATAATTGAATGTAACAGCAGCATCATGAAATCCTAGTTTCATTGTATGAATGCCTACAAATACAGTTTTAGGAAGGGGGTTCCAAATTATGCTGTTGACTCATTCATTTGGGTTCTGTGTCTGCCCATGCAGACATTTACTTAGAAGGTCAGGATGAGCCAAGTCTCTGAAAATAGCTTTAATTCCTGTAATAACAGCAGCAGGAAGAGAATGCTGGTGAGAATAAGATTCTCCAGTTGCCTGAGCCCTATTGTATTTGCTACTCGAATTTTCTCCCGATGAACACAATCCATGACAGACTTATGATCAGTAGAGGACTTATGGAAGAATATGGCCCAAACATCACTCTTCATTGCCTCCAGATTGTCTTTATTTCTCCTAATTGCCTGTCCACAGTATACCTGCAAGTTTTCTATTTCAGTTTTAGTTACCCGACCCTGTCTGGTCAACAATTTTTCATCTTCTAATTTTTTGCCTCACATATTTTTTTCACCAAAATCCTTTTCAGATACTGCATTAATGCACATACGCCGAGGTTAGCAATCGCTGACCCAAGTGGAAGGGGGGGAGGGGGAGGCTAGGGACTTATAAAACTGGGAGCAGCCACTCATGGCGTATTATTTTATACTAAAGCATAAAGTCTGTCGTTTCAACGATTACGTCTTCTGCAAACTCGTGAACGACTCTCCAGAAACGTAATTCTAACATAGATGTGTTACTATTCACAGTTTTATATTTTTTCACCTTCTGATTACTCGCTGTAACTCAGCCACGCCATTCAGTGTTGCAGAATATGTCCCAGCTGACGTCTGTACTACCCAATTTGAGCAGTTGAGCAGTGGTCAATGAACTGCCTCAGCTATCGTCTACATTCTTGATTGTGATGAAAACTGGACATATGCAGAAACTCTCAAAAAGAAAAAGAAAGCAAGTTTGACACACATATTGCAGTTTCGACTTGCTGTTTCTTGTAAAATATATATTTCTGCTTATGCAGACCATTCACAAAACCTCCTCCAATCTTCTCTTTTCTCCTGCAGGCAGATTTCTTTCTATTCGGACCTAGCCGTATTATGAATGCTACTACATTCTTTCTTCTAAGACACGCTTTTTCTCTTTCAGTGTTGTAGATTCTGAAAGCAGCTGAAGATAGAACAGTGATTGACATCATCGAGCAGCAAAGAATCTGCAGCGATTAAGGTAGAAGAGTGAGGCCACTGACGGAGAAGTCTCTTGATAGGTGAAACATGACTGCCAAATTTGAAACTTTACCGTACAACCAATTGTTGAGTACTAGGCGAGAGCTACACAGCAGATACCACGAGTGGCCGCAGCTACACAGCCACAGCTACTCTCCAGGCGACTCTCATTTCTGTGCAGCAGTCTCCAGATGGCACTCGCAGACCTGGACCTCTGTCTTCTTCTGGTTGGTTGGTGTGGGAGGACGGGACCGAACAGCGAGGTCATAGGTCCCAGGGTTAAGGAAGGATGGGGAGGGAAGTCGACCGTGCCCTTTCAAAGGAACCATTCCGGCATTTGCCTGAAGCGATTTAGGGAAATCACGGAAAACCTAAATCTGGAAGGCCTGACGCGGGTTTGAACCGTCGTCCTGCCGAATGCGAGTCCAGTGTGCTGACCACAGCGCCACCTCGCTCAGTTCTGCTCCTGCGCCACGCCCTTTGCATCATAGTGTACGGTCGCTGATGGTGTCGACAGCCGCCACGGTGAGGGCTGTTAATCGTGGACTGCATTCCTTCTGCCTTGCACTGGCGGACATGGAAATTCTTCTGCCGACAGTCTCACACACACGAGGCGTTGTGGGCACTAATAGTTCCGACCCAGCAGTTAGACAATTCCATTCAGTGCTTCAGCCTGCTCAATAGAGTTCTTTGCAAGATTACATTCCGACTTGGCAATCTCTATTTACGAAGTAATAAGCCTACCCAGAGTGTCTGCAATATTACTATCAGTTGTCGTGACAATATCATAGACAACCAAGAGATATCAAGGTTATTCAGATATCATTGTATTACGTACAGGACATCAAGTACCACGTATCCCACTGTATTAAAGTTAAGTACCGCTTGTAGCTTACTCGCAACAAATGTTGTTGGTAATGTCTTATTCTGTCGCCACATTTCTATTGTCGCGCTCCCCTGTCAAGTAAGCACCTTTTACGAACTACGGCGGTACTATACTTTTCTGATATGGCCGATGTTTGATCTGAATTATTAACAGCAGTCAGTTACAACAGTCCCAACATTTTGGTGATGAGGAAAAACTTTAAAGATTGCTCATATTTTTTCGCCGGATCTCAACATTTTGACAATTTAACTGTAGACGTTTGCTGACACCGGCGTTAGCAATTCCTTTCCATTCTATGAAACCTCAAAATCGATAACTTTTTCTGGTTTAAATCTGATGACCTTAACTATCACTTCCGATCAACGTTAAATACTTCATGAATCCATACATGGAACTCAAAATGTGCAGTGTTCCTGCTCTGCTACAGAGCATGCATTGCAAGGTATTCACACAGTTTATCTCATGGACTTACCATAAGGAATGAAACAAAAACTGTAATACATTTTACACCACAGTAGCTCACTCTGACTTGACGAAAACATCCGAATATTGGCCAAAAGTTGCACAAATAATGGGCTTTGAAAGGAAAAGAAAGAGGTATGAAGCATTTATAAATTCATCGAATGTAGTGAGGTGGTTTAATTTCGTCTAAGTCTGTCAAATTAATTTCGGACCATACGCAGCTCTTGCCGAATAACGTAATACAGTCATGGACTGTGCGGCTGGTCCCGGCGGAGGTTCGAGTCCTCCCTCGGGCATGGGTGTGTGTGTTTGTCCCTAGGATAATTTAGATTACGTAGTGTGTAAGCTAAGGGACTGATGACCTTAGCAGCTAAGTCCCATAAGATTTCACACACATTTGAACATTTTTGAGTGTAATACAGTACCAATCTACTAATCAGGGCGTCGGTCTATGTTGCTTTCGAGCGTGAATGGAAATCGTAGAAATCTTCTATGGAGCAACATTTAATAATAATAAAGCGTTTTAAAATATCAAAAGCGATGAGTGGTAGCAGGCGCTTTCGATAAAGAACGGGGGAGTGCTGCGGCGCTGCTGTCGCCACGGCCGCTGCCAGTAGCCAGCAAGTGCATCCTGGAGCTTTGCCGCATGCGGCGTCCAGACAAGGACACTCTGCAAGAAATCTGCCGCAAAATGGTTACTGGATGAAAGTTTGTTATCGGTGTGATAGAAAGTGAAATAGATTGAATCTGCATTAACATTACATTCACGTCTTCAGCATTAAGTTGGAAGAGGCTATAAAAAATTTTTGCACCAGCTAGTTTAGATCCACAGACATTGTAGACAGAAACAACGCACGGTAGCGCTATACCACGGGTGTAAACGTTATATGGATTCTCCTAATGGGACAAGACTTCCTCCAGGAAGTGCCGCAGTCTACAGTGTTGCCAGATTGTGCAGATTGCCGGACTTAGAGAATTAGCGAGTTGACCAGTTTATTTGTCCCATGTCGCGATCGGCGCGGACTTAGCCTCTGCAGCGGCCGGCCGCCGGTCGAGTTTTATGTCAAAGAGTGTACAATAAGGACTTTCGACAAAGTTGGCAATCAGAATTATGGTGCCAAGCTCTCTAAAAGCGTTATATACTTTATTTCCTATATTCAACTACTAAATGTCATTAACAAGTGTCAGCGTGTGAACTGTTCAACGAAACATCATCGATACGGGCTTTCGGAGCTGAAAGTCCACACATGTATCCTTGATCACTGCACGACACCAAGCTTTATGCTTCACCTGGACCCGTCAGCACCACATGGGATTGTTGACGACTGGAAACATGTTGGCTGGGCGGACGAGTCTAATTTCAAATTGTAGCGAGCACATCAACATGTACTGGTATGGAGACAACCTCATGAATCCGCGGAAACTGCATGTCAGCAGGGGACTGCTCAAGCTGGTGGAGGCTTCGTAATGGTGTGGGGCGTGTGCAGTTGGAGTGATATGGGACCCCTGATACGTCTAGATACGACACAGACAAGTGCCACGTATGTAAGCATCCTGTCTGATCACCTGCACCCATTCATGTCCAGTCTGTATTCCGAAGGACTTGGGCAATTCCAACAGGACAATGCGACACCTCACACGTCCAGAAATGGTATAGAGCGGCTCCAGGAACACTCTTCTGAGTTTAAAGATTTCCGCTGACCAACAAACTCCCCAGACATGAACATTATTGGCTTGTAACGTGCTGTTCAGAACAGACCTCCACCCCCTCTTACGTAATTATGGACAGCGCTGCAGAATTCATGGTGTCAGTTCCCTCCAGTACTACTTCAGACAGTAGTAGAGTCCACGCGACGTCGTGTTGCGCCACTTCTGTGTGCTCTCAGGGGCCCTACACGATATTAGGCAGCTGTAAAAGTTTCTTTGACTCTTCAGTGTATACGCGATCCTTGGAGTTTGGTAATTCTGTATCAGCGAGATCAGCAGTTTTTCTCTAGTTCAACGGAGTCAAATTTTGATGTTAATTTACGGGCTAATACACTAATAAATTGTGATCTTTCGTAGGGGATTTAATTCAGGCTCCTTTTTTTTGCAGGTCTTCCTGAAATAGCAGTTACATGGTGAAACTTCTTGAAGTGAAGCAGGGCCTCGGGCAGACCGAAGAACGTTGCCGCATTATACGAAAGAGCCCCTCGATAAGTGATCCCCCACAATGGAGATCCTGCGAGGCAGGATTTTGGCCAGTGAAGAGAGTTACAGAGGGTGGGCGGGCGTCGGCAGCGCAATGGACTTGGCGACTAGGGGCCTCTGGTCTGGCGCTGATCAGTCCATCTCGGCGGCAGGGTGCGGTTCCAGTTGAGCCAGCGGCGCCTGCAGCATCGGTGACGAGGCTGGTGGAGCAAACGCGGTGCCGGGGCGCCACACGCCGGTCGGGGATCAGCGGAGACGAGCGTACGAAACGAGGCCGGTGACTGCTGCATCGACGAAGTGGGCTTGAGTAACATGCCTCCTCTCCTGCCGTCGGTGGCCGCTGTCTTTAAATTTAACAGGTTATCTCGGCGATGAGAGCAGCCGATGTCATCAGCGAGGGGCGGTGTCGCGTTGCCTACGGCCTTGCGCTGTCATCACTCCGAGAGCTGGTAGGTGGGTTGCTGGTTGCTGTTCACACGCTGTGGATCCATAGGCGGGGCCAACAGGAGTGGCAGTGGCAGCTGGTCCACCCTATGACGACGTGGTTCATATTGAGAAGAAATGTTTATGAGATAAATCTATTTATAAGCACATAATGACGTAAAGGATGTAGATGTAGAAGACAGCTACTGGATGCTGGGACAAGCTGGTGCGAAAGGTGTTAAGGTTGACCACCCTAGTCAACAACCATTTTGCATCTGGGATGTGATACATCAACTAGTATGTATTTTGGTATGTAGAATCCGAATGTACATTTCAAAAGCCGGCCGGAGTAGCGCTACAGTCTGGAGCCGAGCGACCGCCACGGTCGCATGTTCGAATCCTGCCTCGGGCATGGATATGTGTGATGTCCTTAGGTTAGATAGGTTTAATTAGTTCTAAGTTCTAGGTGACTGATGACCTCAGAAGTTAAGTCGCATAGTGCTCAGAGGCATTTGAACCTTTCAAAATGTTCTAGCACGTACCATTTTTGAGTTTTTAAAGGTTTTTTATTTTTCGTATTCAGTATTTCGCTTTTTTCTGTTCTTCTGATTTGGTGTTTAATTGTTTTTCATTTGCAGAGGACAGCTAGAGGATCTACAAATCGTCAGTAAATCGATGATGTGGTAATCCAGTGCTATGAAAGAGATCCTCAGTGGGTGTTTCCTATGAAAAATAATGCAAACGTTTTGTGTTTAAAACTTACACTAAGAAAAATTGCAACTAGTATATCTCGTTGCTGTCTAAGGCAGCCCGACAACTTTTGTTATGTGTGTGGGAAATTCACTCCAAAAGCCCAAACAAGGAGCAGAAAAGTTCTTGGACCACGACCTCACATCCCGGAAAGTATGTCAACAGCCAGCCCAAACAAGACCAATCACTGATTTGGTTAAGAAGGCATATAAACTGTATTTTGATTGTCCTGTTGGTGATCAAGATAAAAATTTTGCACCTCACATTGCCTGCATAACCTGTACTACAACCTTAGCAGAGTGGCTGAAAGGAAAACCCCGAGCCATGCCATTCGCTGTTCCGATGATGTGGTGTGAGCCTAATGACCATTATTCAGACTGTTATTTGTGTCTACAAATATTTAGGGACATTGCAGCAAAACTAGACAGAAAATAAAGTATCCAAATGCATCTTCAGTGCTTTTGCCTGTGCCCCATGATGGGGGTTTGCCTGTTCCTGTCTGCAACTTGAAGGGCACGGAACCAGATACCATGTCAAGTGAATCAGAAAGTATTGAACATATAGAAGAGTACTGCCCTCAATATCATTACACTTCGCCTCAGGTCTTTAATGAAAAGGAAATGAACGATTTGGTTCGCAATCTAAAACTTTCGAAACAGCAAGCTGAACTCTTGGGGTCGAGTTTTCAACAACGGAACGTTCTAGCTCCAGGTATCAAAAATTTCTGTTTCAGATCAAGAGGTGCTTCTTTCGCTCAATATTTCGATATGCAGAATTCAATGTGTGTATGTAGAGATGTCAATGGTCTGATGGTGCAGCTAGATGTACAACATAATCCATAGGAGTGGCGACTACTTATTGACTCCAATAAAACTAGCTTGAAAGCAGTACTACTGCATAATGGTAATGCATTTTCATCGGTACCTATGGCTTACTAAGTAGACGTGAAAGAAACTTATGAAACCATGGCTTTGCTGTGATTTAGAAGTTGTTGCACTCCTTACAAGTTTACAGGCTGGATTCACGAAATACTGCTGCTTTTTGTCCCTTTGGGACAACCATGAGACCAAGAACCACTATACAGTCCAGGAATGGCCTATAAGAAAATCATATGCTCCTGGAAACGTAACTGTGAACAATACCCCATTGGTTGAGCCCAACAAAATCATTATGCCTCCCCTTCATATCAAGTTGGGTCTTATCAAGAACTTTGTGAAAGCTCTGGACAAAGAAGTTAAGGCCTTCAACCACTTAAAAGAAAAGGCAAAGCTGAAATAGAGCATATTTGCTGGACCACAAATAAGAAAATTGCTGAAGGATCCAACTTTTGACACCAAACTCATAGATATCCAGTTAGCTGCTTGGTCTTCTTTCAAAGCAATTGTGAAGGGCTTTTTGGGTAGCAGAAAAGACAAAAACTATGTTACCATTGTGAACGATCTGTTGGACAACTATAGGAAAATAGGGTGTAGAATGTCGCTTAAAATTCACTTTTTACATTCTCACCTTTATTTCTTCCCGGAAAATTTGGGAGCCGTAAGCGATGAGCATGGTGAACGCTTTTGCCAAGCATTCTGACCATGGAAAACCGTTTCCAATGCCGTTGGAACACCTCGACGATGGGTGACTACTGCTGGGGTCTTGTTAGGGAGAGTGATGAAACAGCAAACGAAAGAAGAGCTCCGTCGTCACGTTTTTCAAAAACCAAAGACGATAAACGCTGGAAATATTTTCTGAACTAATTTGGACCTTTTATTGGCATCATGACCATATATACATACAAAATAGTATTGATTTAAAACCTTCTGAATGTGTTTTTTTGTTTTACTTAATTGTGCCTGCTGTGCATCTAGGATATGTGACGACATAGAGAAAAAGTTTAAATTTGTTAACTAGTGTAATGTAATCGAAGAGGACTGTAGTCGTAACATGTCAGTATCTTCAACATAGGAGTAAGACTCAGTAAGTAGGCTGGCGGGATTATTTACAGGAACCGACAGTATTACTACCAAATCTAAAACAGTTATAGTCCGATCAACGAACGACGACGGTTCATACTTGTCGAGATTCCAATCACTGTCCTGCTGGCTTACCATCTCCATAGATGACTAGCATTTCTACATTCCCTTCTTTGGTGTACGTTGTACTCACACAAACCTTCAAGTGAAGGCGGTTGTCTGATCGACAGGCTTGTATTTCCCTTGTGTTGCTACTCTTTACTGTCAACTCCAGCAAGCGGGCTACTTGCGCTACCCCACATTTTTTCACTGTACCCTAGTACTGGAGACGGAATATCGATTTTGTCTCATGCTTTTAATTACGTTGCGTTTACTTTAAGTTTTACACTCTGTTACTGTTTTTAATTGGTATCGAGACGAGGAAGAGGATACCCGAATAAGAAAAAATATAGGGTACTATTTAAAAAAGACGTGCTGCTGTTCATGTATTCCAAAGAACAAAGTTACAACAAATGTAACTTTATGGTTAATGTTTCCTTGGTAGCTAAACAATGTTTCACGTGTTTCTCATATCCAATAATTAGCTAGTTCACGGCACGCTCTAGCATTAACGCCGCCCCGGACGAAAAAGTTTAAATGCCGCCCCTTGTCAAGCGCGGTCGTAGGCGTTGGAGTCAGAATCCACACAGTGTAATAAAATACTTATATTTTTTATTTACAAATTTCTAGACTTTGTCACTTTATTATTATTATTCTTGCTATTCTTATTGTTGTATTCATTTCACACAAAATGACTATTCCGAGTCATGACCCTCTCAAACCGAAAACCTCCATCCGCGGATGCTCCTTGTAACTAGGTAATTAAAATTTTTTCTTGTCGAAATAAAATTTAAATCTTTTAAACAATATAAAAATTATGTATTTATTTCGATATAAGTTACAAAATTACAGTATGTACAAGGCAGAGAATGACACATCAGTAGAATAAAAGAGTACAGCATAATCTCATAGTTACACAATTTACAAAAGTTAGGTAAACCTACAAATAACACTGAGGACTTTTGAATGGAAACAATTTACAAAGTTACATTCTGTGAAAGACACTAAATGATGCATCATGAAATAGTGTAATTTCATTACTACATTTCTTAATATCGGCGTTCCTCGCATAGTAAGTCTTTTTTGGCGCCCACCTCATTTTTATCGTTTCCCACTCACCTACAAACAACGTCACCGTTACACTGATCTGTACGTGGAAGCAATATGCCCCAAAAGTACGGAACACTGCCAAACTTTACGGAAGAGTGAAAAATTGATTGTAAAACTGGACAATGTTGAGTGACTAATATATTGTAGTATGAAACGAGAAACATAAGCCCATCGAAAAGTCGGGAACAGTGTTAGGTAGATATTATGAAATGCTGCCCTGTGAACAGCACTCCATAAACTTTATGCACAGCGGAAGAAAATTTATGGGTGTTAGGTGAACCATAAAGACTGAAAGGTTCGAGACTAGAAATGATCTACTGCACCAGAAAAAATTAAACCTTTTTCGTAGTGCATTCAAAATTGTCGGCCCTCGAAAACGTAGCAATGCGATTCCCTATACATGAACTGCAAAGTAACTTATAAGAGATTAGGTAACAAGGTATAAATTTTAAGTTTTGGTTTCTGGATTTTCAACCCTATAATACACAATGCAAAACAATTCATACCTTACAAAAGGATCCAAGCTATGAAGTCACGAAAATTTTTTTCCTCACTTTTCATATCTCCAAACTGTTCAATTACCTCTTTTAAGTTTACTTCATCCGTTATTTCATGCTCGATCGCCAACATGGCCGAACCATTCAATCGATTTTTCGTAGTTGTCGAGCGCAAAAAGTTCGTTATTTTTTATTTGGAAGAACTCCTTTCCTCACTTGCAACGCTTACAGGGACGGTAAGCAAAATTTTTAGCGCAGTCTTAACGTTTGGATCAAAATTTAGGGTTATTGTTAATTTCAGCACATCACTTGAGCTTTCCTTTTTAACCATAAGTGCAGAAACTGCAGATATTCCTTCTGCTAATTCTATACCATTTATCTCAGCTCATTCTAAATCATTTAAAATAATTTCCATATTTTTCCAGAAAGTTATTAATTTTTCCTTAGACATATTTTTTAATTCGTGTGTTATACAAAAAGTGAAAATAGTTGTACTGTTGATTCAGTTGCTCAAATGTAAGTTCTAATGCTGTTAATACCTGATCAAGGGTGGAGAAGAAGAAACCTATTTTGTAGTCTTCTTTTGCATCTTCGATCAGTTCATCTTTGTCTTCATACGAGAAATTTAACTTTTTTCTTCTAACTCTATGCCGTCGTATTGTTGACTCAAAATTGCTTTCAATGTCGATGATGTTAGCCAGTTCTCCTGCATCTACTCGTACCATCAAAGTTGCTTAAAGAAATTCTTACAGTTTTTCAGAAGGTCAAGTGCAGTTGATAACTCGAAATCCTTTGTCTGGAGAAGCTTACTTATTGGATTTAAACATTGCAGCATTGTATGCCATGTGACTAATGAACATATGAACTGAAACTGTTTAATACAATTTAATAAACCTTAAGCTTCTTCTCTTAGTGAATTATCAGTATTATCATTTTCAAAAATGCTTAATAAAGCATTGCATACATTTCCAATCTGAAATCTTAAAGGTGATAAAGCCTCGATTCTACTATCCCATCTAGTATCACTTAAAGGTTTCGAAGTTAATCCTTGAACATGCTTGAAAAGTACCGTCCAGTGAAAAGTAGATGCCGAAAATAATAAATATATTTTCTGGGCAATATTAAAGAAACTGACTTTTTCCAAGGATGCCTTTGCCATATCGCTTACCACCAGGTTGAGCGAGTGGTTCGCCTAAGATACGTAGAATGCTCTTGGATTTAAGTTCCCAATCCTAGTTAGCACTCCTGCTTTACCACCCCTCCTATTAGCTCCCTTGTCATACCCTTATCCTCCGAAATCCTGCACATCTAATCCTAGTTCACGAAGCTCATCAACTAAAATTTCTGAAAGTTCTTTACCCGTAGATCTTCCAGTTGGAAGAAACCTTAAAGAGCTTTCATTAATTTTCACCACCTCATCAGAATCGGCTTTGATAATCGAAACATACCTGATTGTAACAATTATTTCTTCCATCTTACTTACATCTGGAGTGCAATACAAAATTACTTGATAATATTTGGCCTTATTATCAGTAATGTGAGCTTTAATAGTATGATGAAGGTGGTCTTGTATTTCATTTTGTATATTTTTTCCAAGATAGTGATCTTTGTTTTCCTCCTCGCTCAGTGCTCTGCGACCGTGGTCCATCATAACAGGATCAAACTCAGACAGTAACTCAACAGTTTTTTACTAATTTCCATTATTGTACTCAAAGAGATTGTTTCTTGTGCCTTGGAGAGCTAAACAACATTTAGCAAGCATTTTAATGATTGATCCTATGCGTAGGAGCACTTGATACCAGTTACTTATTTCTGCATTAGTGATTCTTGGAGCAGCTGAATCTACAGTTTGACTTGTTTTTTACCTTTGAGTGAATTCTAACCAAGATTTTTGAGCATGAATATGATTTGTAGATGTTTCGTGCTGTTTTTAAAGTTTCAGCGATGCGCTTCCAACTCATGAAACATTCTTTTGGAAGAGAAGTAGACACGCAGCCAAAAAGTTTGCAACAGTATTTTGAAATAGAATAAACTAACCAGTCTCTTGTGACTTGCTCCTCATATCTTAAAGGATAACAATAATACTTTGGGCTTAATTTACGACCAGTGACATCATACTGAAATCTATAATCATAAAAAGGTTTAGGTGGACCAAGTGTCACCAAAAAACTTCTGTCTGCATCACCTGAGATTCTAGGCCAAGTTGCAGGATCCGAGCTCAGTCGGTGACAATATGCGGACAATTGGTTTGGAAATACGCTTCTTCAGTTGATCACCACTTTCTGGAAGTAATATATCTTCATTTCCTTTCTGTCCACCCGGATTCGAAGCTTGAGCTTCACTCCGGTTGTTTTGGGTCCACCCGAGCCACCTTGTAAATAACTGGCTTAAGTTCCGGTTTGTTTTTGTGTATTGGCTTCCTTTACCTACCTTCCCCTTTTGTACTGACAGCCAGACAGCCTTTCACGCCCTACAGACATTCGGAAATAATAAAATAATAGACGAGGAAGCAGAAATGACTTCGTACCTTAGTACTTCTATGAACTAATAATTGAATGTGCTTTTGTTAAAAAGGTAAATGTGATATTTTTGCCAAATTCATTTTAATCAACTATGCATATACTACGAAAATTGCGTGTGTTTGAGTTCAGCTTCAGATGAAATCTCCTGACATAATAGATCCTGCAATGTGTTCCGCAGTTGCAGAGCTGGAAATCAGGAAATCCGAAAAAGTAGTAAATATTTTGTAAAGACGTTGGAGGGAGTTATAGGTGAAGTAAGTGTATCCTATAAGTAGAAATGTGCTTTCTCTACCTTTTTATTTCACGATTAACATATTACTGCCAAACGTTACTGCAGATTAACTGTCATTGTTTTTTGCGTGCATGGTGCAAGAAATGTAAGGCTGTTCTCCATATTTACCACTAACTATGTGCCAACAAAAAAGGACCAGAGAGGCCTTTTTTGTTATTTGAGAAGTATTCAAACCTATTTGGAAGAAATTCCACTCTTCAGTAACAATTGTGCTGGACAAACGAAAAAAATGTATTGTCTAGACTAGACCAACATTCTTCAAACTGTCATCCGCGGACCGGTTGAAACCACGAAAATTTCGTGCCAGTCCACCAAGAATTTTTCTCTTGGTGACTACGACGACACGAACATTATTTTCTAATATTGTGTTCCTCTTTTTTGCTGATACTACGTACATCGATTCTGGAGTCGTACGACGAAATTTGTTTAGCGGCACGAAAAAGAGTAGGAGAGCTTTCGCACAAAACACGACGTTTATTCCTTATCTTTCTTCGGCAGTTGGTACGACCAAAAGTCATAACAGTAGTGTTATTTTCTGTCGAGAACGAAGACGTACATCGTTCTGATTGTTGCAGCCGTTAAAAAGACGGTACGATAGTTCCATGTACAGAAAGAAATCAGGAGAAAAGTAATGATGATATCAACAGTATGCCGTGAAAAAGTTATACCACTGGATGCAGAAGGTAAAGTGCTACCTACGTTCGCTTTCGCTTCTGTTTCCGTCTTAGCCAGTCCTGCAAAAATCTTTCCTAGTTTCTGCGAAACACGGAAATAAGTTTCAAGAACGCTGGTCTATATTGCTCTTAGCATAACACCGAATATTTTAGTGAAAGGATTCAACATTTTACCCCACTTGCAAACATCTTTCTGGCTTGGGATTGCTAATGTTGGGATACAGACCGATTTTATCACATTCAAGTTAGCTACGTGACCAATTTAAGTTTTAGGGGTCTGTACTGCGAACTGAACTATTATAGAACGTCAATATCATTTGTCTCGCAACAATGACAGGTGTGAAGGCTTAATAATCGTGATCACGTAGTTTCCTTGCAATTTATGCATAGAATATTTAATCAGACGTTCAGTCCGGATATAATGCCCAACAAGTAAATTGAAGTTTTTTTCTGTGGCGTAGCCTTCCAGTTAAATACCTAGTTAGATGATTGCATATGTTAAGAAAACACCTCCGTGTTTTGTCACGACATTCTACAATGGATAACTTAGGCCTCAAAAATAAAACAAAATTTACACCAATTTGCGTATCGATTCCGTCTGAGAGAACGAATAAAGCAGTATTTTTCATAAATCTCACTTCCTCTTCAACTGTTTTAAAACAATACATAACCAAAGTTTTTAGAAACTAAATAATACAGTCTATCTGCTCTTAAAGAATAATATACAACGTAAGAAGCATGGGAGAATTTGATTGTGAGAGAGAGAGAGAGAGAGAGAGAGAGAGAGAGAGAGACAGAGACAGAGAGAGAAAGTGCCGACCACAGCTTCACGTAATTACCTATTTTAAGGTCGCCGTGACCTAGTGTTGGTAAGGTCCTACCACAAATAAGATGAATTTTGGAACGCACATGCAGGTATCAGGTAGATTCCAGCAATACCAAATACTTAGATGCGGTGCAAGTTATTAGCGATTTATATAATGATCAAAAATCTGTCTAGGCTTCTAATTTCACTTGAAAATTTTATGAGAGTTTTACAACTTGGGGTCAAACAAGAGAGTCAGTCACGTGCAGTAAAGAAGAAAATCATTTTTTTCTGATTTCCTAACGTTTGCCGCAACGGACATTTGCCTATCGGCAAAAGAAATACATTTTCGAAATAATTTTACAGATCAAGTATCATTCGTTTAGGAATTATATTAACTACATGTAGACTTGGTGTCCCCCCGACACGATGAACATTGGCAAAAATCAATACAGGCCCATGTGGGCTCGTCTTCGTATGTTCGTTCCAGAATGTCGTTGAGACGAGCGAACGAAAAAGGGTAAGCTGGGTGGGGGTAAAGACGTAGGTGGTATGCCGGAATACAAAATCTTAACTACAAACGTCGGTTCCCAGCTCAGGTACTAAATGAATTTTCCGGCCCGGAGACAACAAAAGATTTCGCCACACCGCCGGAGTGATTCTTCCCACGAGATTCGTCCCAGCAGACCGAACTCCGTAGTTTCTACAGCGTAGTGAAGCGACCGAGTTCTGCCGACTAGCCGAACCAATGGCCATCACGAAGTAAAAATCTGCTACAAAACTTGATTCAGCTTTAAACACGTTTTTCACGCACACCCCAAACGCCGCCCCTCAAATTTTCCGCCCTGGCAAAAGTCTGGAATGTCCGGCCCTAGAGCGAGCGCTGAGCTAGTTCAAGGTTGCGACATAAATCCTGGGCGGCTCAAGACATGCCAGATATGTTTTTATGTAGACACTGTACAGTTGCTGGAACGGAGAAAGCAAAACAATAGAATGCACAGTATCATGCGAATCAGTATTGTTAAGCGAATAGTTAAAATTTGTTAAACAGCACCACTCTCGAATCTTGAACTGACACACAGTAAGGTTATAACCATAACCTCCATACAACGAACTCTGCAATGTCTTTTTGTGAGGTATTATATTTATATCAACATGCTCCAAATGAAATAGAGACCATTTGAATAAATGTGTTTCATATGCACGGGTGTCAAGCACACACTCTTCGTCAATCATCTCATTCGACTTATCCCAACAGACTTAAATCTCGACCTTCTTGGCGACTGAGGTTTATTGTCCCCTCGAGTGCGAGGTCGCAAAAGGCCAACAATGTCTACGGCAGTCGACACCTCGCATGCTGTGTACCGTGCAACCACGGTATTGGCTGCTAACGGCAACAGGGGTGGGGGGACTGGAAGCGTCCAATGGTGAGCACAGCATGGGGCTACGGAGCGTAATTGAACTGCTTAGTCCACGAGTAAATCACAACAGTGCTACAGTTATAGTAGTGTTGATATAAAGCAGTGCAGTGAAAACGACAAACACAGCAAACATTGCATTGTATGAACAACAACAACAACTGCCGAAGATGACGTTTCGTCAGGAAGGAACCCTAGAAATTTCGCAAAGTGAGAAAAAAGTGGCAGATGAAATATTAGCGTTCCTGCAAGATGAGTCAGTGGAATGTGTGGTGTCGTATACGCTCTCGACTGCGCGCACAATCCACATGAGGAGTACAATGATGATGATGCTTCCACACAAGTGAAAGTTATATTGAAACAGAGGTCGAGCCATGTAGCTCATCGTCTTCGTCGGACAGGGGGCCACAGATACCGTCTCCAGTGGAACGTAGCAAAGGGCAATTGTCGTCCAAGGAGCGGGCTCTTAATTACATAAATGGAAGATCATCCGCAGTATATTAAAATAATAACTATAAACATATTCCTAATAATGCCGCAGTGTAATGTACAACCAAGCTACGGATATTCAAGGGAGGACAAGGCGCACTTGTTACAAAAATTGCTGTTTGCGCGTTCCCAGGATACTCGACACAACTCACCGGATGTGCGTGATAGTGACTTACCACTATATGTACATCAAATTGCTCCTAACATAGATTACAATGATTTCAAGGGAAGCAGTGGATGGTTGCGTAACCTCAAACAGTGCTACAGAATTGGAAGACGTAGTAGTTGTTGTGGTCTTCAGTCCAGAGACTGGTTCGATGTAGCTCTCCATGCTACTCCATCTTGTGCAAGATTCTTCATCTCCCAGTACCTACTGCAACCTTCATCCTTCTGAATCTGTTTACTGTATTCATCTCTTGGTCTCCCTCTACGATTTTTACCCTCCACGCTGCCCTCCAATACTAAATTGGTGATCCCTTGATGCCTCAGAATATGCCCTACCAACCGATCCCCTCTTCTAGTCAAGTTGTGCCACAAATTTCTCTTCTCTCCAATTCTATTCAATACCTCCCCATCAATAAGGCGTAATAAGGTAACGAAATTTCAAACAAAGCATCTACATGACGGTGCACACCAAACTGCGAAATCGGCCGTAAAAATTGTAGATGAGATAAACTTATCCAGTCCCTCACGAAGGAATTTGTTTTCAACTCCGACGAATACGGATTTGAAGAGGAAATGCATATGAAAGGAACCCTACAAATTATAGGTATCAACAGAGTATAATCAGGATCAACTAACAACAACGCCTTAACGCATTCGTATACAATTGTGCCGACTGTTAATCTGGATGGTATATTGGCTGGAAACTTATTTATTGTGCGTGATCTTTCAAGGGCAGCAGGGAATATTCACGTTACAGCAGTAAAGAGTGGCCAAATGGGCGAAAGACAACTACAGCTATGGTATGTCCACTGCTTTTGGCCGGTATCAGGGCTAAAGAGTTGCTTTTTCTTGACTCTTGGTCTTCATATAAAATCATACTCCTTTGGAGAACCGCCTTGAAAAGTGTGTGAAATTGCAATTCATATCTCCTGGAACCACTGGACAAATTCAGCCTCTCGGTGTTTTTCTTTCTGTGCTTATAAAACAGATCGCACTATTTGCAGCTACGCTTTAAAGGACAGCCAGTTTCACGATAAGCTCCACGACAGACTGTTTCCCATTCGGTTGCATCTATCATATTCCATCAGTTCTCATCATCCCGATACTCGAATATGAATCTGTATGCATTCTTTAAGAATGGACACGTAGCTGAAGGTCCTCCACGTTTTGTGACTCCCAAGGAGTTCGCCTTCGACCTTGATGGTGCGAACCTTTGTGATCACTGTGGAGTCATATTTTTCATTTGGCGTTCGCGGTGTAAGTTAATGATTTGTTTGAACATTTCTTGGATGTCCACGATTTCCATTTTGTGAATTATAATACATAAAGCCCATAGGAGACTGATCTTTGCACCTCCCATACACTCATTTCCTGTCACCCTCCTGATGCACGTGGTGAGTCATTAGCAACGTAGGTTTATCTTGTCGTAATTGTTAACCCAAGACTTTCAAATGAGCCTTACTATAAGACTGAACTTGCGACCTAGCACTCAAGGCGTTCCTTGTATTTGACCACTTGCATGAAGCTAACGTCAACATTAACGCTTGTGGAAAAAGTTTACTGCAGATAGAGAACGAACGAGGGAAAAAGTTAAGTCTATGTAGTGTAAATGGGGGTCGCTCTGGAAGTAGGTACGCGAGTTTTGACAAGAGATTTTAACATGAAACTCAACATCGACGCCAGCCTACCGTAAGCTACTCAACTGATTTGATATTCGGTTACGATTACAGTGCCGACGTCAGCTGCTACGAATGTCACCGAACGTAGCTCACTCAAGAAACGGGCCGAAATTTTACAGTAGCAATTGACTATGTGTTCCACTAAAATAATATCAAACTTCCTCTAGCCATATTCTTCACTCACTTTATTTAAAGGTACGTCTCTATAGTATAAAGGTGATTCACCGCTGACATAACTGCTTAGCTTTTTCCCATTTTTATGCCTACGGAAACTTAAAGTATTGCTAGTGGAAGAATAGCAAACTGTTTTGTACTTAAGAACTCTAAAGTATAGGTATGTTTCCCGTGTTTACTGGCATTCCAATAATGGTAGATTGTCACAACGCTATTTCAAAATTAAACTCAAATTATCAAACTCTGACATACTGAGGAGATTATTTTGCGTCCAATGCTGAAGTTATGAAAAGCAAGGGCTTTAAGCACGATTGACAATTGCTGAATAGAAGGAAATTGCTGACGACTCGTGAAAGCAATTGCAGTCATGTGTAGTCCACGATGTAATGGATTACAGAGATTGACATATTGTGAGAAACTGTAGACCTGGTAAATTCAACAGCTATGTATCTAATACGTAAGGTGAAAGTCCGTGATTGATGTCTGACAGTTTATTCTTCTTTAATAATAGGTTACATCTTAACCTTCTCGTAGTTTCGTTTTATTGGCAAAAACTTTCGGCTCTTATAAACATTGTTATGTTACCCATGTGTTCCTGCATCTTCATGCAAAGTTTGACACATTATACGCTTCTGACAAACATTTTTTTTTTACTTTAATTGGAATCTGCTGGATGATCGATATTGCCTCTGAATACAAATTATCTGTTTTCCAAAATCTGGCAGTTGCCGTACACAGCACGAATTTATTACCGATTTAAACGACGACAGCCATCTGTATGGTGTTTTTGCCATCATTAATTCAAATGCGAAACTACAATTTGTCACTGTTGGCAGATGGAAAACATTACGAGTTAATTACACCCACTGTGACGTGCCTATAACGGGATTCTTTCAGTTGCATGCGCTAGAGAATCTGCATTTTGATTGATGCTTTATTTCTTTTTTAAAACATGTTTTACGAATTATTTAATGAGCATATAATTGGACGCTTCCTGCTGCCGTTTATTTGCTCCCAGCAGTTTATACAGCAAGCGTAGCAAACGAATGGTCACGCAACCAAATTCTGATTTGTGAGTGGCTATAGAAGTTTTAGTTCCAAGCAGGAATACGGTAGTGCAAAGCGAAGCTCTTTAGAGATGCAGTGACAGATACTTTTCGGCAATAGTAATAGCAAGCTGTAAAGCACTGGCTCCAAGACCTTGTGTTTTTAACGCTACGTAACGTTTGAAAAGTTTCTCTCCTTTTTGAAGGGCCTCATTTCCGTTAAAATATTCCTTGTGGTCGTCTCAACGAGATTTTCAAGAGTTGCACTGCTTGAAATACGTGTTTAGATGTGAAAATGTAACTTCTGATATTCAGTAACTGTATTCATTCAAAGCGAGCAAACAGTATCACAGGTCCTGAAGTTCATCACTTTAAAGGAAGAATGTAAAACAGTTCTTTTAGGATGAGACGTAAGTGCCTCTCTTTCAAGGAAACATGGTAGCCAAATCATATTGTATCTTCTAACTGTGTACAATGTTGATGACAAGTTATGCATCATCTTTTCGTCATCCCATCCCATGACTTATTGAATATGAAGCAACAACTCCCACCTTAACAAAGCTAGGAAGTTTCGTGGAACACGCCAGTTTTTACTGGAAATGTTCCCCTTCCTTACGGACTCTACCGTCGAATATTGGTGGTTTCCGAGAAAAAGATGAGGTATTATTTCTTATTGTGCGATGACTTCTGGACCACCCCACTGCCTACGTCTTTAGGTAATTAAAATGTATCAGTATGTAGATGCACAATGAAGACTAAACTATGATTAACCATGTAAGGATTTTAATTAACGCTAAATTATGGCCCTACAGACTCCTAAAGTGTGGCGGAATAGTTACACTGTAATCTAATTTTGTGACCAGGTGAGATACGTATGTAATGCAAAAATGGTTCAAATGGCTCTGAGCACTATGGGACTTAACATCGTAGGTCATCAGTCCCCTAGAACTTCTTAAACCTAACTAACCTAAGGACATCACACACATCCATGCCCGAGGCAGGATTCGAACCTGAGACCGTAGCAGTCCCGCGGTTCCGCACTGAAGCGCCTAGAACCGCACGGCCACCGCGGCCGACTATCTAATGCAAGTCGAGGTTACCATAAGCTATTGTTTATTATAAACACTCAGGCAAAACGAGTGCAGCAGTTGCATTGAAGTATAAGAGGAGCATGTTTAAAATAATATCTTATTCACTGGCAAGACATAACAAGAATATTAAAATGTCACAAGTAAGAAAGGTTGACGGAGGTTCAAGAGAAGAACCGATAGGTAGGTTACCACATGATTAGCACACTGATTCGTTTCCTCGATGTGACGACAGTTATTGCCAAAATTTGAGTTCGTAAAACTGCAAATGCCAGAAGAGTGCCGGGCGTCTTCCTCCTACTCATTAATAAGCTATTGTTTACTAAGTTCATTGTGACCTATACACGCCGATGTCGATTGGAGCCTTATCATTTTTAACACAATCGTTGTGTTGCCTGCTATTGCTGCTGCCGCCGTCCACCGTGTCGGATGTGATGCCTGCGTATCCCGAAAAGCAACCTAACGCAAACTTAACATCACATGAAATGATCACGTCTCACACCGAATTCTGCGAGCAGAATTCGAAGTGTTTCTCTCACTAGCAGCAGACGAAGTGTCTCCTTAGTTCCTACTGTCTTCATTCTTAACCTTCACCTACTCCTCGAGAGACAGGCCTACCCTCTCACGAGGAGTCATTCAGTGACAAGTGTCAATTCTCGTGGAGCGCCCTCCCACTTCTCAATAATTTTCGAAAACTACTATATCAGATCAGGCTGACCAATGAAATTCTCATATTTTCGAGCCCAGAGGCCTACAGCTAAGGAAAGGAAGTTTTTTTTGTTTTTTTGTTTTTTTTTTGTTTGCCTCTGTCCTATCAGTGCCTCAAAGGAGCCCATAACTCTGTTACATCGTATTGTTTATTACGACCACCAGCTACAGGTATCTGGATGAGACTGTTGCAGTTCTCACGACCCTCTTATGACTCCTGTCTGCTTTTTATACATAAAGAGGCCAGCTGCAGGTATTTTGGAACGAGAAAGTTGCAGTCTCAACCTACACAATCCTCACGCCTCACTTGTTGTGTTCCTTGTTGAACATAGAGCCACTGTAAGTAGGCTGCTTCTATGTTGGCAGCGATGTAGACTGTGTTAATATCGCTGACAGCGCTCTGCGCCATCGGCAAGAGAGTCTGTGGTCGGCCGGCGTAGCAGTTAGCGAGTGGACAGGGAAGTGTATGGACATGATATTCTCAGTGGAGACTCTGTGTTGGTAGGACCTGCATTGTAAAGTGAGATGAAATGATGTGTTTATAAGAAAATACGCAAGGAAATGTATGATGATGGGTGTCTGGTTGATAATGTTTGGGCAGTGTAATTATTGACAACTTTATAATTTTTGGAACTGGATGTCACATGAATAAGCTAAAATTTTCTAAATACATGGTTTGCTCTTCAACAAAAGCTTTCTTTCGCTAAGCATACGCCAACTATTAGTTAGTCTATAGTAGTTAGAATCTTTTTATTTAGCTGGCTGTAGTTGCTACTTGACGTAATTGCTGTAGTTCGTGTTATGAAGATTTTCTGTGAGGTAAGTGACTTATGAAAAAGAATGGGGTTTGCAGTGCTGGAATTCGTGACTGAAATGAGATTAGGCAGTTAACAGCGTTGGGGGTAGTTCCATATTTCTTTAATTTCATATTTTTTCTTTATATTATTGTTAAGGTTTCTTGCAATTCAGGGTCATTCTTTTGTGTTGGTTATTGAAAGTCATGTGGTCAATGTATAGCATTCACACTGTGTAGGGCTTGTATATTGGGGTAATAAGTGAATAGGTTAAGTTTGAGTTGTCTTTGTCAGGGAAAATTCTGTGGGTTAGTGTTTAATAAAAATAATTAAAGCGTTAGTTTTACCATAAATACCTGTAGCTTTCACACAGCCTGCATAGTGTCCACGGGTATATTGTTCTCCCATTGGCAGACTAAAGCAGTTTTCTCTGCGTTCTCCACCCAAGGCTCATTGTTGGCCGCTTCTGTGCTCTACAACGTCCTCACCACAGAAAGGCGCTTTTGGAACGTGGGAGCAGTGGTCATCTCTTGCAGAATTCCAGCGACTCTACCGGCCGGGGTGGCCGAGCGGTTCTAGGCACTACAGTGTGGAACCGAGCGACCGCTACGGTCGCAGGTTCGAATCCTGCCTCGGACATGGATGTGTGTGATGTCCTTAGGTTAGTTAGGTTTAAGTAGTTCTAAGTTCTAGGGGACTGATGACGTCAGAAGTTAAGTCCCATAGTGCTCAGAGCCATTTCAACCAACCAGCGACTCTTCTGGCCCTTCCGGACGGCCATGGCGTTACCCACTGTCCCCTCATCCTGTGCGGCACACACGACAGCCTTCGGCCCTGCCTGGCGTCAGCGTCACCTTTTACAGTCGATGGTCCCCTCCAACCCACTTTGATCTGCTGTCTGTCTGTGAAATTGCCAGCTAAGCGAACCATAATTGTCAAGGAATAAATGCCTACTAGTACTTGGTGTATTGGCAATCACTATCGTGTAATCTTTAATAAAAATAAAGCAACTCACTGTTTTCAAATCAAATTAATTGGATTACATCTCACTCTATATAATTTGCATATTAAATTACGATAACGTGAAAGTCGATGAAACCGTCAGTTTCGCCGTCGCTTACAGTATCAGATGTCTGAATGACACAAGGGTTCCCTGTCGCCAGCATATGAATGCTTCTGACGGTGTCTCGATTAAAGACATATTGTTGGTATTCAGACAACCGTGGACGAGAGAATCTTTTTGTCAATAACGGTTGTAAAGATCATTTGATATAAAATGAAAGTCATCTATAGTTGGTTATTATAAGTGACAAGCTCTTGTTATGCATAGAACTATTAGCTGTTGCATAGTTACACCAGTACTGATGAGAATTGTTTCATCATAAGTGATTAGATATACAAACGAAACTGATATGGCCACAGAAAGAAGAGAAGCATGGAGGTCACCAAAAAGGACACGAAATCTTTATATCTAAGAGAGACCGTGAAACATGTCTACTAAAACTGGGATGATAAGGCCTTAATTGCAGCTTACCATTAGTGAGGAAACTAGCCAGACTAGGCCCCAAAATACAATTTGGATATTAACGCCGTGCAGATATTACTGCCCATCTAGCTGGACAGCGTCACTGGTAATGAATATGATTTAGTTCCTCTCCAACCTGTAATACATACAGTGTGGAGAGGGTCAATGTCAGTCACTCGCCTGTTTTGAATTCTTGAAAGTTTATGAATGATCGAGATGCTTCTTACGTCTGAATATTGCGAGATTGTCAGCCAAACATTCATGAAACAACACACATCAAACTTATAATCATATGGGAAGTCGACACAGCTCTCCCTAGTCAATACACAAATTTATGAGCAAACAAGACAAGCGAGTGTAGTTCCTGTTACCTTCACAAGAGAATGATCTCTGAGTTAGACCACTGTGCACGGCGTCAACGCCGTCGCAGTGAGAACCACAAGCTCAGGTGGGCACCCAGTTGCACTTATTGTTTGTGACCATGGAAAAGTTGTAGGGCAATTTAAATAATTTGTAATCTGAATCCAGATTGATATTGACAGATATTTATTTGCTATAATGATTGACAAAAATCTCAATAAAATTAACAGAGACAAAAACTATGTAAAACTCAAAATTACAAAAGACACTAAAATTACAAAATGATGCCAACACTTTTTGAGGGTACCAAAACGTGTGGAAGACTGTATGGAGAAAGCTCAAGAAGATCTGCTCATCGGGGGCAGCCTACGAAATCAGAGTTAATGATACAACAAGAAGTCACAAATTATAACCAAACCAAGCAACACAAGTTGCGTGGAATATTAAGCAAGTAACGAGCTACACAGAATGTGGATCGCGTTGCCACATTTGCGACACTTAAATTTCCCCAGCAACAGATAGTGTGCACAATCAGCCCATAGCGGAAACACCCATCACGGCGATCCAGAGCGTAATAGCCCAGAATCTTAGTTCACATCCCACGACTGCCAAACTGTTTGGGAAATATCAAACAGAGGGAACAACGCATTCCTGTCTCCGATGTGACAGATGAGAATAGCGTTCATTTCATGAAAAAGTGAGCAACGTAGTAGAAACTTTCCACTCCTGCGCACATTAACAAAGATGATGTAGTTACTGGGCTGTAGCAGTGTCTCGACGATCGGTTGGCTTTTTCACGCAACCAAAATTTTGGAATGAAAGCAATCATTTCTCTCAAGCCTGATGCAGGGCGCAGCTTTACTTCCCTCAAGACTGTCCGTCTCTTCGGGGAGGTTCATCTCCCCCCAATGAGATTGATTGACTGCCTTCTGCCGGCAACAGGACCCTGAAATCTCACCGGGAGTGTGTTACACCAGTGCAAAAAACACAAAGCTTTCCTCCGACCCAAGATGTCCAGTATTTTAAATAAAATAACCACCAAATAGTGGCAGAACATAGAACACTACTTAGGGATAATTGACATGTGACATTGTAATGAGGAAAGATCACAGTCCAACAACAGTACTCAATTCGGATCTGAATTTTCTGTAAACATGTCATCGGCAACCAATTTGGTCACACTGGTGCCAGTATATGAGACTTATACCACATACCATGTGGCCCTCTGTCATCTGCTCATGCTAGCAGGATGTGAAGGTCAGTATCCTGGTATCACTTCCGGAAAGTATTACGACGGAAGTCTGAAAAAAACTCGAAAAAATCGCGTTTGCAGATTAGGTTTCCGAACGCTGTAAAGTGTAAAACACTTCGACTTCATTAACGCTGTTGCCAGTACTTGAGTGCATAACACAGAAGTTTTGAAATCGGGAAGTAACTCGATTGAATTCCTAGGAATTTTTCACTTTTATTTAAATTTATTATTGGACGTAAATATTAAATCATACATTTTTAATCAAAGTAACATGAGTACTTTCATTTGGGTTACAGTGGACATTAAAAGGCCGTAACTGTTTATAAAACGTCAAAAAATATTGCTAATTTGTTCTTTGATTGGACACCCTTTGGCCCTGTAACATGGACTTTTCGTAGGCATGAGCTTCCTATTGAGCAAAACAGTGCTTATCATTCTCTAACTTCCATTGAATGTCAAGTTGTTTGAAGTCGCAAAAACATTAACTGCATGTAGCCCTAAGTTTTATCACAAAGACACCGCGCAACGTAAATATAACTAGAGGACTTCTGATCGGCGGGTCAGGGATTTGCCTTTACTAAAGGCTTCCTAGTATCCATCTGTTACAGGGAACACGAGGTTAATGGGCACCTGAGATGGGAAGGCATGATGGTATGTTCATTGGGGAAAAGTTAGCGAACTAAGTTGATTCCAGGTTGGCATTTGTTCACAAATGCAACATATTCCTGAACTTCATTTAACGTTTAGCACATATAAATTCCCAGCACAGTGGTTTCGTAAGGGTAAACTGTTTGTCATCATGTTGGTCATCATCATTCAGCAAGGATTAGGTTGACTAAAGAACACAACCAGAACGCTCATTTGCTCACACACAAAGATTAAAACATTCACCGAATAACCAAAGGCAAAATTTACCATTACCTAGCAAAAGTTGAGCCTTGTGACTTGTAGCGGAAATAAGCACGAAACTTAACCAGGATCATGATGCATAAAGTGAATCATGACTAGATGAAGAAAAAGTTCGGCCCCATCTGAATCTGATTGAACGATAGCAAAATTGTCGATCGCCAGAAACTCGTAACACTTATAATAAATTACTTTAAAATTACAGAAAGTTCCTAACAATAAAATCTGAAATAACTCCCTTCCAGAATCACCATCGAAGTTCACACACAAGTGCCATCTCACACTCACCAAACTCCATAACAGGGACTACTCTGTGAATGATTACCTCCTTCCAAAAGCCAACTTGCTTCGTCTCTGAGCACATGGGCCAATAAAACTTGAAGGGGGCGAACTGATCAATCAAGAAGAATTTTTCAGTGGAACCAAATGTCTCTTCCAATCAGAAGATAAACAACAACTGGTTCCTCTTACTTAAAATTTTCCACCGTACAAGCCTGAAACTTCAACAAGCACGTGCTTTGCGATTGGGTCTGAAGGGACCAGTTGCGAAGCCGCACGTTACGAAAGCCTGGGCAGATAAATGTCCCGCCAGAGTGGTACCTTAAGCCAGCTCGTAACTCAAACTCAACAGCCGCTCTCATTCCCCTGCTACAAAACTGGACCAAGAAAGTCCACTTGAATTCATGGACGTGCATGCTGTAGCACAATCAGTCAATGACACAGACTAGTATACAATCTGGTCCCCTAGCTTTAGTCTAGAACCGGATGCATATGTCAGAATAACGTCACTTTTGTGTGTGTAAATTTGTTAATATTGCGGCAGAGAATCAGTCTCCAGTTTCAATGTGTCATATGTTTGACACTGTAATAGCAGTGTATACTACCCCATTAAACTTAAAATTACCATTATTCTTCGTAAAACTACTTTCCAGTTCAAACTTCGTAGCAGCTGAGGAGAGCTCCGCCTACCATCCTCCAAGGAAGGCATGGGTCTGAAGATGGTTATATGAAGATAACCGAAACCGGTCACCTATGTTATTGAGACATAAGTGTTGTGATCAAGACTGAACTTTAGTTAAAATATACTTTCCAGGACATTATAGCACTTTTAATTTAAAGTACTTACGAAATTTGTGCATAGCTTTTGTGGGTGTAAATTTGAACTTGTTTTGGCGGAGATTCAGGAAGAATGCTAGCAGAAAAAATAGCTGTGTAATTAAGATGTAGAAACTTTTACCTGTACTAATTATTTACAAAATGCATTTCACTGATTTTCGATGTAAATATGTTTTGCTATTTAAATTCTGTCTTTACAAAACGTGTTGCCACATTTTGTAAAGCTGTCAAACATATATACCTTTCGCTTGAAACACCAATTATGTAATCATTTAAAAAACACTGTGAAATAGGACGATTGTTATATACTATTTATATTGCAGCGGTACTGCCCACTGCTCAGTCCGATTTTAGACATATTAAAGGCAGCTAGTATGTTTTGGTTGTTGTAGCAATGTGTTTCTTTATCTAGTGTAATAAATGAAAAGGAACTTTAAAATAAGTATTTGGTTATAATCATTGCAATTTCCACAAATACAGGCAATTTATGGAGTTACACTACCCAAAGACTGAGTATATTTTAATTATTATTAATAATTGTGTGTATGCCATTCGAGCTTTAATATATATGCTGTTTCCGAATGGCAAAAGTCACAGTCCACATTCAAGTACAACTACATTTATACAATCTATCAGTCGTCCGCGCTTCGGAAAATTTGTTAAAGGTATGTGGTATGCTGAATATCAAACTTAATAAAAAACCAAAATAAAACACACTCAGTTCGGTTCCCAGCTATATCTTTATCCATGGTATGGTAAAAATTTGAGAAAATACAGGCAGCGAAAAGACACTCTGCAGAACTTGATGAAACTACAAAATATTACGGAAGCTGAATTGATGCCGCCTTTCAACATGACCAAGGATGACACAAAAATTTTCTGGGTATAGTATCGCGTCGTTTTGTACCGCTACAGCCCAGGTCCTGACACCGTCTCAAGTTTACTTATGACGTCCTCAACAAGTTTGACGAAGAGTGTGCAAGAAAATCTTAACGCCTAACTTACTGATATTTACGCCCGGCAAGAGCGTGAATAGAGCATTTATTTGGCGGAGCTGACACAAGAAAGAGTGATGACAATATGAGGGACCGGATTCTATACTTTCGTAAGTGCTCTGATTGTGTAACAGCACGCGAGTCACCGCCTTGTTAATATAGGATTGCGTGAGGCGCTTTTGGAATCTGTTGAAATTTATGTCTACGTGGAGCGTTCATAAAGGCATAAACGTAAACGTAACCTCAGGGATTATATTTCGTGTTATCACATTAAAATATTGCTGCAGGATAACTTTATCGTAGCGATATTTAATTAAAAGAAACCTTTGGATTACAGAAAGTATTTCCTTTTTAAAACAGAATAATCTCTGTTTTGCCGAGAAGCGGCCAATGTCTGTACTGAACTGAATGTTATTTTTTACTTTAATATGAAATAAATTAATTTATGCACTTTCTTTCCTTTACTAATTATGATACGAGTCTTTTAAAGCATCCGTTGATGACAGAACGCAATGAACTTATTACTACGCAAGATGTCTGCTGAGAATGGTCGATTGGTCGGCCGTTCTTGTTTATCCAGCGCACTGAAACCCTTGAAAAATAAACCTTATTTTTACTTCTGCATGAAGGTCACTATACACCTGAAAGAAAAATGCACAGTTAGCATCAATTACAATGTACTATTTAAAATTTACAACTTACAATGTGAAATGGCCGCCGTAGCGTGCGTTTTCTTCAACGCTAGAACAGAGAGTATCAGTAACAACGCTGCTCTTTTTGCTTTCTTGCGCCAGCTAGTAAAAGAATATTTACGTTGCTACATACATTCTATACAGTTATCTTGTAGGGTCTTTCGCCTTTTTCATTATTTCGTTTCAGTACAAATTACCATTCTGACAGTTAATTACATGCGCATTTTCAGTGTCACCGCGTGATATTTTCAATAATTTAAAGTTCTGCAATCGTCATTTTACTTCGTTTCGGGTCCGACTTGTCGTCGCACGATTTAATATTTTGTACCACGTATCGGTACAGTATTACAAAAGAAATAAAAAAATAGAAAAAGAACAGTTATTGGCGAAAGCAACGTTTCGGCCATGGTTATGGTGGCACGGTAGATCCGGGGGCTGACTACTGTAACCACGCCCAGAACGTTCGTTTCATCAGTAATTGGCGACGCAGTAGACCGAGAACAAAGCCACTGTAGGTACGGCCGATAATTTGAATTTTTTAGTAATTGGTGGCCCAGTAGACCCGGAAGAAGAACACTGTAACCAGAGCGGAAACGTTGATTTGAACAGTAGTTGGTGACCCAGTAGAACCAGAAGAGGACACTGTAACTATGACTGAAACGTTGCTTTCAAAATGGTGCAAATGTCTCTGAGCGCTATGGGACTTAACTTCTGAGGTCATCAGTCCCCTAGAACTTAGAACTACTTATACCTAACTAACCTAAGGACATCACACACATCCATGCCCTAGGCAGGATTCGAACCTGCGACCGTAGCAGAAGCGCGGTTCCAGACTGTAGCACCTAGAACCGCTCGATCACCCCGGCCGGCCGTTGGTTTCGACAGCAACAACTTTTTATTACATGACAACTGACTCTGGCCGCGAAAGTTTACGCAATTAGGATATTTGTTTTAGTAGAATTGGTTACAACCTGTCCCCATTTCTTCCTCATCTTACTTTTGAGTATATTGTGGACACTGATATGTTCCAAGACGACAACAGCCACTTCTGCACGAATAAGTTCCTGCTTTGTGGAACACTCATGTCACTATCCATACATCGACTGGTCTGCTTAATCGACCAGTCTTTATCTAATAGAAAATGATTGGGACTCTTTGTAACAATAAAATTTTTGAAAACATTATCAGCGATCTTGTATTAATATGATAATTAGAAAAACAGTCTTGACCGCAAATTTCTTTTAATCAGAGTGACCAGTTTCAATCCACAAGGATTATCTTCAGAACGTCAGGTGGACTACCATGGAGCAAGCTGCGCCGACCCACTGCGCTGAACTGACTGCTTGGACGTGAGGTTATGTTGGTGATAGGTAAGTAGGATCAATATTTTGGATAGCTCTTCGTCTAGGAAGATTTGTATACCCAGCAGAAAATCGTCTTACTGTAACTATCCTATAGTACGGAGTTAGGGTCTGTATATTACAGTCTTTCTTCAGCTTGTGTAAATGGAGCAAATCAGTTGGTTCTTTTCATATTAGAAGCGGTTACGGTGCCCCTTAATGGGGGCGCTATTTAGTTCATGGGGGTTCCGAAGAAACTCGAAAAACACATTTTCCACCATTTTTCGCCATCATCAGTGGATAGCAAAATAACTAACCACAGTAAATTGCTCAAATTTTAACGATATTTCTTATCGTTTCCAAAAATCTTTGTCCATTATCGAGAAACACTTCAAAAACGTGGTGTTTTGGTTCCAAAACCAAGCCGTGGATACCAAGAGGCCTATGCACAGCAAATTGCTGAAATTTTTACCATATATTCCTAAGATCCCGAACTCAAACAGTTTTCAAAATTTTGTTGATAACTGCCTCTGTTCTCAAGATACGGGGTTTCAAAGTTACCATACTTGTACATGTAAAATACGCACCTAAAATCCGATGTGAGGCGGAAACGTAGTTTACAAAGTGACGTTACACGGAGAAAGATGCTGTTAAGTGAGTCTGTTATCCCCAGAAGGGTTTTGGGAGCCTAAGCTGTAATATTAAAGCACATGCAAAATTTTTGTGCGCCTGGAATCAGGTCTGAGGCGTAAAATTAGTTTTCCGTTATTTCAGTTTCACATAAGTAAACTAAAAAATTTTACTGAGCCATAGAGTTCTGGTGACATGTCCTGCTGTATCAAGGAAGAGAAGGGAACCAGCGGAAAAATGCTGCTATCTGAGCATAAAAACGGCGAATACGCTTTTATAATGTTACTTTAAATCCGTCTTGATTGCAAATTTTTTTTATTATTCATATGACCGGTTTCGGTTCATTCAGAACCATCTTCAGATCTGTCACGTGACGTCACGTGACGTAGCATGTGAAAGTTGCTGAATTGGACGGGTTACTCCTGTAACTTAAATATCAGATCTGAAGATGGTTCTGAATGAACCGAAACCGGTCATATGAATAATAAAAAAAATTTGCAATCAAGACGGATTTAAAGTAACATTATAAAATCACTGATTGCTGTTATCCCATAAGACATTATGTCTGTTTTTGCAAAGAATACGCTTTTGTTTAATAAAAGGCTCTGACTGGAAAGTGGAGTAGCATCTGCCTGATTCTACCTTCCTCAGCATGTTTAAAAATCTTCCTAAATGTTTTAGCAGCCGAACATATTTACACTTTAGGCTGAGAGAGAAGTAAATAGAAAAGTAATAAATACTAAAAGACAATGGACAGTGGTTGTGGCGTAGAAATAATGGAGGAGACAATGGCAGTGTGAGTGAAAGAGAGAGACACAGTAGCAGTGGAACGTAGTTGACAGTTACAGGACAGTGCTAGGAAATGAGTGAAGGAGGCTATTAAAGCGGGACAGGAATAAAGAGAAGGAGAAAGCGAAAATGGATGACAGCCAGAGTCTAGTTCAATGACGAGGAGAAAGAGAGAGGTAGTGACAGTGAGAAGAGGCACAATCAGTGGGAAGCAATGAATGGGATAGTAGGATTAAGAGAGAGCAAGGGGAAGGCAGAAACATTGGGAGGAGAAAGTATTGTTGTTGTTGTGGTCTTCAGTCCTGGGACTGGTTGGATGCAGCTCTCCATGCTACTCTATCCTGTGCAAGCTTCTTCATCTCCCAGTACTTACTGCAACCTACATCCTTCTGAATTTGCTTAGTGTATTCATCCCTTGGTCTCCCTCTACGATTTTTACCCTCCACGCTGCCCTCCAATGCTAAATTTGTGATCCCTTGATGCCTCAAAACATGTCCTACCAACCGATCCCTTCTTCTAGTCAAGTTGTGCCACAAACTTCTCTTCTCCCCAATCCTATTCAATACCTCCTCATTAGTTACGTGATCTACCCACCTTATCTTCAGCATTCTTCTGTAGCACCACATTTCGAAAGCTTCTATTCTCTTCTTGTCCAAACTAGTTATCGTCCATGTTTCACTTCCATACATGGCTACACTCCATACAAATACGAGAAAGTATTAACACGACAAAACGAAGGATACTCAGGCTGAGAGACAGGAGACACTGACGGAGTGACACAAAGAGATAATGACAATGGATTGGACTGAACGTGTGGGTGGGAATCGGCAAGTGGGAGTGTATTGTTGTGAGTCACTTACAACGACGGACTAGTGGGCGTGAGCCAGTTACAGTTACAGTAGCTTATGGGAGTTTGAGATCAGATGCATGTTAAAAAAAGTGCGATTATGTTCGCAAGCGAAAATTTTTGGGAAAGTTATTGAACGTACTGAGGAACTCGGAATGAATCAAAATCTTTTAAACAGGAGCTTATTCGCTTTTTTGTATTCCGATAGGAGAATTTTTCCGCTGATTAATTTTTTCCATGTACTTACATTTATTTACACGGTTGTTGCTGCTTTTTAAGAAACACTCAGAGCCCTCCCTCCGTGTAGATCAAACATCGCATCGCACGTAAGCGGCAGGCCCTCAGTGAGAGTCTGCAGTTACACACCCCTGCGTGACGCCGCGCCGGCCGCCCGTCATCTGTCAGCGACTACACCCCCCCCCCCCCCGTCCCCCCCGCACAGTGCCACGTGGGAAGTGCGCTCCCAGGTGCCGAAGCGTAATTTGAGCAATTACGCGTGAAGCCGTCATTAGCGGCGCGTTAAATCAATTCTCAAGCACGTCGCTGTTTGCCATTCCAGGGCCACGTCCAGCCCGGTTTGTGGCAGTCGGCGATTACACAACTGGGCTCTTTCGTGGAAACACCGGTGAACGGGCTATAAGACGCACTCTTTTCTTCGAAAAATTGCCTCCAAAATTCAGATGGGTCGTATACTCTAAGTTAATATAAAAATCTCCAGTGTTCGATTTAAAATTTCTGCCAGTAGTAAAAATTACCACACATTCGATGCCGCGGGAAACATCTCCTTCTGGCGACATTGGATTCAGAATGAGATTTTCACTCTGCAGCGGAGTGTGCGCTGATATGAAACTTCCTGGCAGATTAAAACTGCGTGCCGGACCGAGACTCGAAATCGGGAACTTTGCCTTTCGCGGGCAAGTGCTCTACCATTTTTTTAAATCTCATTTTGTTCTTTAACGTTCGTTGCATCCGTCAGGGGATGGGCGGACGTCTCATGACAAGTTCATCGTTGATCTGTTCATTCAGGTTCTTGTTATAGACGACAACTAACATTCTGACCGGACACGCTCAGCTAACGTGCCGGCGCTATCTGAGCTACCCAAGCACGATTCACTCCCCGTCGTCACAGTTTTACTTCTGCCAGTATCTCGTGCCCTACCTTCCAAACTTCATAGAAGTTCTCCTGCGAACCTGTCAGAACTATCACACCTGGAAGAAAGAGCACTTGCCCGCGAAAGGCAACGGTCCCGAGTTGGAGTCTCGGTCGATCTCTCAGTTTTAATCTTCCAGGAAGTTTCAACGTTGAATTCAACTGGCAGCAGCAGTGCACCGATGAGTTGCAGGGTTTCACAAGCATGCTAACATTCTCTCCCTCTCGACCCGCCATCACAAATCCAAAACGCTGTCTTGCCTATAATGCGTCATCGCAGTCTACAATGCACTTGACTTGAATTGAAAGTGATTTGTGTTATCGGTAACATTACAATATTTTTGTTAGCACCTATTTACCTAGTGGAAAAAATAAAATGTTTTCATAAGATGCAGGCTGTAAATTGAAAGTAATAGCATATGTAGAAGAACGTGGAAACAGAGCAGCGGAACGGTATTTGGGCCCTCCACGACAGATAAAACTATTCGCGACTGTCGGACTAGTAAAGAGGAACTGAAAAAAAAGTGAGGTAGACAAAACATGCAAATAGAGGATTCATTGCAAAATGGCCAAAACTAGAAGATGACATATTGAAATGGATTCAAGGACATGGTCAAAATGGCATTGGACTTTGAACCAAAATGACTCAAATACTCGTTCCTAAGAAAGCGCTACAGTGGAACTTAACAGACTTTAAGGATGTAGTTGGCTGGTGCTACAGTTTTACGAAGCGCCGTGGACTTAGCATGCGAATCAAAACCGTAATATCTCAGAAAATGCCACAAGAGTATGAAGAGAAATATTATCTTTTCATCGCTGTATTATTCAACATGGAAAGACAGCTAGTGTCGAATTAAACCAGCCGGCCGGTGTTGCTGAGCGGTTCTAGGCGCTTCAGTCTGGAACCGCGCGACCGCTACGGTCGCAGGTTCGAATCCTGCCTCGGGCATGGATGTGTGTGATGTCCTTAGGTTAGTTAGGTTTAAGTAGTTCTAAGTTCTAGGGGACTGATGACCTCAGATTTTAAGTCCCATAGTGCTCAGAGCCCTTTGAACCATTTTTGAAGTAAGCCAAATAGTGAATATGAACGAAACTACTCTGACATTTCATGTGTCGAGTTACAGAACTGTTGTCATGAAAGGTGCTAAAACTATAACTATAAAAACAAGTGCAAATGAAAAAATGCATTATGCTTTTGTCCTTTCATGTTGTGCTAACGGCTGGTCTTGTCAAGGGTTAAGCCTCTTCAACTTTTATCTGTCCATAGCCAGGCTTTTCATTTCTGAATATTTGTCTCCTTTTATATTGTCCAGCATTTGATATCTTCTTTTTCCTCTTCCCCTTTTTCCCTCCACCATTCCTTCTCTTCCTCCTTTCAATAAACAGTCCCTCCTCAAACAATATCCACTCCAGATCCGTTTTCTCTTTCTGATGTCTTTCAGCATGGTTCTTACGTCTCCAACTCTTCTTAAAACTTCTTCATTCCTTACTCGGTCTTCCTATTTCACTTTTCCATTGTTCTCCATATCCACATCTCTAGTGCCTCCAATCTTCTTTCATCTTCCTTCCTCAATGTCCAGGTCTCCGCACTATAGAGTGCAACGCTCCAGATGTGACATTTGGCAAGTCTTTCCCTCAGATCTTTGTTTAGTGGTCCACAAAGTAATTTCTGTTTCCTCTTGAATCCTTCTTTTGCCATTGCAATTCTTTTCCTACTTTCTGTTGAGCAATACATATCATCTTCTATTACACTTCCCAAGTAATTGAAGTTATTCACTTGCTCTATTTCCTCTCACCCTATTTTCATACGTCATTTTCTCCCATTTCCTCCAATTACCATGCTTTTCGTTTTCTTCTTGTTAATCTTCATTCCACATTCTTCTAATTTTATGTCTATATCATCTATCATTTGTTCCATCTCTCCTGCACTCTCTGCCATCACAACCATGTCGTCTACAAATCTTATACATTTCACTCTCCGACCCCCTATACAAACTCCTCTCCTTCCATCAAAACTTTCATTAATAATTTCTTCCATATAGATATTGAACAGTGTTGGTGATAAACAACAACCTTCTCTTACATCTCCTCCCAGTTCAATTTCTTCACTCATCACAGCTCCTATTCTTACTCTTGCTCTCTGGTTCAAATATAAATTTCTAATTAGCCGCCTATCCCTCCAGTCAACGCCATGTTTCCTTAGGATTTCCATCAGTTTGTCCCTTCTGACACAGTCAAAACCCTTCTCAAGATCAATGAACACAACATACACCTTCCTCTTCTTCTCCATGTACCTCTACCCTATGACTCTCAGTAGCCCAATGGCATCTCTAGTTCCCACTCCTCGCCTGAAACCAAATTGTTCATCTCATATTACGCAATTTAACTTTCCAGTTAGCCTTATGTTGAGCGTCCTCAGCAAAACTTTGGCTGCACGCGGTATCAGGCTCACTGTTCTATGTTCCTCACACTTTTTGCTGTTCTTTTTCTTTTCTACAGGTATTAAGGTACTTTCTGTAAATCCTTTGGACATTTTCCTGTCATGTATATTTGATTATATAATTCAGTCAACTCTCTTTTCCCTTCTTCGTGCAGTGACTTTAGCAGTTCCGCAGCAATCTCATCAATTGCCATTTCCTTTCCATTTTTCATCTCCTTCATAGATTCTTCAGACCCAGCGGTACCGACAGGCCGCCGTGTCATCCTCAGCTCATAGGCGTCACTGGATGCGGATATGGAGAGGCTTGTGGTCAGCACACCGCTCTCCCGGCCGTATGTCAGTTTCCGAGCCCGAAGCCGCTACTTTTTAATCAAGTAGCTCCTCAGTTTGCCTCACAAGGGCTGAGTGCGCCCCGCTGGTCAACTGCGCTCGGCAGATCGGATGGTCACTCATCCAAGTGCTAGCCCATCCCGACAGCGCTTAACTTCGGTGATCTGACGGGAGCCGGTGTTACCACTGCGACAAGGCCGTTGGCCTGATAGATAGTAATGACAAATCCATCCATACTGATGTAAGCTAGTGCCTGGTCATAATTTATGCAACAGTCATGTCTCCGCCTATGCCCCACCTGAAGATGGGTCTGAAAACGTTGAAAATCGGTTTAAGGACTAAACAAGAATTTCAAAAAGTTACTCGTATTCATAAATTTTGTATTACGTTGTAACACTACAAGATAAGCTGTTCGATCCCTGATTCACATGCAAATAGTTCCCTACACTAATACAGCGGAACTCAAGAGTACAGTTTTAGTATAACCCCCATATAGCATATGACTGTGCTATAAGAATGGGTGCGAATAAACATGTTAACTTAGAGATCCATATGTGTGAACCTGTTTATACTGTGGAAATATTTATCAGCTGTATTATAAGTAAGCAGAGTCCGAGAACAACCATTCATCGCCCTTTCCTGCCACCACCTTGCTATATTATCAGGGCGATGTGCTCATCTAGTAGACCAATGCCCCCCCACACACACATATCGCTTCACCAGTGTGCTCTCGATGGTATTAGTCAACCAACTTGGGCAGTACGATTACCATAGTTCTCGTTACCGACAGCGGCCTTTCATGACCGGTAAGAGAAGACACGACTTGTGTGGAACAATGTCAATTTCACGTCCGACTGTAGAACTTCGTCGTAACTAGAATAGGATATACTATACACTGTATAACACATGTAATCGTGAAATCTGACACTGCTGGGAGTGTGCGGTAATAGGAGCAAAAATGTTGCATTAAACCTGGGTCTGCAAACGAGCCATTTGTGATTATATTGTTATGAACCTCCTCTGACTTCATTATGGAATATTGTCATTGTTAGTACACATGTAATGAAATGTAAACTAATTGGCGTCAAATTTCGCCCGCGGCTCACAGTTTGGGAAGGTGGTGTATGCGACCATTCTGCTTCTATCACTATGATACAGGATGGATAGTTCCAGCACACGTGTACGTTGGCGTACACCTGACGCAAGTCCTCTGAACCTTTTTCTCTGGGGATACTGTAATATTATTGGGATTTCCGTAGTATGAAAGCTGTGAAGTACCCTTGGAAAGACATTCACCTATCTGTATATTAAATGATCAACTTATGAGATGAAACCTATTCTTTGAAAGACATTTGTTTTATATAATTTACGTAACTGTAAAGATGCGCATCTAGCGCGGACGCTAATACATCGATTGCGCAGTCAAAGAAACATTTTAACAGAAGCTGAACTGAACGTTCCGCTTCGATCTAAATAAAAGATGACAGTAAAAACTTCTGCTTGTAATGTGAAAGCGTAGAGAAGGTCGACTTTAAACCATAAAAGTGAGCGGTCTTGTCAGCGTGCAGACAACATTATTAATTAATAAAATTCGAGTAGTTTATGTTCTATATTGTAAACCAGCGAGTTATTGTTATGAAGGTGTTGAACGGTGCAAGAATTGTCTTGAACGAAGGAGAAAAGTAATGACTGTAATTTGTGACAAAAACGTGAACCAGGGAGACAGCACAGGACAGGCTGAAATCTGATCGCACCTTACAGTTAGAAAAGTACTTATGTAAGTTATACTGTTTATAAATAAGCCCTAATTTGCTTGTGAGAACTATTTGAATATATTTAGTGTTTACCAGATTTCTTATTCTATTCTTTTCCTATATATATATTTATTTTACCTCCACGTCATATTGTTTTTGTAAATATCAAACAGCCTTTACTACAGCAGAGAATACTGCGGCATCCTGGTCGTAGACAGAAGGCCGCTCCTTGTCTTCTATACAACTCATAGCTGCCCCATTTATTAATGATTTCATTTGCAAATGCATTTTTTTTATTGTTCATTGCTAAAGGTCCCTTAGATAATTATAAATTTCATACTGATTACGTAAAGAAATCCGGGTTGTTCTTTTCCAAATAATAGAAGCCTTTGCGTAACCAAAAACTAGCCTCCTTCTGACAACGATCAGGAGCCGACCAGAAGACGGACGTCTTCGACCGCTTTCGTGTTTCCTGTGGCAAAGCTGTGCCAAACTGGGAACACGGGAACACGACATTCTAGTATGAAACACAATATATATATATAATCAGATTAAAATTGAAAAAAAAATTCAAATATATTTAACCTTTTTTTTACCATACTAGATGTGGCGCCAGAACAGGGACCTGATAAAAAAATTAATCTGTTCTGTTATTGTTTCAGGACATCATCCGGTGGACATCGAGAAGCCGTAAAGGAAGTACTGAACAAAACCGTGGAAATTTTAAAAAAAATTTCGAAAAATAACAGCAGTGCGCAAAACGACTGATGTAAGTACGGTTTTCATTATGCATAAAATCTCGCGTCTTGTATAGAAAGAAAAAAAACTGATTTCTGGAATTTCTTTCCTTACTGCTTCATTTTATCCTATCGCTGTTATTTCCTTGCAGAGTTTCTTATTTACGTAGTTAGAATTCATTTCTGATCATCTCTTCATGCAAAGTTTATTTGTTAGCATTATTAGCATCTTCATTGTTGCTAGGGTTAAGAACACAAGATGGATGCCATGATAGCAGGATTAAGTGTCTAGTAGGTGTTTGTCACTTATTTTCAAAGTTAGGTGCCATCTTGTCTTCTACCCCGTATAGCTATGCAATTGTCAGCGACCGCGGTGTGACGTTTGACTATCAGGAAGCGTCGCAGCGTGCGCATCTGAGAGTTGACGATCGACGTGCTGCGAAAGATTTCTTTGAGCAGTTACGTCGCAAACTTGAAAATAAACATGGCATATGACAGAGGCAAGCCGACAAACAGTATGGATGACGTTGATAACACAGTTGTCAAGTCATACCCACTACGTTCGCGAACGGGAACAGGCAGACCCGATTCGCGAATGGAGAGAACGGCAGACGATGATACTGTGCGTGACGTATCGTCATAGCAATCATCGTCACAGCAAGCGGGATGGTTGAAATGATGAGAATTTTTATTCAAGAAAGAGAACAGGAGAAACTGGAAAGGGAAGCTTATAAATTACAAAAACAACGAGATAGACAAGAAAGGGAACAAAAAGAAAGGGAAAAGGAACAGGAGACAGAGCGAAAATGGTTTGATCTAAATACCACCATTGGTACAATGAAAAATATGTTAGATAATATTGACGCCAACTTAGAGGCAAGAATAAGGACAGTCACGGTGGAATATATCGCGGAATTAAGTACGAAAGTTAATGAAAGGATAGATGCATGTGAGATCACAGTAGGTAACGTGCACAAAGACATCAAAGTACAAGTCGAAAGTTGCCAGGAAGTTGCAACGGAAGTTTCAAAAAAATCCGCTGAGGTTGGAGCTAAAGTAAACAAGCTTGCGGACAATGTCATCACTCTGCAAGGCCAGGTCAATGACCTGACACAGGCGCTATCCGGCATTAACATTTAAAAGTGGGTGAATGATGCTGCAGCAAACTTTCGTTCCACGATAGGAAAAGAATTTGTAGAATAGATCGAGACTAAAGAACAGTAAATAGAAAACAACGTTCAACACGACTTAAAAGAAGCCGTTAAGTCAGCCACAGTTGAAGTTTTAGCTGCTCCAGGTACATCAGGAGATACGATTCTCAGTAAATTAGGAGAGATTCGTAGGGTTTTTCACCGAGATCTTCCCGAGTGGAAACGACACCTCACTGAGGAAATCGAGCAGTTGAAACAAGTCAATGATTTTCCTAATGACAATAGAAGTGAGTATTCAGACTTGCTTTCTTCAGAACATGAATACAATAATAATCCCGTGTCTCGTGTAAAATTCTCTACACTTATTCATGGTCACAGCAGTAAGAACCCGTTAGTACGGAACCAGAATGATCAAGTAAGTCTTGTCGAGCCCGTGACAGAAGAAAGCGTTCTCAAGCACCGCGTGTTCCAGCCTTTTCTGCCAGAGAAACGCAACATCCACCCAATGGTTTTTCTGAAGTCATTTAATGGTGCTTTTCCTGAGAGCTGGGATGACAAGCAACGTATGCGCTTTATAGTAGGTTACATTCAAGTAGAGGGTTCTGTCTGGGTAACAGAAGTAATTGACAGATGTAATAATTACGCTGACTTCGAAAAGCAATTTCTGAACAAATTCTGGAGTTCAGGCATACAACAACGCCTTACAAAGGATGTATATAATGCTGAACCGTTTAATACGAGAAGTGCTGGTCTCCGCAGGTACTTTGAGAAATACCTGCGAAAAATACAATATTGGGACACACCCATTTACACGAAGGACGTAATTATGATCCTTAAGTCAAAGCTACCGGTATCAATCAGGGAGAAGTTAGTAAATGTCAGTGACGACGACACGGAGGCTTTTCTGTCAGTACTTGACAACCTTGACATGATTCAAGAAGACGTGCGTGCAAGTACGCGAAGTAATTGTAATCTTGGTCCGCACACTACACAGCCGCAGGCCGTAGGCGCAGTCTCAGGTATGTCATACCAACCCAACAACAGTAAAGGTCACGACGTGCCGTGTGATAATAACAACTACTATCGCCGCAACGGGAAGCAGAAACATAAATTCCAGGATCAAAACAGGTACCACCCCATATATCAGACAACACAACAGCAATACGGCAATTCACCGGTTAATTACAATGATCGCTGTCACTACAATAACGATCGCCAACGTAATGATAATTTCAATGGAAAAGTATGTTGGATCAACACCAACAGTTAACAACAGTATGGTAACCAGCCTAGATTCCAGCACTGTTCTCAAGGGAGAAATGCTCCAGATACTTCCAAGCAATACAAACAACGGTATGCTCCAAACTTTAGGAATAGTCCTCCACCTTTTACTAACAATCAAGTCCAAAATCATGAACCTCAAAATTCTCGCATCTATTATGCCCGGGCAAACCAGCCAACACACACCATCTCGGCTTAAATTCCAGCAAATAGCCCGCAACTTAGGTGGAATACGGAAGCAAACTTCGAACCGAGCGTACCGCCCGGTACTTCAAAGGTAATTGTGAGCGAAATTCAACCTAATGAACATGCAGAAAACTAAAAGCAGCTTCTTTTTCTTGCCTCCTTGGGGAAGCTGCGGAACATGTTGGGGGCGATTTCGTTAGAGGGCAAATCAACCTTATACAATATGACAATGACTGTGACTTACGAGATGACTTGTTGAAGGAGATTGACGTTTTGAATGGTGAGGATTTATGGGAAAAGCAGGTTCAGGCATCCACTATGATTCATATTCATGATGTACCACTTGTCGCTATAATAGATACTGGTGCCAATATCAATGTTTTGTCTTGATGTGTATATAAGAAAGTGTGTTCTGTAGCAAAAATTCTGTCACCGCCAGTACAAGGGTGTACCGTATCCGGAGCTGTAGGCTCTTTAGTTCAAAACGTGACGCTACAAATTCATGTACCAGTCAGATTTGCATAAGACACTGCACCATGTACTTTTCTAGTTGTTAAAAATCTGTCAGTACCTTGCCTCCTAGGAATAGAGTTTTTACGTAAGAATCGTGACATCATAGGTTTGTATGAAGGTACATGTAGTCTCAGATGCAGTGATACGAGTATAGTGATTCGACTTATGAGGACCAAAGTTAAGTTGTCCAGCCAAGAACATAAAGTAAAGCTCAGCAAGCTCACATCTCGACAACAATATTTCAATTATTTAGACGAGTCAGGAGATGCGGACGAAGACTTTGATTTATTACCGACACATGGAGAATTACTGACGAAGGCTAATGAATCTGACGGTTTAGGTGACCGACAAAGAAAGGAACTATACGACCTGTTGATACAATGTATCAATGTGTTTTCTAAGAAACCGGGAATTATAGCCAACTATGTATTCGACATGAAGGTTAAGCCCCACAGCACCTACTGTAAAACCACCTATGCAGTTCCACAGTCCCTCAAGGAAGCAGTACGACAGGAAATCCGCAAAATGTTAAACTGGAAAATAATTGAGCCCTCTGACTCTCCATATTCTTTAATCGTTTTATTCACACCTATGTACCGAACCAGCAAACACGGTGGGTCGATTTCGTTACTCCATTTGAAGAGATTGTAAATAATCTTCCGCACACTTCGACCGGTTTCACACCTTCAGAACTAATCTCTAGGCAAAAGGAAAGCAATGAATCGACTGAACCTATCCCCAAGATACAAGGTCCAGAAGTCAACCTAGATAATATGTTAAGACAAGCTCTGATCTCTCTCACAGCTCATGCCAATTTAAGAAAAAAAGGCATTTGACAAACATGTCAATAAAGTTTTGTCGCATCGCCTGAACGAGCGTGTTCTTCTGAGAACACACTTCAAGCCATCTCTCATCTTACGTAAAAATCGTAAGTGGCGACACCTATACGAAGGACCGTTTGTTATAGTCAGGTAGCCACATATTGGTTGTTACGTGTTGGCAGATCCAGTTAGTGGACGAATAAATGGACTTTACCACCATGTAGACCTAAAGAAGTACCATGAAAAACATTAAAAAATATCATTTATTATGTTAAGCTGCAACTTGAAACAAGAGTGTGATCTGTTTAGAAAGTATGTGAGTCAACAGCATGTACATGTATTCTGCAGGTGACGTAATCATTTGAGTGAAGTGGACACAAAGTAATGATGGAGCTTGAAAGATATGAACTGATTGAAGAAGGTACTCTGCGTATTTGGAAAATAAGATTTGCTTTAGTTTTAAGGTAGTTTTAAGTTTCTTGAGCAAGAGAAGACTGCAGTCGTTGAATTGAGTAAGGGATATGCCAAAGCGCCACCTGCTGCTTTAGTTTTAAGTTATGGCAAATCTCCTTTTTACCAAGTAGTAAAGGTTTTCTTTAAATCCCTCATTCAGACCAGAATGTCCGTATATGTGAAGTATTAATCTAAGTTAAGCTTTCAAAGGATTGATATTTTAAGTCGCTAGAACCATGTACGATGCAAAACTGATACATTGTAATCTGTAGATTACACCGAGTATAAGCAGCAACATATAGTTAATGTACAAACAAATGAATAATGGTACTCGCAACTGGAGAGCAACTTTAATTTATTTATTACTATGAGTCAACCAGTCAAGAAATATGCATTTATAATGATAATTAGGTCCTGTATTGGAGAAACTTAGAGAGACTATTCCTATGTCACGAATATCATACAGAAACCTTCGATACTAAGATACTTAGTTGAGGACTGAGATAATCTGCTTATGTTCTTCTGCTACGTCAGCATGCGTGATTTTGAGATATATTTGAAGATGCTTTGCAGGTGGATTTGTGCGACGTTTTAATACTGAAGTCAAGTTATGCCGCGTGAATGACACTAAAAAGCGAAGAATGAATTTACTAATCTGATTATTTCACCTATTATCTATCTTCGTATCTTTCACTTCTTTGCACTATCCTATTGCAGTTTTCTTCTCTAGCATTCTTACCTTTCTACCCTACCCGGTAGGGGAAGAAATTGGGAAATTGGTTCAAAAGACTTGACGTGTGTATATTGTGTGTTTTGACGATCGTGACTCGTTGGTTAATGCGTATCTGCAGTTACTTATCGGAACGTGATGTAAATCTGATTTGCTGTGAGCAATAGCATCCTAGGAAATATGAATAATTTTCCCGATTTCTGTTAGATGAAGTTTTGAACGTGAACTGTTCGGCACGCCAAAGAGGGTGTATTTTGCTGATTATTGATGTAACCGAGTAAACAAACAAAGAAAGTAAAAAACGGCTGTTATAGAACAATAAGAAAAGGAAAAGAATCAGATTTAAAATAAATATAAAATCTAACGTGCTTCAGAAGCACCATTCAGAATAGCAAACACGACTTTCGTTAGGTCTTGGACAGTAATTAAAAAAAAACTATCTATATTTTGTAAATGATCCTTTTATGATAAATAATTTTAGCATTACCTGTGCTACTCTGTAGTATAGAGACACCTATATGGACACGTATGGATTGCTGCGTGTGACTCAGTAACAAAATGATGGATATATATATATTGGCGCGCGTAAAATCGTAAACTGGCACATGTATGGACAAGTAAACTAGTTATTTCTTGTGTGAATCAAAACTGTAATAAACTTATGGACACGTGTGAAGTAGCATTACAAGTATTCACGTTGCAACGACGATACAGTGACAATCAGTCGAAGGATAGACAAGCTATTGTACTCACTGCAATAGGTGACAGTAGTCATTTTCATCGACGACTGTTCTTCGTCGCTGGTGCAATGAATTTACCGTTCAGGTTGACCATGTCGCCTTGACGAGCTGCTCCAGTACCCACGATTCAACAAAATACACAAGTTTAAAAAAAAAAAAAAGATTTATAGCCACTGAACTATCTGCCTCGTACAGGACGCGGACTGCCAACGCTGTTAAACCGCCAGTTCGTTATCACGTGACTGTGAAGCACTGTGGCAACATTAAATGACTGCTCGCCGGCCGGTACTCAACAATAAGCACTCCTCTCCATAACGGGCGCAAGCGTGCTCCAGATTTGAGATGAAAATGGACATAAAAATAATAAAACGTTGATAAACTACGCACGATTTTACTATATTTACATGAAGAGGACACTAATGATGACTTTTCCTTAACTATGAAAATTGCTAAGGCAATATTGCTAAATACATTGCTTAATAAAGACGTGTACAAGACGAAACGTGTTTTGCTAATGTTTGCTAACGAAAGAATATAAAACCTAGACACAAACCATGAATAATATATAATGTATATGTACATAGTCTATATAGTAATTTTTATTATCTTAAATTCCTACTCTATATTCCCTTAGATTAAGATGCTAGTTAATGAGCAAGTCCTAATACAGATCTTTTTCTGTATTTTTATGTGCTGAAATATGAATTGGAATGAGATTAAGACAGACACCAAACTGACTCATTCGTCATTGAACCAGTCATCAACTTTCCTGATTCCCGACTTGACTCGATGGATCGTCGAGTCAAGAAATATCACTTCCCCCTTCACATAGTGAAATTCCCAGTGTTTTCCACCGAATGTGAAAAGGTGAAATGCACCAATACTTCAAATGTATTGCTGTAATCGAATTTCTTTTCTTCTTGTCAATATTTATGTAAATATGTATGTGTATCTGTATTTGATTTGTATTTGTATCTATGTTAGTACTTCAATGTTCCTATTGATTGAATGAGAGTAATTCTTGACAACACGCAGAAAGGAACCTATGTTAAATCCTTGAACACTTATGATGGCATCAAGCCACTACCAAGTTTGTTAATGCTCAAGCAACTGTGATTAGTTTTGACTACTTAATGTGAAACGTATATACCTCTGTTCAAACAAATTTCGGGCTTGTAGCCGGTCGTCGTTCAATACTTCGCACGATATTTCAACTGGGCACCTGCCAGTCATCTTCAGGTGAGCCGTCGCAGACTGGCGAAAACGTCCTCCGTTCCGCAGTATATAGCGTACTGTAAGTATTCTGCGCATGCGTCGAAAACTTGATAGTTGAACCAACACTGCCTGCCGGCAGCGCCTTGGCTGATGGAACAGCGGAACTCAGTCGCCCTCTGCGTTGCTGTTTGCCACGGCCGTCGACGCACTCTGTCGTCTTCGATTTGAGCAAATCGTGGAGATGGTGGGATTCCATGCACTGTCCAGCTGGTAGCCGCTGTCACGTTTTAACAGATTTTCCGCCAGTCGTATTTCTACGGATTCTTTAATAATGGAGTCCCAGAAAGACGTTGCTGTGGACAAAATCATTGTTTTCTCATACTCCATTGAATGTCCAGTAGAAATACAATGTTCAGCAATAGCGGACTTGCTTGGCTGCAAAAGGCGGGTGTAACGCTGACGTTAAGTGCAGCGTTCTTTCACGGTGCGTGTAGTTTGACCTATGTAAGCCATACCACATTGGCACGGTATCTTGTAAATTCCGGCTTTTCGTAGTAACAGATTGTCCTTAACTGATCCCACAAGGTCCGCAATCTTCGATGGTGGGCGGAAAACCACTTTTACCTGAAATTTTCGGAGGATTCTTGCTATTTTAAACGAAGTGTTGCCAACGAAAGGAAGAAAAGCTAAAGATTGTTCCGGCATGTTCTCCTCTTTATTCACTTCCAGCTTCTTAGTTTTAACAGTTAGTGCCCTGCCGGATGGAATACCCATTTTCGCTGAATACGTAGATAGGCGAGTTCTTGGTTGATTGTTGTTGGTTGTTTTTTGGGGAAGGAGACTAGACAGCGAGGTCATCGGTCTCATCGGATTAAGGAAGGACGGGGAAGGAAGTCGGCCGTGCCCTTTGAAGGAACCATCCCGGCATTTGCCTGGAGCGATTTAGGGAAATCACGGAAAACCTAAATCAGGATGGCTGGACGCGGGATTGAACCGTCATCCTCCCGAATGCGAGTCCAGTGTCTAACCACTGCGCCACCTCGCCCGGTGGCGAGTTCTTGAGGTAAGCTATCTAGATCTGAAACAGTATGAGCTCTATGAACAAGTGTTTTAAGCAAACTCATGGTTTGCGATGGGTGATGGCAACTCGATGCTTGCAGGTACAAATCAGTATGAGTGGGTTTCCGGTAAACTGAATGCCCTAGAGAACCATAATTCTTCCTTCGAACCAGGACATCCAAGAAAGGCAAACAACCACCCTTCTCTATTTCCATGGTGAACAGGATGTTGCTATGAATGGAGTTGAGCTGATGTAGAAACTCCATTAATTTATCTTCTCCATGAGGCCACACTATGAAAGTGTCATCCACATACCGCCAAAAAACTGTTGGCTTCAGGGCAGCTGATTCAAGCGCTCTGTCTTCAAAATCCTCCATAAAAAGTTTGGTCACCAAAGGAGACAGGGGACTACCCATGGCGACACCGTCAGTCTGTTCAAAATATTCTTGATTAAACATAAAATAAGTTGAGGAAAGAGCGTGCCTGAACAAAGCAGTGATATCAACAGGAAACATGATACCAATCAGTGTCAAAGAATCTGCAGAGGAACTTTTGTAAAAAGTGAGACCACATCAAAACTTACTGTTGCCACAGAAGCCGTCGCCAGAAGGGATAATGGTACGACGTTCCGTTGTCAATCTCACGGAGAAGAATTTGGACGACGCTGCGCTGTCTGTATTAAGCAAGGGACTCAATTTTGCACCTACATCTACAGCACCGCCATTAATAAGTGGAGTTGAAGAAGCTGTACGACGTCTTCCTTTGGATGCCGCAGACGAAATAAGAAGCGAAACTTGCCGTGCTCTGTTGAAGGCTCCTACTCAACGTAGTAATTTAACCTCTGCAGAAAGGGCTGCATTACGAAATCTGAGAGAGGACCCTGACGTAGTGGTATTGAAAGCTGACAAAGGTAACGCAACTGTTTTGTTACCTCGTGGTGTGTATAAAGGTAAGATGTATGGTCTGCTAAGTGACTCTAGCTATAGGAGGATTGATTACGATCCTACAGGACGTGTGCAACGAAAAACTTCAGCACTATTAAATTCCTCCTCCTTGCCGCAAGAGACCATCAAGAGGTTATGACCACATGGTTGTGTACCTCCAAGACTGTACGGTCTTCCAGATTCATAAAGAGGGTCTCCCTCTGCGTCCAATAGTGAGCACCATTGGAGCTCCTACATGCGATTTAGCGAAACATCTCGCTTCCTTACTGAGACCTTTCGTAGGCAAGTGCTCACATCACATACGAAACTCAGCTGATTTTATCAATAGACTGGGGGCTCTTCGTCTTAGCAGTGTAGACCTTCTAGTACGTTTTGATGTGGTCTCACTTTTTACAAAAGTTCCTCTTGCAGATTCTTTGACACTGATTGGTAACATATTTCCTGTCTCTACATCACCTCAACTCTATTCATAGCAACATCCTGTTCACCATGGAAATAGAGAAAGATGGTTGTCTGCCATTCTTGGATGTCCTGGTTCGAAGGAAGAATGATGGTTCAAATGGTTCAAATGGCTCTGAGCACTATGGGACTCAACTGCTGTGGTCATAAGTCCCCTAGAACTTAGAACTACTTAAACCTAACTAACCTAAGGACATCACACACATCCATGCCCGAGGCAAGATTCGAACCTGCGACCGCAGCGGCCGTGCGGTTCCATACTGTAGCGCCTTTAACCGCTCGGCCACTCCGGCCTGCTAATGATGGTTCTCTAGGGCATTCTATTTACCGGAAACCCACTCATACTGATTTGTACCTGCAAGCATTGAGTTGCCATCACCCATCGCAAACCATGACTTTGCTTAAAACCCTTATTCATAGAGCTCATACTGTTTCAGATCTAGATAGCTTACCCCATGAACTCGCCTATCTGCACTGAACATCAACGTTACACCCGCCTTTTGCAGCCAAGCAAGTCCGCTATTGCTGAACATTGTATTTCTACTGGACATTCAATGGAGTATGAGAAAACAATGATTTTGTCCACAGCAACGTCTTTCTGGGACTCCATTATTAAAGAATCCGTAGAAATACGACTGGCGGAAAATCTGTTAAACCGTGACAGCGGCTACCAGCTGGACAGTGCATGGAATCCCACCATCTCCACGATTTGCTCAAATCGAAGACGACAGAGTGCGTCGACGGCCGTGGCAAACAGCAACGCAGAGGGCGACTGAGTTCCGCTGTTCCATCAGCGAAGGCGCTGCCTGCGGGCAGTGTGGTTCAACTATCAAGTTCTCGACGCATGCGCAGAATACTTACAGTACGCTATATACTGCGGAACGGAGGACGTTTTCGCCAGTCTGCGACGGCTCACCTGAAGATGACTGGCAGGTGCCCAGTTGAAATATCGTGCGAAGTATTGAACGACGACCGGCTACAAGCCCGAAATTTGTTTGAACAGTCAATTCGCCGGGAAAATTTTAAAATTCACAGTATATACCTCTAGATGCCTAATTTTTGTTTTGCTCCCTACAAGGAGAGATCCTTAAATACTTCATTCACTAAGTACGTGAATTCAATAATATTACGACTCCGCGTGAGTCGTAACGATCTTTCAGAATCATTACTCGTCACGCGGGAAGCGATGTAATATTATTGGAATTTCCGTGGTATGAAAGCTGTGAGTACCCTTGGAAAGGCCTTCACCTATCGGTATATTAAATGGTCAACTTATAAGATGACACCTATTCTTTGAAAGACATTTGTTTTATATAATTTACGTAAGTGTAAAGATGCGCATCTAGCGCGGATGCTAATACATCGATTGCGTAGTCAAAGAAACATTTTAACAGAAGCTGAACTGAACGTTCCGCTTCGATCTAAATAAAAGATGACAGTAAAAACTTCTGCTTGTAATGTGAAAGCGTAGAGAAGGTCGACTTTAAACCATAAAAGTGAGCGGTCTTGCCAGCGTGCAGACAACATTATTAATTAATAAAATTCGATTCATTTATGTTATATATTGTAAACCGGCGAGTTATTGTTATGAGCGTGTTGAAGGGTGCAAGAATTGCCTTGAGCGAAGGAGAAAAGTATTGACTGTAATTTGTGACAAAAACGTGAACCAAGGAGACAGCACAGGAGAGGCTGAAATCTGATCGCACCTTACAGTTAGAAAAGTACTTATGTAAGTTATACTGTTTATAAATAAGCCCTAATTTGCTTGTTAGAACTGTTTGAATATATTTGGTGTTTACCAGATTTCTTATTCTATTCTTTTCCTATATGTATTTATTTTTAACTCCATGTCATTTTTGTAAATATCAAACAGCCTTTACTACAGCAGAGAATACTGCGGCATCCTGGTCGTAGACAGAAGGCCGCTCCTTGTCTTCTATACAACTCATAGCTGCCCCATTTATTAATGATTTCATTTGCAAATGCATTTTTTTATTGTTCATTGCTAAAGGTCCCTTAGATAATTATAAATTTCATACTGATTACGTAAAGAAATCCGGGTTGTTCTTTACCAAATAATAGAAGCCTTTGCGTAATCAAAAACTAGCCTCCTTCTGACAACGATCAGGAGCTGACCAGAAGACGGACGTCTTCGACCGCTTTCGTGTTTTCTGTGGCAAAACTGTGCCAAACTGGGAACACGACATTCTAGTATGATACACAATATATAATCGAAAAAAATTCAAATATATTTAACCTATTTTTTTATCATACTAGAATACCTCAGAAGTGTAGTGTACAGCACTCGAATTGGTAAGTTTAAAGAACTTCAAAACCGAATCGTACAGTCTTATAAAGGTTTACGAGACGTTCCGGACGTTCAAAAATGGTTCAAATGGCTCTAAGTGCTATGGAACTTAACACCTGAGGTCATCAGTCCCCTAGAACTTAGAACTACTTAAACATAGTTAACCTAAGGACATCACACACATCCATGCCCGAGGCCGAGCAGCAGCGTGGTTCCGGACTGAAGCGCCTCGAACCGTTCGGCCTCTGCGGGCGGCGTTCCGAACGTCTTAGAAAGAATTCGTAACTTACTGCAGAGATGAGTGCTATAGTGCATTCATATTTGGGGGCGACATGTGGAACAGTTTTATAAACAGTTGTGGGGTCACAGTTAACTGCAACATGTAACTTGTTCAAGTATCTCGTAGTACTGTATTTCTTAAGGCAGCCTAGGGGTGAAATTTGAGCACAATTACACTGACGCTGAATTCGAGAGTTTACATTTCAACTATATTTGTACTAATTAAGACAATATTTCATCCGAAAGTCATTGGCAGCTCTTAATCACAAGTTTACAATTATCTCGCAAACGACTCGCTTTCTGACCTGTGTGTATCGTGATGTTTCTGTTTCTATTGTATACTTTCAGCCGTAACTGCGATACATCCTACATTTAAAGTGTTCTCTGGGCATTTCTGGTCAAAGGCGAATAAGGCTGTCATTTAGATCACACACTTGGCACAGTCAGTATCCTCTGTGAGTAAAAAGTGATACACGTAAATCAATTCTGCAGCTTGAAAATTCTCCATTATACAACAGTGTAGAATATACAGACAGGATGCTGGTATGTATTGTAAAAGCTAACAAACATTACTGATTTCCTGGACCAAGGCACAAGTAATAAGGGGGGAGGGGGGGGCGGGGGGTGTTCAAAAAGTAAAACATTTTTATATTCTGAAAGCAGGTTGGTTTTATTCAGGATTCCAATAAGTCATATTATTCCCCACTCTCCTGGCAACAAAACCCTATGCTTCAACATAATCTGCGTTCAATGCGACAGCCTTGCGCAACCTTACTGGGAGCGCCTGTAGCTGCGTCCGCACGGCACCGCCCTACTGGTGGATATCGGGGCCGGCGTCTTGCTTTGTCGTGGAGGGCATCCTTCATTGGGCCAAACAGATCGAAGATGGAAGGTGCGAGGTCGGGGTTGAAGGGTACATGAGGGAGAACAGTGCAATGAAGATTTGTGAGGTCCTCTGGGCAGCATAGACTTGTCTAAGGCCTTGTGTTTTCATGGTGAGGGAGAAGTTCGTTGGCATTTTTCTGGCGACGAACACGTTGCTTTTTTTCCCATAGAAAATATTTCTTGAAAATCAATAACATACTATCAGTCTTACAGTGTGGGAATTATGCATCACTACAGACAGTATCACAAAATCCATTATTCAAACAGTTGTATATAAAACACTGTTTTACACTTACAGAGAACTAAAGTGATTCAGAAATCATTAAACGCAGTCTTCCTCATACATAACACCTCCACGATGAGAGGCAGAAGAATAAAGTGTTAAATTCCTTGAACAAGTCATTTCTTCAATTTTCCTACGGTGCGTTCGACCAGCTAGCTCGCGGGAGGTCACACAGGTTTGAATGACTTTGTTTCCATGACAACAGTCGTCTCGCCCAACGACTCGCCGTGCTTTTGTTCACTGCGAAGACTCCGTTGATATTGCGCAAGCGCCTACGAATATCTGCGATGCTCTCTGGTTTTCCGCCAAAAGAAACTCAACAGCAGCTCTCTGCTTGGAACGCACCTCCGCTACAGACACCATTTTGAAGGCCTTCGACTTCGAGAAACTGTACCGGGAACAATCCAGGAGGTTTCACAACAAATTCTGCATTCTTTTCAAGCGAAATTGGCCGTAAAGAATATGTTTCATTATTTATTAAACGCTCTTCGTACATTACAGAACGGCTGTGACAAATAGAAAACTCGAGAAACGATCAATGGCTACTCATATGGAGAACCTGGGAATTATCGTTCACTCCTAGAAAGCATACCACGCACGGAACTAGTGAAAATTCTTTTGTATTTGCATGGAGAATCTGTATTACAGTCGAGTTTTCCTGCGACAAAATTCACGGAGAAAGTGAGTGCCGTAGTCGTGGTTAACTGACCAAGACTCTCGAAATTCACGGAGAAAGCGAGAAGGCAAACCCCGTCCTCGCGGATAATTGACGAAAGCCGACGCTGCAGAAGGGAGCGGTGTTGTGCGCTGCGCCGTCGGAACGCTGCTAATGAATATGGACGAGGCAGGAAAGATTCACGGGAGAAACGCTGTTCACTGCGACTCGAAATGCGGTGCGCCAACGTGCCGCAATGAAAAACGAACAGATGCGTAGCACTGCATAAATCACAGTTGTCAGAAGAGGTATTCAGGGGAACGGAAACTGAATGGGATGTGAGGGGCGAAAAGGAACTTCAAGTTCCGTTCTGTCCGACAGGAAAACAACGGAGCGTCCGTAAAGCGAGAGGTGGATGGGGTAAGCGTGTTGTGGTGAATTACGAACTGAAAAATGTAGCTGTGAAAGAGGGATTTAAAAACGATTTTCATAAAATTCACTTATTCGGGCTTATGCAAAACAGACTGAACTGCAGCCTGATAACGACAGAGCTTACAGAGCACACATTTGTATGTGCCTAACAATCGGCAATCATAGTTCAGCCGTGTTGCAAAGTCGATATCTCGCTCCCGACTCGCGACTATTGTCTGTGGTGCTGCGATGTGAGGTTGGTTTAGACAGAGCGGGGTGGGGCAGCACGCGGGGGATGTTTCTGGTGGTTGCCGTTGAAAGAAGTCTTCTGTTTCGGCTACGAGGCGCTCTCTATAGAAGGATTCTGTTTGGAGGTCGCTGGTCGAGTCAGGAGAAACAGTGTAAACACGCCGAGGTGCAACACCAAGGAGGCCGCTACTGCACCGGGACCCACCGCGACCAAAACGTTGCGTCGCACTGCGGTGCCACCGCGTGTGTTCGGCTTAACCGTTAGGAATGGCGAGACCATGGAAGAGGGGGTTAATAATTACTATTATTTCAAATGCAAATTGAGTGCCAGATAATTATTGTGAATTAAAGTGTTTTAACAAGTGATCACTATCTTGTTAGAAAGAACATAAAACAGGACCGATAAAACTTACGAGATAGGTAACAGAACTTCGGTGCTCTTTCAAGACTCGTTTAAGTTTTATCCAAACGCCCTAATAAACAAGTTTAAAGAAAAAACACACACAATAGTAAACTTCACAAACGTTGAAAAATAAAAATACCAAACATAACGGGCAGAATACAGGCAGAAGTGGTGTGTCTAAGGCGTGACCAGCAACAGCGCGTCATAATACCGGCCAAGGCTCCCAGGCGACACCTCAAGCAAAACAGGGACGCACAGCGTCCACCGAGTCTGCGCAGACACACGTCAAGGATGACATGAGGGACGAGATTATAACTGACTTCTATAACACACCAAAACTCTTTATGACAAGTGGGAAAACGCTTATTACAAGCGGCCATTGTATCGAAATTTTAAAAGAAACTACTGCCTCTACAGAGGTTGCAACTTTCAACAAATTCAACCATGAAATATAAAACTATCTAAAAAAAAAAGGAAAATTACAGCGGGCACGTTTGCCCAGGCGTGATAACATAAAAAACCCAATCAACAAGTGAACACAATAAAACAGAAACGCTCGGCAATAGAAGCCAAAAAACGAAAACAAATCGCCAGCCGTGGTGGCGGTTCTAGGCGCTTGAGTCCGGAACCGCTCAGCTGCTACGGTCGCAGGTTCGAATCCTGCCTCGGACATGGATGTGTGTGATACCCTTAGGTCAGTTAGGTTTAAGTAGTTCTAAGTTCTAGGGGACTGATGACCACAGATGTTAAGTCCCATAGTGCTCAGAGCCAGCCACCTCCTTTTACCTGGCGTAGTGTACCAGCTCGACGTGGCATGGAATCAAAAAGTCGTTGGAAGTCCCCTGCAGAAATACTGAGCCATGCTGCCTCTATAGACGTCCATAAGTGTTGCCGAAGCAGGATCTTGGCTACGAACTGATTAGGTTAGGTTAGGTTAGTGTTTTTTAACGTTCCGTCGACAACGAGGTCATTAGAGACGGGGCTACGAACTAACCTCTCGACTATGTCCCATAAATGTTTGATGGGATTCATGTCGCGCTATCTGGGTGGCCAGCTCATTCACTAGAACTGTCCAGAATGTTCTTCAAACAAACCGCGAATATCTGTGGCCTGGTGACATGGCGCACTATCATCCTTCATTCTCTGGGTACATGACGTCCATCAATGGCTGCAAATGGTCTCACAGTAGCCGAACATCCAGAGGGCCCTCTTCATTCCATGAAACCAGTCCACACCTTTATTGAGCGACCACCAGCGTTCTCAGTCCTTTATTGAAAACGTGGGTCCATGGCTTCGTGGGGTCTGCGCCACACTGGAAACGTATCGAACTCAGGGGCTCAGCATTTGTCTGCTGGGCATGAGCTTGGCGACTCCGGGGTTCCTCAGCTGGCGACTGGAAAGCGCCTCCAGTCCTCTGTCACCGTAAACTCTGGGCATGCTTCATTGACCACCGTGCGGCGTGGCGGTGGACCGTTCTGTGTCACAGGGAACGAGGATCTTCGCTTGACAGCCTGGATCGCGAGGAAGGAATAAACCCCTATGAAAAAAAAAAAAACCTAAGTCTCAAGGTGTGCTGCGTGCTGATGAGATGCATGGCTATTGAGGTGCAACAGTCGTTAGTGGGCGAATTCTTGGGAACCTGCCGCACCTCACTTGTATAATGCTTATTCAGGCACATTGGGCTCCGTCTGAGTGGACCATTTTTTGCCAAGCTGCTCGTGTGACCGAAATGAAGACTCCAAAATTTTCCTTTCCTCCTCCCAGTGGAAATGGTGGGCCGCTGGAAGGTATTAACACCCATTCTAACAAGAGGGCTCGTGTAGCCATTCCTCCTGACTCAGGAGTTCATTCCAAAAGTACCGTCTCTAGTAATAGAATTCTTATTGGTCCTCAAACTGTGTTTTCAGTAGTGAAACGGATGGAGGGTAACTTTGAGAAGGTTTCGTCCTTCTACCTACAAAAGGGTTTAGAGGAAATATATGGCTTCTTAAAATCGGTAAAGTCTTTGCGCAATGGGACACTGCTAGCGTAAACTTCAAATTCCCAGCAAGCCACTAACCTAGAAAAACCTAAATGCTTCGGGGATTAGGCAATAGATACTGAACTGCACAGCACCTTGAATTATGGCAAAGATGTCGTGACATGCAGGGATCTAATCGACATTCCCATACAGGAATTACAACGTGGATGGAGATCTTATCAAATTCGACTTCTTAATCTTGACAATCAGTAGCACGAAACTTCATGAGGATGTTAAGGCTAGCTTCCTTCGCCTTAATGTGCGGCCTCATTTCCTGAACCCAACGTGCTGTTTTATGTGACTTCGTAGGCTTTCCCGGCGTAATAAGTCTTGAAAGTCTCTTCGGGTTTGCTGTCGGATCCTAAAATCAACTCGATATTTAGGCGATCTAGCTGGTGGCCATCTTCAGGAAAATGCTACTTCTGCTGATGAGTCCAGCTGAGAACTGACGCAAGGCTGCAAATCGACGTCCTATATAGGCCACCCTACCGTACACGGCGCATGCGCCGCCCATTATGGTTGCGGTAGTAGCAGAACACTGCTTAAATGAGGGACACGGTATGAAATTTGACGAAACTGTGATAGTTGCCAACACTTCGGGTTTTTGGAACAGTGTCTAGAAACAGGCAATTGAAATTAGGTTGGCGGATAATTTAATTAACAGAGACAATGGGTTTCTTCTTAGCAGGACGTGGAGTCCTGTACTATCCCGCATCAAATCAAAACGTTCTTCGGTGCAGCCAGTCCGAGTATTCGAATATCGTCCCTGAGAGCGATGTATCGTTGCTGCCAGTGTTCCACTAAGGGTGGCGCCACCTGCCCAGTCTTGCAGAGCAGTAACTGTGCTTTGGGCACACTACCGTCGGTTGTAAGAGATAAGTCACTTGTGGCACATGTGGGCAGGCTGCTCAGACAACTAAATGTATTTGTATGGAGAGCAAAAAGATCTATAAGGTCATGCAGCCCCCGACGTTTGCTACCTTCTTTGCGTCTGTTCTCAAACAGCCAGTCCGTAAAACTGATGCTGCTTCGCAAACGGAAGTTGCCAGTGCCAGCACAAGTACCTGCGTCTACACTTGTTCGGCTGTAGTTATTTTGAAGCCGTTACTTCCATCAGTGACTTCAGAGAAGGCTTCCTGCCCCTCCAGAGGTTCAGTCTGGTCCACCGTCCTGTGCTGTCACTACCACAGCGACGGTTGTGGTCCCAAAGCCCACTCAGAGCAAAAAATCCAAGGCCAAGCGTCCACCACCGACAGAGCCAGTAAGTCAACTGTCCGACAATGCCGAACTCATGCACTCTAACGTGTCTCTTGATTCTTCATCGGAGCTAAAGGAACTTGATGTCGGATTTTCAGTCCCTTCCAATCATGCGAGGAGCGTTCAATATGTAATGGAAGCCACTTTATTCTCGACTAATTTCGGTTGAAAAGATGTGTAATTCGTTGTGGACGTCATGCTCTTCAGCCCCTATAGTTTCGTGTAGCTTCGATAGTTACGACACTACACATAGTCTTCAAAACGGCGTCTATAACGGAGGTGCCACCCAACCAGAGAGCTGTCACTGAGATTCTTTTGGTGGAAAACCAGAGCATCGTGGATATTGATAGTCACTTGCTGAATGTCTACGGAGACCTGTCAGTGAACAAAAGCAAGGTGAGTAGTTGGGCGAGGGATGTATCATCATCGCAACAAGGCTGCGCAAACCTGTCCGATCTCCAGCGTGTCTGCCGGCCGAAGACAGTTGTCACTCCTGCAGTGTTGGAACGTGACACTCTCATTCGAGGTGATGGAAGGATCACAGTCACGCCTTGCTCCAGAACAGGACGTCTCTGTTGGCAGTACTGACACACTCGTCCACCAGTTGGGATACTCAAAGGTGAGTGCCCACTGGATTCCTAGCCGCCTAACAGAAGGTCATAAATAGCAACGAAGGATCATCTGTGTGCAAATGCTTGCGAGTTACGATGCTGATGGTGCCAAATTTTTTGTCACAGGCGATGAAACACGGGTTCATCACTTTGAACCGGAAAAAAGAGCAGTCCATGGAGTGGCGCCACACCACCTCCCTCAGAAGAAAGAGTTCAAAGCTGCACTCTCGGCCGGAAAATCGTGGCACCTTCCCCCAGCATGCAACGATCATCTCTGAAGTGTATTGTGCCACCCTCAGGAAATCGAAGTCACGACTTCAACGTGTTTGTAGCCATAAAATGCAAACGAACTTTCCCTTCTCCATGATAATGCAAGACCCCACACAAGTCTACGTACCTAGAAGGAGCTCATAAAACTGAACTAGACTGTTCTTTCTGATACACCCCACAGCTCGAACCTCGCACCTTCCCATCTGTTTGGCCCAATTAAGACGGGACTCCGCGGGAAGCAGAGCATGGATGATGGGGGCGGGGCGGGGGGAGGGGGAGGAAGATTATTTATGGAGCAAGGCGTTGGCTCCGACGTCGACTGAGAGAGTGACTCCATGAGGGCACACAGGCCCTCCCAGTGAAGCAGCTTAAGGCCGTCACATTGAACGGAGAATATGTAGGAAAGTAAGTTATTTAACAGAAAGAATGGGTAATAGTATGGAGTATTGGAATCCCGAAAAAAGCCAAACTGCTTTCATGAAAAAAGGTGTTGCATTACTTAATGAACGCCCCTCGTATTATTGCACAGTTCTTCATAAATAAGCCGGCAGATTGAGAGCGGTGGGGGAGATAATAAGGAGGCATATTATGAAACACAAAAGTATAAGACTTAACTACCTTGATGCTGTTTCATACACAAACAGGCAAATAACGTACTTCGCGTGATTCCTCCAATCTTCACCGCAACGGAGACGGTGGTGGTAAAACTTACTTATGCGAGAGTTATTCGGAAAGTAAGGAACGATCGGTCGCGAAATGGAAACCACAGTGAAAATCCGATGGAGCTTTGCACAGGTGTGTTGGGCAGTGTTTCTAGTATGCCCGTCGATCACATTTTAGTTCTGAGCACACAGGGAGCACATAAAGATACCTAGAACAATAGTGTCTCCCATCAAGTAGAGGGCCTGGTGAGAAATTTCGCCTGAAGCTATGCAGCCAACATAACTGACATGCGTTTTCTTCTTCAAGACAATTCTCAGCCCCATTCTGAAAGGGCAATGAAGATGCTCGTGCATCCTTTTCATTTGATAATGCTTGATTACCCACAATACAACCCGTAATTGTCTCCCTCTGAGTTTCATCTCTGCTCACATGAGCCGCTGGCTATGAAGACAACGATTTGTCACAGACAACGAGCTGTAGGCCAGTGTAGAGAATTGGCGGAAAGCACTGGCGGCTGCCTTCTATAATGAGGGGATTGAAAGTTGGTACAACGCTACGACAAACATGTAAGTCGGATCTGCAACTATGGAGATAAGTAGCTGGAAGTTGTAGCTAACTGCTCCAAAAAAGCAGTTTTGATTTTCACTGTGGTTTCCTTACTTTCCGAATAGCCCTCGTATATTCAGATCTGTCCATCTTCAGTGGTTATGCATTACATCCGGGATGGGGTGAGACGGAACTGGTAGCAAATGAAACGTTGGAAAAGTATGCTGACTCATTTATTCTACGAGAATCTAATATCCCACGCCAATATCTACATACACAGAAACCGAGAACGCAGGTTCAGTCATCTAAACGTGCTCACTAAAACAACCGTACATCACAGTAATTGACACCACATTATACAAGTAATAAACAAAGGTAGGCGCTCAAGACACGTAAAAAAAGGGAAGTAAAAGGATTTTAGGGAGTTCTCAATTACAATGCGCCAGTCAGAGAAACGACTCACTACCGTAATATATGAACAACGAAAGGTAGAAGGTTGATACAGACGCAACAGCTTCACTGAGTCAAAATTAGAATAGACAAATCACAGGTAAATTCCAGTACAGTTCCCACCATACAGAGAAACCACCCTGAAATTTATACAAGAACAGCTAGCAAGACCCTTTCTGCTCCATACAGCGGGAAAACAAGAGCACGTGAATGCACATGTTTGATGAGGAGCGCGCGTAAATGAAGCTCCGGCGCAAATGGCTCCTCATTCAAAGAAAAAACCACAGTTTATTGGTCATTGTGTATTAATTGGAGAAGCTTTTATTGATCTTTCAAACACAGATATAATTTTTTTCTCACTAAAAATCTTCTAATATTTTTAAGGTCATGAGGTTAATGTGTATATCTCTAATGTACTTGTTTAGAATTATTTATGATATTTATGTTGTCAATAAATTGTGTATTTGATAAGAAAAGATAACCAGCCTGCTACCACAGACATTTCCACTCCTCACCCAATGCTACTCCTATTTGTCTTATCGCTGTGATAATCCATTTATAAAAGAGTCCTACAGTGCTTTCTGGAGTTCACTTTTGACGACTTACGTTCAGTAACAAAGACTGAAAAAAAGCTCCTGCTAAAGATAAACCGGGTTTCATACTGGCTGCTGAATTTCTCTATTTCAACTTTATAAACCTCTCTTCATCGATTTCCGTTATTGCCAGTTCCCAACACCAGCGACAGAATTCCGATATTTGCCACAAAGAACTGGTGCCTTACAGCAGACAGCAACCCACACTCCTATATTTGGGGCATTATAAAGTCTTCGTATTAACTATTGAAATCCGATTATACCAGTGAAACGTTAGGAATAGTTCCAGCAATTTAATTTAAATTTTCGATAATATGCTGTACGTTTTGTTGCTGTAAACGAAATTCTGATTTTGTTTTTCATCTTCACTATTGGAAAACGACAGCCGAACAACAGACGCCTGTGAATGATGTTTTAGTTACGTTTGATACGCCACATTCACTGAACATAATAGTAATCACATGGACAGATTTTTTCGCACAGTAGTTTACGTTTCCTGCATAACAACCTCAAGTTACAAGGTAATCTTTCAATCACGGCATGTGGTGTCCCAAGTTCCACACATGCTTAGTAACATAGAGGTCTGGAAATCATGCTATCCAGGACAGCTGTATCGACTTCATTACAGAATAATAAATTTACTCAATTCTATGGTTTCAAGTGCGTTGTTTTCAAAGTTCAGTTAATAATTAAAATGCAGCCATGTAATATTGTAGCTCTTTTCGGTTGCCATCATGTTACACCGTCTTTATATTGCGCCATGCTGATTTCACCATCAGTCCTAAAATTACTGTTTTGAGTAAGAGTACAGGTAGTGGAGATTGATGGATCGAACAAGGCAGCCAGGACATCCACAACAGAGCAGTGAAGAAATGAGGTAATTAGGGAGATAATGGATGTGCAACAGCTTGTCGTGAAAAGAACAAAGAATAGTGATCTTCAATCTTACGCCCATGCAGGGCGTTGGAGCAAGGAAAGTGGCCAGAAGCAATCCTGGAATGGTCGCCGCCAGGAAGGAGGAAGCGTGGACGGCCGAAATTAACATGGAGAGCGCGAGTAATTGGAATGATGAGCAGGAGAGATCTGAAAGAGGAAGACTGCGATGATGGTGAAAGCTGGCGAATAGGAATACAGGGCAGCTGCTGAAGAGCAGAGAATCCCTTAAAACCAAGAATAACTACTGCTCCTTCTCTGCTATAAGCACTCAGTTAACTGACAATCGCACATACTTGATGCGTCAATAGAATAGTCATTTTATTCCTGTTCTTGTGACATTTCTACAATGTGTGGATCGGTGTCGCTCTTCGTTTGCTGTAATTATAAATGCACAGATTGAACAGTGTAACGGAACAGAGCACATATCGAAGGCGACAGCAAGCTTAAAGTCAGGGGCTGCGGCTGCAATAAAAATGATGTGAGCGTGGATGTAGGATTCGAAATCCGGCCAGCTAGGCTGGTAGAGAGTTGCAGCAGACACCACAGCCCTTTGTGAATTGTTGGGTGGAGTGTAACTCAACGGCTCTCGCCCATGAGACGGCGCCAGACAAGTCATTTGACCGTTCTTGGGTTAGGGTCAAAGGTCCAGCCAACCTTGTGCACCTCAAAGAACAACTGTGATATCACAAAAACTGAGCCAGCGAATTAGGGCCCTGCATTTAAATTAAGTATGTCCTATTTAATGTAAAAACTGACTCCAAAATTCAAGACACTAATAAAAGAGAGGCAGTCTCCCACCAAGTCGGTTGGTAAGGTTAATTATCTTTTCAAAGCTGTAGATACTAAAAAAATAACATTAAAAGCGAAACTACCGTGGAAGCAATTATGTGTGTCTCTGCATGTCATTATATCAGTGGGTAATCTGCTACATCTCAGTTAACCTATATGTTGTATCGATCATTCGACAGTGCTGTACATCTGGTTTTCCATATTTCTGCGTGTGTTTCATTTTTTCTTGTGTATCAGACAATGTCTGACACTAGGAAATGAAGAAGTCGATACGGTTTTTTTCTGCAGAAAAGACTGTTTCCCTCGTTGTCTCTACCATGTCTCTTAGATATAATCATAATAACGCTTTATACGCCGACCGGTGCGGCGGTGTGGTTCTCGGCGCTTCAGTCTGGAACCGCGTGACCGCTACGGTCGCAGGTACGAATCCTGCCTCGGGCCTGGATGTGTGTGATGTCATTAGGTTAGTTAGGTTTAAGTAGTTCTACGTTCTAGGGGACTGATGACCACAGATGTTAAGTCCCATAGTGCTCAGAGGCATTTGAACCAACGCTTTATACAGGGTGGTCCATTGACAGTGACCGGGCCAAATATCTCACGAAATAAGCATCAAACGAATAAACTACAAAGAGCGAAACTCGTCTAGTTTGAAGGGGAAAACCAGATGGCGCTATGGTTGGCCACCTAGATGGCGCTGCCATAGATCAAACGGATATCAGTTGGGGTTTTCAAAATATGAACCCCCATTTTTATTACATATTCGTGTAGTACGTAAAGAAATATGAATGTTTTAGCTGGAGCACTTTTTTCGCTTTGTGTTAGATGGCGCTGTAATAGTCACAAACGTATAAGTACGTGGTATCACGTAACATTCCGCCAGTGCGGACAGTATTTGCTTCGTCATACATTACCCGTGTTAAAATGAACCTTTTACCTATTGCGGAAAAGATCGATGAACCGTGAATTTACTTTCAAAACCTTTTCTTAAGAATTTACTTTATTTACTAGCGATTCATCAAGAACACTAACACATTTAATGACACTGTGTGAGCGTGGAAGTTGTTGCCAATGGGTAACTGATGAACAAATTAATTTTTTTTTTAATAAATGGAAATTTTGCTCCTTAAAGCCCTTTCTTTTAAACAGATTTAAAATTATAATCAGAAAGCACCCTGCAAATGTCAAGTTACAATTTATCCAGAGCCAGAACTAACTTTTTTTTATAGTATGAGCTTTCGGGCTGAGAACCTTGCCGCTCCCTTTCAACACGACCGCTCACAACAACCTCTGAAAGACTACACTGGTGCAAATCTGCAACACACCAGATTACTTTAAAGTAAAAATTTTAACAAGTCACACAAACACATAAACTATGCACCCCGTAAGAAAGATGGAAATGGTACAAAACACTCACATTAAAAATTATTTGCCACCGAAAGTGCAACTTGTTTTTAAAAGAAGTCTTACGGTGGAAGGGTGGCAACTTATATACTAAAATGACTATTTAAATATAAACTCACGAAATGCAGTTTTACATAAAATGTACAAACATGCTCTACATTACACATATACCACCTCTTAAGATGATAGGCAAGATAAAAACATATTTCAGGAATTCGGCCTTACACCTTAAGCAATAAATTCGTTAACACCGAATCCGACAAACATGACAGAGCCAGCTACTAACGTATTGCAGACCGACAGACAGACAGATACTAACTGCCTAACAAATGCGGTCGAGAGACAGACGAGCAAGCTGGGGACGAGAGGCTGACCAAGAACGCAAGTAGAATTTAACGAGTAAATGAAACAACATATCACGAATCACTTAACCTTTTAATAAACTGCGATGTCTGGCGAAGACCTGGCGCAGCACGCCCAAAACACTCTCCAGAACCGTCCGCTGCCAGCCGCTTCAGCGGACGCAGGAAGGCGCGCCGATCTCCCGTCTCACGGCGGCGCAGCTCGAGCCGGCCAGACCGATGCCGTGGTTCGACTCCTGTTGCTCTCGTGTCGTTCGCGAAGCCACTACCCCTCGGTACACGGCGAGACCCGCTCGGGTGACGTGGCGACCTCACATGCGCCGACGCTCAAGACGGACAAGTCATCTTGTGTCCCAGAGCTCGACCGACCAACCGATCGATGCAACCGCCAGTCCCCACTGCCTGAACAAACTCGAGCAGAATGGCGGCCTAACACATACCAGCACTCCGGACGACACACACTGACTGCTCCACACTGACCCGGCTGACCAATTGACCAGACTCGCCGAGACTGACAGACTGACCCCCTGCCGAGCTCATAGCGCCCCTTAAATGCATGTGAACAGGCAACTTTTCCCCTTTCCCACCAGAGGGAGACACCAAAGCTGCTATTGCCACAGCGCCGCCACCGCCAGAAACAGAAGGCGACTGCTTTACACTACGCGCTGCGGCACGCTCTTCAAAACAACAAATATTACCACGGCTCAACCTCCTCCCCTCAAACTAGAAGCGATGGGGGGGGGGGTGATATCCCGAAATAAGTTAACTAGCAGCTAGCAGCTCTAAAAGGCACAAGACAATGGCCGCGAAAGGTCGCAGGCGATATACTCCGTCGGACCCACACCTACAGAGGAAACATGCCCTCAGGCAACCCGACATCCCTGCCCCGGAAGAGACCGAGCCAAGACCGACAAGGCGATCAATTCACAGCCATTGGTAAGCCAGCAACGAAAATAGCGAGATACCCGCTTGGATTTCAATTATGCAGAGGAAACATGCCCCAGGCAATCCGACATCTCTACACAGTAGAAGGCACCGAGCTAAGCCTCACAAGATGACCAAGGCTGAAGGGTTGGGAATATGAAGTCTTTGAATGGCTGTAAATTGTCTCCAGGTAGCCGAACATAATCATTTCCAGTCAATGATCAGTGGGACCAGAGGATCCAATCCACTGCATACAAACAGAGCCACCACCAGCTTGCACAGTGCCTTATTGACAACCTGGTTCATGGTTCGTGGGGTCTGCGCCACACTCGAACTCTACCGTCGGCTCTTACCAACTGAAATCGGGACTCATCAGACAAGAATAAGGTTTACCAGTCGTCTAGGGTCCACCCAATATGATCGAAAGCCTAGAACAGGCTCTGCAGGGGATGTCTGCTGTCAGAAGAGGCAGTCACATCGGTCGTCTGCTTCCATAGCCCATTAAAATCAGATTTCGGCGCACTGTCCTAACGGAGACGTTCGTCGCACGTCCCGCATAGATTTATGAGTTTATTTTACGCAGTGCTCCTTTTCCTTTAGCACTGATATCTCTACGCAAACACCGCTGCTCTCGGTCGTAAAGCGAAGGCCGTCGGCCACTGTGTTGTCCGTGGTGAGAGGTAATGCCTGAAATTTGGTATTCTCGGCACACTCTGGACATTATGGATTATACTGAATTCCCTAAAGATTTCCCAAACGAAATGTCCTAAGCGTCTAGCTCCAACTGCCATTCCGCGTTCAAAGTCCGTTATTTCCCGTCGTGCGGACATAATCACGTAGGGAACCTCTTCACATGACTCATCCAAGTATACATCTCCGCCAATGAACTGCTCTTTATACCTTGTCAACGCGATATTACCGCTGTCTGTATATGTGCATATCGATATTTCATGATTTTCGTCAGCTCAGTGTATGTAGCCACCGTGTATTTTTTTTTTTAATTCTCTACGTAGGAGAGCTGTCCATTTCGTTGGGCCACTTGCGAGTTTTCTACTTGGGACACACTGTAAAAATGATGAGAGCGTAATTTATGCTGTAAAACATGGCTACGAGCACATAACATGAACTGTTACCAACATGGAATATATGTTCTTAGTCATCACTGATCTAAGACCACAGAACAAGACGTAGATCATGTAGAAAAATACTACGTATTAAAGGAATGTTGACTGATACTGAGACCAAATTGTAACTCTTTATAATAGATTCTGAGAAAAAAATTGTGTAGCATGGTTTATTGAACGAGCCTCGTATAGATCATATTAAAATAGCAACACAGTTTCCACAAATAAACTTCTTCTTCCCGACTGCACCAACACCTTTGTCCCTGTCGTTGTCTTGATTCACAATCCCGTCATCACGTTGCGCCGACATTGAATCAACAACCTCCATATTTCTTCAACGGGGTATAAAGTAGACTAGCCTCCAAGTGGTGTACTCCGGGCAACGTAACTAAGTTACGGCTAAATAGTCTACAGATATAGGCTGCTGGACCTCTGGTGGTTACAAATTACCTTAGGATATCCCAGCTCTTAGAGGATACGTAGCAATGAAGCAAAATAGTTCTGCCAAGAACTACCTGACAAAGGATTTAGGGAATACCCTCCGGCTCTTACAGCTAAACATAAAGGGAACAAGCAGAGAAAAAAGTGAGTATCTCACTCAAATATTGATTGAAAACAAGGTGGACGTTGTTCTACTACAGGAAACCCACTGCTCAGACGAAACCCAACTTCATTCCAGATGTAAGCTCCCTGGCTACACGTTAGCTGCTGCGACATGCCATGCAAGTTACGGATCTGCAACATATATCAAGAATGATGTTGAAGAGGTAACAGATGTCCAAACAAAAACGGAGAATAACATCCATACCATCAGGCTGAAAGTCGCCAACACAGAGATTGTGAACATCTATAAGCCCCCAGCACAACCATGGGTAAATGAAGCTGCTAAAAATATTCCACATCCAGGAATAGTAATTGGAGACTTCGACAACCATAATACACAATGGGGCTACAGCACCACGAATGAAGATGGTGAGAAAGTATCAGAATGGGCTGAAATGGAACGCTTTTTCTTACTATTTGACGGGAAAGACAAAGGGACATTCCGCTCAGCTAGATGGGCTCAGGACTACACTCCCGATCTCTGTTTCGTTACCACGAACAACAAAGGATTACCCTTGCAGAGCAGCAGGAAGGCGCTCAGTGATTTCCCTAGAGGCCAACACCGACCTGTACTGGTGAAAATTGGACTCGAAATCCCAGTTGTGAAGTCTATACCAAAGCCACGATGGAACTTCCAAAAAGCCAAATGGGAAAAATTCTCTGAAGAGGTTGATCATATTATTCAGTTTATTCCACCTAAAGTTAGGCACTACGATCGCTTTGTTAGACTAATCCATTCCATTGCCAGAAAACATATTCCAAGAGGCTACAGAGAGAACTACATTCCTGGATGGAGCCCTAGATGTCAAGAATTGTATGACGAATTTAAAACGACTCGAGACACCAAGGTAGCAGATGAATTGATTTCGGCCCTAGATTCAGCTAGGCAAAAGAAATGGATGGAACTAACTGAACACATGTCTTTCCAACACTCGAGTATGAAAGCTTCGAATTTATCAAGAAAGCTTGGCAGTGCCACAAAAGTTAGTATCTTATCAGACAAAATAAATCCTAACAAAATAGCAGCAAGGATTGTTAATATAACAAGAACACCAAGCAACAACAACAAACAGAAAGCCAAAGAAATAAAACATGAGCTAAAGTCTAAAATGTCTCAAGCACAGCCTTCCGAATTTGCACAGAAAATCTCTGCAGCCGAAGTTGTTTCAGCCCTAGATACTCTGAAATCTGGTAAAGCGGCTCGTTGTGATGGTATATACCCGGAGTTCCTTAAACATGCTGGCCAAGGTGCAGTGCGGTGGCTAACTGCACTGTTTAATGAAATTCTCGCAACGGGAAACTGCCAAATCTTTTTAAGAAAACTAAAATAATTGCCATCCTGAAACCGTCAAAATCTGGTAACAATCCTGAAGACTATAGACCCATTGCACTTCTAAGTGTCTGCTATAAACTGCTGGAGAGAGTACTCTGCAATAGAACTGAACCCACTATCCTGAAACACATTCCTGTAGAACAGGCTGGCTTCAGACGAGACCGCAGTTGTAGCGATCAAGTGCTAGCGTTGGCAACATACAAAGAGAAGGGCTTCGAAGACCTGAAGAAAACAATGGCCGTGTTTATTGACCTAACATCAGCATATGATACAGTCTGGCGGAAAGGCATGCTTCTTAAGTTCTTAAGAATAATTCCATGTAAAGGAATTGCACAACTACTCAATAACATGCTGTCCAACAGGAAATTCCAAGTTCACCTGAAGGGTCAAGTAAGCAAGGTATACAATTTAAATGACGGACTACCACAAGGATCAGTATTGGCCCCCCTACTTTTCAATTTATATGTCGCTGACTTGCCAGAAACGAAAGCAAGAAGATTTATCTATGCTGATGACATAGCCTTGGTGACGCAGGCTAACGATTTTACAACTTCAGAAATGACTCTCACTCAGGATCTGCGAATTCTAGATGAATTTTTTAATGGATGGCGACTAGAAAGTAAACAGAAATAAAACTGAATCCTCCACCTTCCATCTGAGTAATAGGCATGCTCGCTATAAACCGCAAATTTCCTTTAGAAATCAGTTGCTGTCATATAACCCATTCCCAAAATATATCGGCGTGACCTTGGATCGTTCGCCAACATATAGAAAACACCTAACTGAAACAGCTTTAAAAATGAGAACCAGAAACAATATATTACACAAACTCTCCGGAACAAGCTGGGGAGCTAAGGCATCAGTACTCAAAACAACTGCCCTCTCAATTGTATACTCTGTTGGGGAATATTGCAGCCCAGTATGGCTGAACAGCGCTCATTCAGCCATGGTAGACACGCAGCTGAATGTAGCCATGAGAAGCGTATCCGGGACAATAAACTCCACACCCACAGAATGGCTACCTGTTCTGTCTAATATTGCACCACCGAAGTTACGACGTCAAGCAGCGTTGAAAAGGGAATGGTAGAAATGCTCCAAGAATCCTGAGTTACCGCTACACCAGGACTGTGATGCCACTCAAAGGCAACGTCTTAAGTCCAGGAAACCCTCCTGGAGACTTGGAAAAAGGCTTACTTCTGAAGGATTCCAACCAGAAACAGCATGGCGGGAAGAATGGTTTGCAGCCAATCCCGATTCTGCAGGTCTCATTGCTGATCCTACACGAGTCCCTCCTGGATTCCACTTACCTAGGAGGTCGTGGACCACCCTAAATCGCATACGCACCAAGCACGGAAGATGCCAGGACTTGAAGCATAAGTGGGTAATCGCTGAAAGTGCCAAGTGTGACTGTGAACACCAACGACAAACAATACACCACATAGTCACAGAGTGTCCCCTACGGAAATATGCTGGAACTCTGACCAGCATACATGAGGTCTCTGAGGAAGCAATCTCCTGGCTGGATACTTTAGATATTAACCCATAGTTTTTATTACAACTTGAAGCTCTGTTTGTCAATATTACTGTTTATAAAAACCACATTTTCTCTTTTACATGTAACTCATCCTAGTGATTTTATCCATATGTATATTATTGATTTATCGATGTAATCTAAGACTTTTATTACCATAAATGAATGTAATCTATTTTATTTGTAGTATATGCATATTGTGTTACCAGTAACATCATTGCTGTTCAATTCAAGTAATCTATGCTCGATGCCAAACGAAATAATAATAGTAATTTCTTCAACGAGGGAAATAATTCAGACGCATCCTCTGTATGAAAACAATTGCATTTCACTGGGAAAAGCCCTTCTTCTTTACCTCAATGACAAACTGGAGTTCGCTCCCTCAAATCTTTTAGCTATTCTTTACCTGACACTTTATTGGCATCTGAAAAGCTACGCCTTATTTCGTCGTAGTCTGAAAGAACGTAAGCAATCCTCCTTACATACTGTGTAATCCATGGAAAGCTTCATGCACATAACTTCTGGTTTCGTGAAATAATTTTTTTTTCTTGCTCCTTACTTAAGATTGTTTGACTCCCTTTTGCCTTTACTGGAGAATCTGTTCTATTATACAGTTGTCTCTGGAGATAGGAATGCGGCAGCCCAAGATACTCCCGCTGCGAGGCACCGACTTCTACCCTGACAGGTTTAATTGCATTTCGCATGTCATTTTCAGTCCACAAGTCCCACTGCCCATATAGAAGTATGAAACAAATAATACAATTTGGAAACAAAGTAATAGTTTTATTAAATCGGAATAACAATATCCATCCTTTTCGCCTGCAGTGTATTGACCACATTCACTGGAAATGCAAAATATTTTTCCCATTAAGTTGGTACACATGCGCAAGCATCTTAACGCGTCAGTGAAACCATAACCTCTTCTCCTGTACATAAATTTATTGTGTCACGAATACTTAATAACTTGCTTTCCTCTTTGTCAGAGACATAATTTGAATCCAGCACTATTTTGCAAGGCCGGCCGGGGTGGCCGAGCGGTTTTAGGCGCTACAGTCTGGAACCGCGCGACCGCTACGGTCGCAGGTTCGAATCCTGCCTCGGGCATGGATGTGTGTGATGTCCTTAGGTTAGTTAGGTTTAAGTAGTTCTAAGTTCTAGGGGACTGATGACCTCAACAGTTAAGTCCCATAGTGCTCAGAGCCATTTGAACCCTTTTTTTTTTTTTTTTTTTTTTTGCAACGTAATTTCAGAACTTACTACGAATCTTCAAAAATGTTCAGATGTGTGTGAAATCTTATGGGACTTAAGTACTAAGGTCATCACTCCCTATGCTTACACACTACTTAACCTAAATTATCCTAAGGACAAGCACACACACCCATGCCCGAGGCAGGGCTCGAACCTCCGTCGGGACCAGCCGCACAGTCCATGATTGCAGCGCCCGAGACCGCTCGGCTAATCCCGCGCGGCACACGAATCTTCCATATACTTTAACACAACAATGAACACATCAGGCATTGCCTTCCACTTTCCACCTTAATACACCGAGTTTCAAAAGTCACGCCTATATGACAGCCCATCCTTTATCAATTCGTAGATGACGGTCAAAATAAAATTTGTAGAACTGGCACGACCATCTCCGCATGCGATTTAGCCGGTCTTATCCTACATTACATTAAAATAATTGGTGGCATAATCCGGAAACGATAAACGTTAAAATTTTTTGCATATTTCAGAAAATTAGTCACTTTGTGTTCTATAACTGAAATGAAGCTGTATATAGATACATTTACTCGTTCTGGAAATATCTGGGGGACCTGTCTTAACTGTCTCACCGTGTATTAGCCATAGCTACGTTACATTTTAATTCGGTTTTTATTCGAAGCTTGTCACATAGTATGTCTATAGTCTGACGAAATACGTAGCCTAACTACTATTCCTTCATATTTGCCATTTTGTCGGCGTAGGATCACCGCAAGATTATTTAGATTCTCAGCCAATGCTCAAACGAATTTTGCTTATTGGGTATGCCAATTTCGATTCTTCAGCAATTTTAAATAGTCCACAACGTTTCTTAAAACATGGCTGCGTCAGATCATAATAGGCGTGACGGTAACGTTAATAGGGAAAAGTACTATTCTCTTATTCATCTGTCCACAGGAGAAATTGTCACTCAAAAACAGCATCAATAACAGTTATGAAATTGAACTTATTTTTATATGTTTTTTCTCTCTGTTAATTTTAACGGCAGATGACCAAAATATGTGACTAAGAACTTAAAATCTCTGAGACGGATACACTCTGCGCACTGCAGCTCATGCTATGACGAATTCTCTTTGCCGAGACACCACACCGCCCAGGAGGCACAAACAGTTGGCATCCGAGCCGACAGAAAAATATGAGCCCAACGGCAGGTTGCGAATACGTAAATTACCGCTGAGCCCCTTATCGGGCGGCAACCGGCCGCGCCAGCACTTTTCTACGTTATCAACCTGGCGGGCGCGCAGACGTCCGCCATTATTTAGAGCACCGTGCTGAAAATTGGGGACCGTGCTGCATTCTTATAACACAAACTGTTCGCTGCGGAGTGCGTTGTTTAAATAATGCGATATACTGCGAAGTATTTTTCAGACGCGTCCTTCTAGCACGGCAGGTCTGCTGCCGCATACGATACTAACACTGTGGAAGTAAGAATAAAATCAAAGCGATATTTTCAGACTCATCGGGTGTTACCTGGTTCTGTGATCCTTTCGGGCAGTCTGAGCATTTTACAACGTTGATCAAAGATATAGCGATAATATGAACGAGTCTTCAGAAGAGACACAATTAATTCTACAGTAGACTTGCAGCGGTGCTAATAAACCAGTATCACCACTACAGAAGACTTTTCTGGCAAGTAGTCGACATTATATGATAGGGCCGTATACCCTGCACATGACCAGCAACATCTGGTGTTTATTCCCAATAGTAGTTGCTGCCTGCATGGTGGCATGTCTTTACGTTTGCACTATTCAAGTTCATTACTATTATTCGTTTTTATTTTATGGTATTCCTTGGACCACTGTAGTCATTTATACAAAGGTTTGTAAAGGTTGTTGTTATTCTATAATACAATAGAGTTCGATAAGAAATTCAGTAGTGTAGTAGCTATACAGGAATTGTTATAATTTATTTTAATATGAAGAGTGTTTTGCTCTTCTGTCTGCCCAGTACTTCTTCATGCTCTCAGATATTTTCTTTCTTTCTTCGTCTGAGATCACTCTTCCTGTAGCCCTTTTACCGATCTTCGTTTGTAGCTTGGTTTGTGTGTCTTACAGTATTCTGTTTTTCTGTCTTTGGTTTTTTAAGTCGTCTACTGTAATTTGGAGTTCTCTTATATCTTCCTTAATTTCTGTGATCTATGAACTCCTCAAGTTTAATATGACAACAATCTATTTCTGTATGTCCAGGATACCTGTCGTCCTTGCTTTATAGCAGATGCCGCTGATTCTCTGGGTTTCCCCTTAAATTACCGTGGCGTCTAGCAGACTGCTGACCATTAAGAGAGAAACGGCAAGAAGGATAGCAAATAACGAAATTTTACTAGTTGCACAATTAGCGGCGCAGTTGGAGGAATACATTATTGGTAGTTGCTTAATGGATATACAGGATGCAAAATTTAGTACACACATCTGTCAGCTCTAGCAACAGCCAGGCGTCTAACCCGGTTGGGTGCTGAGCTAAGAGGGCAGATATGGGTGCATCATTCCGTGCTGTATGACAGGCTTCTCGCGAGCTGGAGCATACCCCTCTATCGGCAACCCATTTTCAGTTTCTTCATTGGATGAGAGATCCAGAGAACGTGATGACAGAACAACAGTCGAACATCCTTTGTATCGAGGTAGGCCAGCCAAGACAGCAGGGAAAAAATGCGATCTGCCGTCATCTTGTGAAAGATGACGTCATAGAGACTTTGAAGTTAGGGCCCAGTCATCGGCCACAACACGTCAGAAATTTAACGCCTGATATCCAAATTACTGGTTGTGAAAGCCAGAGCTGATCGTATTCTGGCTCCAATGGCGCCATACTATCACACCAAGTCTTAAGATTGTACTCCGATGACGAGTGCTCTATGACAATTTTAATTTTCCTCGGATCCCCCATACATAGATACGTCCATTGTGATGTTGTTTTGAGCAAGGATTATGGCCATAAGAGGCAAAACACAGCTTACCTGACAATCGTACCAGAGGCTAACAAGTCGAAGCCCCACGAGAAGTTGTTCAACGGAATAAACAGCTTTGCTCCACGACAGCTGCCAGGCTCACGCTGCAGGACACGTAGTTTCACTTGATGCTCCTTTGACCTACCAAATATTTTTTCTCTTCCCCCGCCTCCCCACTCCCCCCCCCCCCCCCCACCCATCTCCTGTATATTCGTGACATTGCATCCAGTGACTACTTTCCTTTTTTCTCTGAAGAAGAAATTGTTAGTGGCAGGCATTTCAAATATGGCGACAAGGTGATCTCCCATGTAGAACCTTTTTCTGAACATTCAAAATGCACACTTCTATACCCAACATCTCCGCAAAATCATCTATCGTTCGAGAAAACGATGGTCTCCGGGACGCGCCCTCACGGCCACCTCACAGTGGATTGTCATTTCTGACGATACGAACGTAAAGGCAATCCCCGAGCCGGCCAGAGTGGCCGTGCGGTTCTAGGCGCTACAGTCTGCAACCGAGCGACCGCTACGGTCGCAAGTTAGAATCCTGCCTCGGGCATGGATGTGTGTGATGTCCTTAGGTTAGTTAGGTTTAACTAGTTCTAAGTTCTAGGCGACTGATGGCCTCAGAAGTTAAGTCGCATAGTGCTCTGAGCCATTTAAACCAACCCAATCCCCGAACAGAGAATATCTCCGACAGGACCGGTAAATGAACACGGGCCCCTTCGGTTAGCAATCCGCCGTCCTGACCGCGCTGCTACCGATGCGGACTGGTCGTAGCTTCACTGTTTCGAAGTGTAATTAAACGTTTGTCACCTCTCCTCGTCTACGGCGTTACTTCCACCCACTTTCTCCAACTAATCATTGCACATCCGAACATATCGTTCACTTCAGGCCAGATTGTCGTTTATTGCATACTACCTTCGTGGTGTTGCAAATTTAGCCAGCTGCGTATCAGCATACACAAGAGATAACTCGTCAAAGATCTACATTTAATATGCTTCCGAGATTTACTCTCTTTTTCAAATAATGCCCTATTGTACTTTTGAAATGAGTCAAAAATACTTACTTTTCAACAGCGTGTTGCTTTTCATTTCTTTGATAGTTGAATTGCTTCCTGCTGTTGGAGGTATGCTGCAAATAATGAAAAACTTTGTATATAACAGTGTTTTGATAACGTTCAGTGACGAGATGGGAGAATGATATGACAATTGGTTGATGAGATGAAGTTCAGAAAGTATATATATATATATATATATATATATATATATATATATATATATATATATATATATATATATATATATATGGCAATGTCCTCTCTGATTGACTGATTCACCATCAGCCAGCCCATACCGCTAAGGATAGGAACTTGAAATATGGATAAGGAGTGGACTTTTAAGAAGGGATTTTTCGAAATTGCAACTTCAATGGGCTAAAATAGAGGATGAAGGCATTTCTGAAAAATGTCGCTATTAAGGAAATTTTGAAGCTAGACCTACGAAAATTGATATTTGGTTTCTCGGTTAGAAATAAAAAAATATGTGAGCCAGCATTTTTTAGAGCTTAACCCCACAGAGGTGAAACCTCTTTTGGAAAATATATCATTATTAAAGAACTTCTAAAGTATTTTTAAAACTACATCTATGACCATTTGTATTTGGCTTCTATGTTACAAATTAAAAAACATAAGTGTTTCAGTGTTTTTGAAAACTGAACCCCCTAAGGGGGTGAAATAGAGATGAGATATTTTAAGAAATTGTGGTGTCACCGCCAGACACCACACTTGCTAGGTGGTAGCATTTAAATCGGCCGCGGTCCGGTAGTATACGTCGGACCCGCGTGTCGCCACTGTCAGTGATTGCAGACCGAGCGCCACCACACGGCAGGTCTAGAGAGACTTCCTAGCACTCGCCCCAGTTGTACAGCAGACTTTGCCAGAGATGGATCAATGACAAATACGCTCTCATATGCCGAGACGATAGTTAGCATAGCCTTCAGCTACGTCATTTGCTACGACCTAGCAAGGCGCCATTACCAGTTTATATTGAGATTGTAATTAATGTATCATCAAGAGGGATGTTCTCTAATTATGGATTAAAGTTAAGTATTCCAAGAGCTTCGTACTTTATTTATTAGACTCAACTACTTTACCTTGTTCCAGACCTCACGCCAGTCTGCGTGAGCTTAAACGCGTGCATTTCGGCCTCCTCTAGCAGCACGGTGTTGGCTCTTCTGCCAACACATCAGAAATATTTTATTATGAAATCATTTTTAAAGCTAAACCTATGAAAATTTACACTTAGTTTCACAGTTAGAAATAAAAAAAATACGTGTTTCTATGTTTTTGGAAATTCAGCTTCTAAGGGGATGAACATTTTTATGGAAATATTTTATTATGCAAGCATTTTTCAAGCTAAATCTGTGAAAACTTTGTATTTCGCTTCTCTGTTACAGATAAAACATACGCATCTCACTGTTTTTGGAAATTCAACCCCTAAGGGGGTGAAATAGAGCGTGAAACGTTTCATGAAAATATTTTATTGGGAAAGCATTTTAAAGCTACATCTTTGGACATTGATGTTTGGTTTCTTGGTCAGAGACGAAAAAATACGTATTTCATTGTTTTTACAAATTCAACCCCTAAGGGTGTGAAACAGGGTGATACTGATTCACTGACTCATCACGGCCCACCCCAATCAGCTACGGACAGAAACTTGAAATTTGGAGAGGATGTGGATCTTATGCTGTGAACATCGTTTAAGAAGGGATTGTCCGAAATTACACTCCTAAGGGAGTGAAATAGGGGATGAAAGGAATTCGAAAGTATGTCGCTACTAAGCGAATTTGAAGCTAGAACTACGGAAACCGGTATTTGGTTTCTTAGACACAAAATAAAAAATACGTGTTCCAGCATTTTTGGAAGTTCAGCCACTAAAGGGTAAAATAGTGGGTGAAAGCTTTTTTTTGAAAATAAGTAATTACTAAAGAACTACTGAAGGATTTGTAAGGCCACATATATGACAACTGGTATTTGAATTCTCGTTTAGAAATAAAAAAATATGTGAAATGATAATTAAGTGGACACCCTAGCTGCAAACAAGCGTTGATGTACTTCATTGGGGACATGCTGAAAATGTGTACCCCGACCGGGACTCGAACCCGGGATCTCCTTCTTACATGGCAGACGCTCTATCCATCTTTTTTTTTTTTTTTTTTGAGTCTCCTTCCCCCCTTCAACCCATCCTTACACTCGCCAATTTCTGACGTCTCGGCCTGGCTTCTATGTCGTTAAAAGACCGTTTAATACAAAGGATGCTTCTTCTGCATCAAGAAAAGAAAACGTGTTGTCTCTGCAGTGGGAAGTTCAAGGTGCGTTGCTTCTGCAGCAAAGGAAATGTTTCATTCCTGTCGATGACTCTTTGCTGCAAAACTTTTATTTTCATCTTGTTTTGTTGGTTTTTCTTTTTTTGTTTTTTTTAAGTTTTTTAATGTGCAAAAAAGTTTTTTTAATTGTTTGTTTCCACTATTCTTTTCGTGAGATATCTCGGCTTATTGACGGCACTCAACGTTCGTCTTCTCGAGGGTTGCCTATTATGGTATGCCCCAAGCATATAGCTTGGTCCCGTTTCTTTTTCCCCGTTTCCCCGTTTGTATGTCGGCAGTTGTCTTCTCTTAGCACTGAGTGCCCAATTGCCGGGCGCCACACACTGGTTGTGATGTGGAGTATATGGACGTGGAAAAAAAAAAAATAACACACAGCCATCAACGTTATTAACAGTCGGACGCAGTGCATACATCTACTTCGTCGTTCCTTGTTCGCTTTTTTTTTTTCATCGTCTTAGTCGTTCATAGTGTCGTTATTGTCAATGCTGGTTATAGTTCGCGAACTTTTGTCTGTATTTGTCATCCTTCGTCAGCAGTTGCGCTTGTGTGGCTGGATATACTGTGTAGCCCCGGTAAGATGGCGCATCTTCGGCTTGACTTACGTAATGCAGAGTATGTCCTGCCAGCCATGTCCATATATTTTTCTTCGTGATGGGGTAGTAAGTGCCATCAGGTTTCAACACCGATGTGATGGAGATTGTCTGTCTTGCAGATAGAGGCAAGGTTCATTCTGCACCATTCCCAGACCAATTTATTTTCTCCGCAGACACATCTGTGTTGTAAGTTGTCTATGAGGGCACACTCCCCTCTATCTGTCAGTTGCCGACAGTCCTCCCCTCTATCTGTCAGTTGCCGACAGTCGTATTCTGCGTAATTTTTCTTTCGTACGTATGGTCTCATTAACTACTTTATACCACGTTCATCTGATATTTGTTTCGAGCACTTTGTTGTGGATGTTCTTCCAGATTTGAGCCCAATCCCGTAGGGAAAATTTCGTTTCCATGCGGTTAACTCTTCCACCAGTATTCATTATCCGGTATAGTTGGGCGGTTGTAAGGTCCTGTAGTGGTGCGCTCAGTTTCACTCGGAGGTAACTAACTTCGAGCAGAAACGTCCTGATGTGCTCGGCTTTGTAGTGGGTTTCCCCCAAGTTTATCGGTATTGCCATATTAGTTGGTGTATACATCCGTAGGGCCATATGGAGCGCGCTGTCTGGGTAGTCTTGAAACAGCTGAATAGTTCTCCGTATAAGAAGAGCCTTGCAGTTAATTTCAACGTCTGTTAGCCCCAGGCTCCCTTTCTCTGGTGGGAGAGTAATAACATTAATTCCCACTTTGAATATTTCGCCCCTCCAAATACACCAAACAATTGCCGTCATTATTTGCTTGGAAATGCTGTTGACCACAGGGATTGTCTGCCCTGCATACCATATTTTCGAAAGTATCATTTTATTGATAAACTGTCCTCTTTGTATGAGGTCCTGTTCCCTGCCTTTATTTTGCTGGAGACAACCTCTCGTCATAGCCAGAAGCTCTTGCCAGTTGTCCGTAGTAGTTTTCAGAGGGCAGCGACTCATTCGTATTCCCAACAGCTTGATACGCTCGTGTTCTACATATGGACAGTTGTTATCGATTCTAAACCCTCTGCCGATCGGCATTAGTTTAGTCTTTCTATAGTTAAGCTTTGAGCATGAGGCTCGTTCATACTCCCACATCCATCTGGGCCACCGAGGGCACAGAGGATAGTGCGACATCCATCTGGGCCACCGAGGGCACAGAGGATAGTGCGTCTGCAGGGACTCATCCCTTGCACGCACCCCATGAGGCCTACACTCCCAACATGTCCACACCACTACATTTGTAGTGCGCCTAATAGATGTTTGCCCATCATACTCATTACTCGTGGCAGATTAATCTACCAAGTCCCGTACGATTCGGGCATAACGTGTGCGTTCGCACACAAGAAGGTCAATAGCCCGGAAGCCATATTTGTATATGACGGTAGTATCTGTTCCCGAAAGAGTTACCGACCGGTAAGCAGGAGATCCCGGGTTAGAGTCCCGGTCGGGGCACACATTTTCAACATGTCCCCAATGAAATACATTAACGCCTGTTTGCAGCTAGGGTGTCCATTTAATTATCATTTCATTTCTAGCAAAGCTGCATGGTCATCTACGGTAACTATTCTTTCGGGAACAGATACTACCCTCATATACAAAAAATATGTGTTTAAACCTTTCAGGAAATCCAATCCCTAAGGGAGTGCAATAGGGGATGAAAATTTTTAAGAAACTATTTCGTTACGTTAAAATAAATTAAAGCAAAGTTTATGAAAACTGACATTTTACTTCTCGGTTAGATACAAAGAAATTTTTGTTAGGGGATGAAAGTTGCTTTACGAATATCGACAAGAACGCAAAACGATATGATTAACAAAAACTTTGTTCTCCAGCTACCAGAATCGCTTTTTCAACAAAAGTACATTTGTAAAAGACGAATCTTATACGTCGTTAATTAATGTAAAAACATAGGAGGTGTTGCAATTTTTGAACAACACAGAAATTCGATAAATACAAACAAAAAAATCTTTGCAGACCATACAGTCTACGCAAGTGAAGCAGCGGGGGCTAAGCTAATCGTTTGATAATTTTGGCTGCGATTGAGAGCCCAGCCATCAACATTTCCTCATAATTGGATGAATACGTAACGTGTCATCATTCCTCGTTATCGTACTTTCGGTTACGAAGCCATTTTTGAAGATTTGGATCAACAAGGTCCGTCACAGTTTATCAGCGCTCAAAACATGCTAAGTGCTACGTAAGAAACAGTTCAACGCCGAAACTACCAGCATATAGCCATACAATATTTTTTCATCTTTCCACATGTGTTTTATTTTTCCCGTTCCATATCATACGTTTATCGTAAGTATGATCTATCAAACACGTAAGTAAGTAACTAAAAGGGCGTTACCGGTTTATCCAATTGTGGGAGTTTTAGCAAAGTAAAAATTGAAAGGTGTTAATGATCCTAGTGCAGTCGGGGTTTTGGGTGACTTGAGGACTAAGGAAAAAATGTGGAAAAGAAAAGGAACTGCAAAATCTATGATACTACTAGAAGTCTGAATGACAGGGGTGTCAAGGCAGATGCGTACAAAATTTAATGCTGGGCGTCAGTTCCACTCGAAATTTGTCGGAAACAGGTGGGCTGGGACTGGTGAAATGCATTCTATGTTCGACAGAGGAGAAACTTACGCATTTCTTATGTAAGCGTGTTTCTTTCCGGTGAAGTAAATACAGAATGCAGCCTAGTTTTAGCAAACACTGTGAAGAGTGAACATTGTGCCCCAAGAATCATTGTTATTGGTGTGTTAGTAAAACTAATTTAGATGATTCCATACAGTGCTTGCGACAATGCAGTATATAAATACACTCTCTGAAGTAAGGTCGTGAGTTTTACAACACAGATCATGGAAAACTCTAGGGAAAATAGTACACTCTATGAAGGAAAAAATGACACACCACGAACGATATATCCGAATAGGGCGGAACTCGGTGGATGTGATGCACGTGTACAGACAAAAGTTGGAAACAAAAAAGTTGAAAATAGAATGATTTGTTGAAGAGAATGAGCAGCACGAAGGAATTTTCTGAATGAGACGGACACCGGTAGCTACGACGTACATGTACAAACAAACAAATTATTACAGAATGAGATGTTCACTCTGCAGCGGAGTGCGCGCTGATATGAAACTTCCTGGCAGATTAAAACTGTGTGCCGGACCGAGACTCGGGACCTTTGCGTTTCGCGGGGTCAATTGCCTATTCATGCACCATACAGATATCTTTTCTAAATCGTTTTGCAATTTACTTTGATCTTCTGATGACTTTACTAGTCAATAAACGACGGCGTCATCTGCGAACAACCGAAGATTGTCTTCTAAATCGTTTAAATAGATAAGGATCAGCAAAGGGACTATAACACTATCTTGGGCAACGTCAGAAATCACATGTGCTTTACTTAATGACTTTCCGTCAGTTACTATGAATTGTGACCTCTCTGACAGGAAATCTCGAATCCAGTCACCTAACTGAAACGATATTCCGTAAGCAAGCAATTTCACTACAAGCCGTTGTTTGGTAAAATGTCAAAAGCCGTGTGGAAATCTTGAAATAAGGAATTAATTTGAAGTCAGTTGTTAATAGCACTCAACACTTCATGTGAATAAAGAGGCAGTTGTGTTTCACAAGAATGATGTTTTACAAATCCGTGTTGACTGTGTGTCAGTAGACCGTTCTCTTCGTGGTAATTCATGCTGTAGGAACACAATATATGTTCCAAAATCCTGCTTCATACCGACGTTAATGATATGGGCCTGTAATTCTTCAATATTGGTGTGAACTGTGCAACTTTCTAGTCTTTGGGTACGGATCTTTCGTCGAAAAAAAAAAATGGTTCAAATGGCTCTGAGCACTATGGGACTGAACATCAGTGGTCATCAGTCCCCTAGAACTTAGAACTACTTAAACCTAACTAACCTAAGGACATCACACACATCCATGCCCGAGGCAGGATTCGAACCTGCGACCGTAGCGGTCACGCGGTTCCAGACTGAAGCGCCTAGAACCGCACGGCCACACCAACCGGCTCTTTCGTCGAGCGAACGGTTGTAAATGATTGTTAAATATAGAGCTATTGGCTCAGCATTCTCTGAAAGGAACCTAAACGGTATACAGTCTGGACCGGAAGACTTGCTTTTGTTAAGTGATTTAAGTTGCTTCACTACTCCGAGGATATCTACTTCTACGTTACCAATGGTAATACCAAGAATTTGTGGAACATGTTTACCGAAAGTCTCAAGCGTTGTCAACTACCCAATCCGTGCTTTAAAAATCACGATTCCTCTCTAGATACCAACCCGAAAATTAACTGGTGAATTCGTGTGGAAATCCAGTTTGAAAATGGTCCCGGCGGAGGTTCGAATCCTCCCTCTGGCATGGGTGTGTGTGTTTGTCCTTAGGATAATTTAGGTTAAGTAGTGTGTAAGTTTGGGGACTGATGACCTTAGCAGTTAAGTCCCATAATATACTACACACACACGCACACACACACACACACACATTTTGAAAACCCTACGCCTAACTCCGACATACAGAGAAATACTAGATATTTTTAAATTTCTGAATCACAATAAAGACCCTGGAGAAGGAATTACTGCAACATCGTGGAAGTTAAATGACGAAAATGTAAGAAGATTCTACAAGTTCATGGCAGGAATCTTGAAATCCCAACGAACTCCTTCAGACGGCCGCTCATCCATACACTTTATAAGACGAGGGACGAATTAGAGGCGAAAAATTTCCTCGAAAGCAATGTTCATGGACTCGAAAATGTAGCTGACCTATAGACAGGAGAGTACAAGATTGGTTTTCGGAAGAGACGTTAATTAACAGAAAGATACGATGTATTAAGACGATTCTTCATTTGAGAATCACCAAAAATACAGTTGTCACCCTCGTGTACATGAAGAAATATGTCTCCACAGGCAGAAAAGCACTCTCCGACACAAGAGAAGAATTTGACGCCAACAGAGCGACAAGAGATACCTCTAGGAAAATACTTTCTAACACAACCTGTAGAAAATATTAATGAATGAGATTTCACACCTTTTAAAATTAAAACCGGAATGTGGCTGGGAGAAGTGCTTTCACGATTACTGTTTTTAACATCGTCCTTAAAAATGTTATTAGGGCAAGGGAAAAAGACGTTTAAGGTATTCAAACTGACATAAAAAAGAAAACAGATTACAAGTGAACTGCTTGGCATTAGCGGACGATCTCTGAACTGTGTCGACCAACAATGAAGAGGTCAAGACAGGACACTACGTAAAACTCCGCAAAATCATACGAAAAACTAGTTCTTACATTTCATACGAAAAAAACAAGGTACGTTGAGGGACTGACAGAAAAATATAGCAATAATAACAGTCCACGGGAAAATCACTTTGAGTCCCTCAAATCAAACACTCAGGAGCAATTATCCAAACAACAGGGCCTAACTCGGAGCAGGGTTTACCAATCTTTTCCTCTAACGGAACATTTCTGGAATCTTGGTACTCTTACGGAACGCCATGTTGATTTTGAAGTTAAATAAAATTTTTAAAATGATAAAAACTATTTTATTCAATTTTAACTACAATTTTAAATCATAACTAATAGCCCAAAAACCATAATATTTATTTTTAAAAATTAATTAGTGTCAAATGCCGATAAGGGAAAACGCTATGTTATCAGTAGTTTTTCGTTGAGCACTTATTCTGTTCCTGCTGTGCACCAGTGTTCCACAGAACAAATTTTGGAAAACCCTGCAAAAGAGGCTAATGAAGAAAAACATCAGAAAATTCCAAAAGGATACATATCAGTACAACAAACATCAATAAACACCAACGCACAATTTAGGGTACTACGAAAACATACATATTTTCTGACGTTCTGTATGCAATAAAAAATATGAATGTTTTCGTAGTACATTCATATTTTCTGACATACTTTATGCAATACTTCACCCCATGAACCATGTACCTTGCCGTTGGTGGGGAGGCTTGCGTGCCTCAGCGATACAGATAGCCGTACCGAAGGTGCAACCACTACGGAGGGGTATGTGTTGAGAGGCCAGACAAACACATGGTTCCTGAAGAGGGCAGCAGCCTTTTCAGTAGTTGCAGGGGCAACAAACTGGATGATTGACTGATCTGGCCTTGTAACACTAACCAAAACGGCCTTGCTGTGCTGGTACTGCGAATGGCTGAAAGCAAGGGGAAACTACAGCAGCTTTACTGTATGGTTAAATGATGATGGCGTCCTCTTGGGAAAGATATTCCGGAGGTAAAATAGTCCCCCATTCGGATCTCCAAGCGGGGGCTACTAAGGAGGACGTCGTCATCAGGAGAAAGAAAACTGGCATTCTACGGATCGGAGCGTAGAATGTCAGATCCCTTAATAGGGCAGGTTAGTTAGAAAATTTAAAAAGGGAAATGGATAGGTTAAAGTTAGATATAGTGGGAATTATTGAAGTATGGTGGCAGGAGGAACAAGACTTCTGGTCAGGTGAATATAGGTTTATAACAACAAAATCAAATAGGGGTAATGCAGGAGTAGGTTTAATAACGAATAAAAAAATAGGAGTGTGGGTAAGCTACTACGAACAGCATGATGAACGCATTATTGGCCAAGATAGATACGAAGCCCACACCTACCACAGTAGTACAAGTTTATATGCCAACTAGCTCCGCAGATGAGATTGATGGAATGTATGACGAGATAAAAGAAATCATTCAGATAGTGAAGGGAGATGAAAATTTAATAGTCATGGGTGACTGCAATTCGATAGTAGGAAAAGCAAGAGAAGGAAACGTAGTAGGTGAATATGGAATGGGGCTAGAAGATGAAACAGGAAGCCGCCTGGTAGAATTTTGCGCAGAGCATAGCTTAATCATAACTAACACTTGGTTCAAGAATCATGAAAGAAGGTTGTATACGTGGAAGAGGCCTGGAGATACTGGAAGGTTTCAGATAGATTATATAATGATAAGACAGAGATTTAGGAACCAGGTTTTAAACTGTGAGACACTTCCAGGTGCAGATGTGGACCCTGACCACAATCTATTGGTTATGAACTGTAGATTAAAACTGAAGAAACTGCAAAAAGGTAGGAATTTAAGGAGATGGGAACAGGATAAACTGACAGAACCAGAGATTGTAGAGAGCGTCAGGGAGAGCATTAGGGAACGATTCACAGGAATGGGGGAAAGTAATACAGTAGAAGAAGAATGGGTAGCTTTAAGGGATGAAATAGTGAAGGCAGCAGAGGATCAAGTAGGTAAAAAGCCGAGGGCTAGTAGAAATCCTTGAGTAACAGAAGATATATTGAGTTAAATTGATGAAAGGAGAAAATATGAAAATGTAATAAATGAAGCAGACAAAAAGGAATACAAACGTCTCAAAAATGAGATCGACAGGAAGTGCAAAATGGCTAAGCAGGGATGGCTCGAGGTCAAATGTAAGGATGTAGAGGCATATTCGCTAGGGGTAAGATAGATACTGCCTACAGGAAAATTAAAGAGACCTTTGGAGAAAATAGAACCACTTGTATGACTCAGATGGAAATCCAGTTCTATGCAAAGAAGAGAAAGCATAAAGGTGGTAGGAGTAGATGGTGGGTCTATACAAGGCCGATATACTTGAGGCCAGTATTATGGAAATGGAAGAGAATGTAGATGAAGATGAAATGGGAGATATGATACTGCGTGATGAGTTTGACAGACCACTGAAAGACCTAAGTCGACAAATTCCATTAGAACTACTGACAGTCTTGAAAGAGCCAGCCTTGACAAAACTCTACCATCTGGTGAGCAAGATGTATGAGACAGGTGAAATACCTTCAGACTTCAAGAAGAATATAATAATTCCCATCCCAAAGAAAGCAGGTGTTGACAGGTGTGAAAATTACCGAACTATCAGTTTAATAAATCACGGCTGCAAAATACTAACGCGAATACTTCACAGACGAATAGAAGAACTGGTAGAAGCCGACCTTGGGGAAGATCAGTTTGGTTGGATTCCGTAGAAATGTTGGAACACGTGAGGCAACTCTGAGCCTACGACTTATCTTAGAAGATAGATTAAGGAAAGGTAAACCTACGTTTCTAGCATTTGTAGACTTAGAGACAGGTTTTGAAAATGTTGACTGGAATCAAATTCTGAAGGTGGCAGGGTAAAATTCAGGGAGCGAAAGGCTATTTACAATTTGTACAGAAACCAGATGGTAGTTATAAGAGTCGAGGGGCATGAAAGGGAAGTAGTGGTTGGGAATGGAGTGAGACACGGTTATAGCCTATCCCCGATGTTATTCAATCTGTATATTGAGCAACTCGTAAAGGAAACAAAAGAAAAATTCGGAGTAGGAATTAAAATCCATGGAGAAGAAGTAAAAACTTTGAGGTTCACCGATGACATTGTAATTCTGTCAGAGACAGCAAAGGACTTGGAAGAGTGGTTGAACGGAATGGACAGTGTCTTGAAAGGAGGATATAAGATGAACATCAACAAAAGCAAAGCAAGGATAATGGAATGTAGTCGAATTAAGTTGGATGATGCTGAGCGAATTAGGTTAGGAAATGAGACACTTAAAGTAGTAAATGAGTTTTGCTGTTTGGGGAACAAAATAACTAATGATGGTCGAAGTAGAGAGGATATAAAATGTAGACTGGCAATGGCAAGGAAAGCGTTTCTGAAGAAGAGAAATTTGTTAACATCGAGTATAGATTTAAGTGTCAGGAAGTCGTTTCTGAAACTATTTGTATGGAGTGTAGTCATGTATGGAAGTGAAACGTGGACGATAAATAGTTAGGACAAGAAGAGAATAGAAGCTTTAGAAATCTGGTGCTACAGAAGAATGCTGAAGATTAGATGAGTAGATCACATAACTAATGAGGAGGTACTGAACAGAATTAGGGAGAAGGAAATTTGTGGCACAACTTAACTAGAAGAAGGGATTGGTTGGTAGGACATGTTCTGAGACATCAAGAGATCACCAATACACCAATACAGTATTGGAGCGCAGCATGGAGGGTAAAAATCGTAGAAGGAGATGAAGAGATGAATACACTAAGCAGAATCAGAAGCATGTAGGCTGCAGTATGTACAGGGAGATGAAGAAGCTTGCACAGGATGGAGTAGCATGGAGAGCTGCATCAAACCAGCCTCTGGACTGAAGACCACAACAACAACATATGCAATAAAAGCAACAGAAATTAGTAGAAAGAAGAAGAGAGAGAGCCTATTACTACGTATCGCCGTCATCATCGGCGACGATGGCGGCGGTGACAAGACACAGTAGAAAACATATAAATTCTACAGCAAATAAAAATTAAAGAGACAGAGAAACAGGAACGAAAAATTCTGAGAACCTATTTGGGACCAGTAAGAAGAATTTTTCTGTCGCGTTATCTTAAAAACAATTTCAGGTGTAGGTGAGACGTTGTGCAGATCGATAGGTCGCGCCGTGCTACGTGCAGCCTTATCTCTGGATGGCGGGCCACTTGGCTTGGGAAGACAAGAGGCAGACTGTTTGTATGAGATGGCCGACTTCAGCCGTAGCGAGGAGAGGGGACAGCGAGGCGTGTGCAAGCGTCAGTCCTGAGTTGGGTGTGTGTACTGGATCACATAGTTTGTTGCCGATTTGTCTTCTGAGCACGCGGGACGTGTTTGAAAGGACGACGTAGGGAATGCAGCTCAGCAGATCGATGCGGGCACACTCTAAGAGAAGCAAGCCGGAGGAAGCCGTTTGTTGTACCGTCAAGCTTCAGACAACACCAGGGGTTATTCTTCACCTGACATCTCACAAGGTCATCCCAGTGACCACGTTTGGGAACACTCATAATTCTTGGGGCTAACCAAACCGAGCGAGGGTCATTTCTGAGCAGTGACCGCATCTCAGTGTTTGGTGCTCTGGTGACGCCCTATTGCAGTAGCAGCCTATGTTTGTGTCACTACTCTGTGACTTAATGAGGGCGCTGCCTCCCAGTTTGTACTTCAGCCCAGCCTCCTGATTAGAATTTCGTGGACGCCGCCCACGTATTGTCTCTAAATTTGCAAGTAACAGCCTGTGTTAACACGTGCGTCGCTTTCAACCTGTTATCGATGGGTCACACTGATGTCGCATTTGCCTTAAAGTCTAACAAATCACTGTGCAGAAGTTTCTTAAACTTTGATCCCTTTCCTATTTACTTATGTTTTACCTATTACAACTGAATTCTTGTTCTGATTCCCAGCTGGGACTTAAATCTCGCTGCATCCTATAGTAAATTTGGTGAAACATTAATTACTACCGCCCGAAAATAAAATCTTTCTGGCAAAGCCCAGAGGAACTTCTCTAGCTCTCCTCTAGTTAGGATTTATGCAAGTGAGTTGTCTGTCCCACATGTCGACATGTGGGTTCGGATCGGTTCCACACCAAGGGCATAGTATTTGAATTTGGTTAATGGTTGGCGGTTGAAATTGTTCTGGTCCTTTCGAACCTGCTAAATTTTCTACCTCGCTTTGAAAGTTTTTCTCATTATAAATTACTCTCAGTACATTGCTGTCGTTTATTATTACTATTATGATTATTATTATTGTTTTATCATTGGTGGTGTTCACCGAATACAGCACTCGCGAGTAATATCTTCCCATGCTTCTGTAATTGATATGCAGTTTTTTTCAATTATCAAGTCAGTCTACGGTGTAATTGCTTTGGGCGTTTTGGCCCTGCTTGACACAGCCTTACGTACCTCCGTCCCTGATTTCAACTCGTCTAATTGTTGATTATATAATATAGCTGCGTTGTGACAGGTACGTACTTCGTGTGCTCTAGAAGGCGAGAGCTAGAATACTGAGCCGTTCGATTTGTTAACTGTTCTGCGGTGGACACTCTGGATCAATTATTTTATATTGTGTTTCAAAAAGGCTTTGTAAAATTTATCCAGATGTTATTAATTCTTAAGCCTTAATTTGTATTTTTGGACTGCCTAGCTAATTTATTGAAGCTCGGCTTTTTAGTCTTATAAAATGTTGCTAATCTTGCTAAACAAGTTTCATGTTTCAATAAGAAAATCTAGCGTTTCATTTTTAAATGAACAAGCTTAAACAGCCTAGTTAAATTGCTTTCATTTTTCAGTATTCAAAAAATTTTAATTTCTATTCAACTTGATGTGTGTTTCATTGAGTGTCATTAGAAGTAAATAAACGTTGTTTTGAAACTTATCAGAGCTGCAAGTCAGGTTCAGCCTCACCTTTTTTTCAGTACTCCCACTTGCAAGCAAGTGGAAGTGGAAAATGTGGTCAAGATTCGTAGCTAGAGTGTGGCTACCTTTGGATGTTGGGGGACTGATGTTCATACTGAACATCATCCATAACGCAACCTTAAGTAATATTTAAAACCGAATTCATTATTCAGTAAAATTTAATGGTTTTTTTGTTAATTTGTGTTATCCTTGGCTTGGCAGACTATATTGGTCTTCAGTTTTCTGGTGTATCCGGTCGCATTATGGAACTACGAGCCGCTGTGGGGGTGGGCTATCTATGCGAGGAGTAGCCCCAATACCGCATTCACGGCCAAACGGAGGAGGGAGACGTCGCTTTCCTGTCTGGGCCTACATCCTATATCTGTTTACTGCAAGTTATCGCAACTTGGAGAAAAACAATGAAGCATAGGGTTGGTGTATAGAAGGCTGCGAGCGGTCATATGGGGTGCAGTATGTTTGTTTCATGAAAATCAAATCAGAACACCATCTTCTCCTTTCTAATAATATCCGACGTAACTAACTGTTGCTTGTTACATGTCACAGACAGTGTTTTGAAACATTAAAACACTTCTCAGTAATTCTGCTGTTATGAACACAATGTGCGCTTACTAGATCGTATACGTTTCAGAAAAACTGCATAGGATGTAGAAATCATTAGCAAATGTCAAAGCCATGTTGAAATTTTATGTTGAAGATTTGTGTGCAATATTTGATGCTTTTAACTGTCACCAGAATAAACGTGTTCTGGTGCTGATTTGCTATATTTTTTCCATATTTACCATCGTGAAAATCACTTCGAAAATCGTAGCTTTACATGAAAACATGATCCTAGTTAGGTTTTGTGGGACGCATGTATCCCACTTCTCTGAATTTCAAAACTGGTCAAGTTAAAACTTTTTTGGCAATGAAACTGTATTGTTCACCTCACATTTTTCAAAAATATCTAAAATAAATTGGAAAGGCTTGATTGTTATGTGGTTCGAAGGTATATAGTGCGCGAATTTTAGAAGACAAAGCTTCCGCCTCTGATAGTAACTACGGCTGTAACCAGGTTGAATTGAGTCTGGATGACAGACACCCGATCGACCTCCGTCGGTGCTTCAAATCGCCACGAATGTTGACCAGGTGTAGTAGCTAGTGAGTGGTTCCAGCCACGGCAGCATAGGATGAGATGGTTTTAATGAGCAAGTGATCTGGAGAACGAGGTGGCCAAGGCAACAGCCAACGGTATTTCAGGGCACCATGGGCAACAGCCAACGGTAGGTCAGGACATCAGAGGCAACAACCATCTTGCATTATCTTCCTGATAGATATCATTGAGACCTCAAAAGTAGGGTACAGTCATTGGCACTATGATGGAAAGTTATCGACTGCTGTACAAAGAACCGGTAGTGGCAATCAGAGCTGATCGTGCTGCGTATCCAATGACACTCTATACATGCTAGGCACGCATGACGATGACGAATGCCATCTGGCCTCCATATAGACGAATACTTCCATCACGATGCTGTTTGTAGCACCAGGAGACGATGTGGTGTGAGTCCTCTGTGGAGGGACACCGTTGTCACTGCACACATCTACGCTGCTGGATCTTGGAAAGCCCAGTATCTTATCTTCGACAGCGAGTGTTCATCAGATACAAGGTTATCGCTAGGAATGCCCCAGGGATGTGTGATAATACCGTTATTACTTTCTATATACGTTAATGATCTGTCAGACAGGTTAGGCAGCAACGTGAGGCTGTTTGCTGATGACGGTGGAGTGTACGGGAAGGCGCCGTCGTTGAATGACTCAAGGAGGATACAAGACGACCTGGACAAAATTTCGAGTTGCTGTGACGAGTGGAAATTAGCTCTAAATTTAGAAAAAATGTAAGTTAATGCCGATGAGTAGGAAAAACAAGCCTGTAATTTTCTAATACGGCATTAGTACTGTCTTGCTTGACACAGTCATGAGGTTTAAACATCTGGGTGTAATGTAGCAAAATGATGTGAAACGGAACGTTCAGGTAAACATTGAATTAGGGAAGGCGAATGGTCGACTTGGGTTTACTAGGGAGAATTTTAAGGAAGTCATGTTAATGTGTAAGGAGGGACTGTATATCGGACACTAGTGCTGCCAGTTCTTGAGTACTGCTTGAGTGTTTGGGATTCACAGCAGGCCGGATTAAAGGAAGAGATCGAATCAATTAAGAGGCAGGCTGCTAGATTCGTTACCGGTAGGTTCAAGCAACACGCAAGTATTATGCAGATGCTTCAGGAACTCAGACGGGAATACTTGGAGGGAAGGCGACGTTATTTCCGAAGAACAGTATTGAGAAAATTTAGAGAATCGGCATTTAAAGCTGACTGCTGAAGGAGTCTATTGCCGACAACATACATTTCGGGTAAGGGTCACGAAGATAAGACACGAGAAATAAGGGTCATACGGGGGCATATAGACAGTCGTTTTCCCCTCTCTCTACCTGCGAGTGGAATGGAAAGAGAAATGACTAGTAGCGGTACGTGGTACCCTCCGCCATGAATCTACGGTGGCTTGCGCAGTATGTGTGTAGATGCAGAATCGTAACAATATCACTGTGCTAGTGTACAAGATGTCGTTCCACTGCTCGTACGGCAATTGTCCTGCTACTGTGAAGCTCATTTCCTGACAAGCTATGTGATATAGTTGTATCATCACCTGCACCCAGGCGAACAATATGTTGTCATTCTCCAGTTCGCCCCATCGTAATTTGTCGGTCGAACAGCCTACAGGTGTTCTGCCGGTTGACAGTGACCAGTACACTTCTTCTCTTGGGCGCTAGTCGCGTGAGGCATTCAGATTCTGCACGGTGTTAATACGTTGCTCTTAAAGCCATAGATTCCATATTCGCATGACCGTCGTAGGCCTCCTGACAAATGTACAGTACGAAATGCCAAAACTTCACGAGATGTAAAACTTTCCAATCCAGTCCTAGAAGCATCATGACAAACAACAACAGCAAATGTAATCCAACCATTACCAATACTACTTGATTCGGATGATTTAGCAATAGAAAAATTCAATTTCAGACCTAAAAAGTATTTAGGACCTGACAATACAGATATACTGGCAATCTTCTTCAGATTGGTCACCTTCTTACTGGTACCAGGCGCTGGAACGGAACCATAAGTGCCAGTAATATTCAACAAATCTTTGTAGACCAGCATACGTCTGCGACGGCGATATCCAAAACGGCGACCCATTGTAGAATGATGCTATTCATATAATGAATGCGCGAAGTTGCGGCAGTACGACGTAATGATAAACCGCAGTCTCCGTAGGCCGTTATCCCGCCACTGTCGAATTTCGGCAGGTGACTGTAGGCGCTTCTCCTTCTTGAAAGACGCATAACACGATCTTCTCTCAAACAAACGACATTCGCGAAAACTAGACATAGCTACAGTTACCCACCACCCCTGTTTGTAGGAAACAGATTTCTGTCGTTGGCTGTTTTTATTACTTCATACTGACCAGCTCCCGGCAGTGTAGCCCTTCGTCAGATCATTTCTAGCAGATACATAGTAGCTAGTCTTAAAGGAGCTGTCAGTTTCAGTGAAAGTTAATGCAAATCGCTATACCTTCTATCCCGACTGTTTAGCGTACTGTTGACATCAAATTGCCCTGAGCACTATGGGACTTAACACCTGAGGTCATCAGTCCCCTAGAACTTAGAGCTACTTAAACCGAACTAACCTAAGAACTTCACACATATCCATGCCCGAGGCAGCATTCGAACCTGCGACCGTAGCAGCAGCGCTGTTGCAGACTGAAGCGCCTAAAACCGCTCGGCCACACCGGCCGGCTAGCGTACTGTTCTTCGGTGGCTTAATGCACTTAGGTGTCACTGCTACGCCAGTATTTATTTGGTAATACGGGATATAGAGAGGGGGGGGCTTATTCTCCTAACTAAAAATTTTTTCTAGGGGATTATCGGGGATAGGGCTGTCGAAGCTTCCTTAAGTTTTTTTTAGTTACGAGTATGGGCTAAGTGGCAATAATCATGACCACTTGACACGAAGTTCCCCACTTGAGCTTCACGAGCCCTCCGGCTGCAGTAGTGGTCGCCCCCGTGGAATTCTGGCACCCGTTGTCAGCCGGTGTTCCTGCTCGCTGAGGTGGCCCGTACCCACGCGCCGCCGCAGGCAAGCTGTTACTGCACGGCGCTTCCGCGTTTACCACTGCAGTGTTGACACCCAACCGGTAGGCATTAGCATGTAGCACTTCATTTCTGCTGTGAACAGAAATTTACGTCCGTGCTGAAAATATACAGGGTGAACCCCGATCACCTACGATGAAATCACGATGGTTGTTCAACGATATTTTGTGAATGTTTTGGGGCAAGGATCCACTGATTTCGGTGGCTTATTACAGAGTAAAATCTGCGTAACAGGCGGCCTGTGTGGCTGAGCGGTTCTAGGCGCTTCAGTCTGGAACCGCGCGACCGGTAAGGTTGCAGGTTCGAATCCTGCCTCGGGCATGGATGTGTGTGACGTCCTTAGGTAAGTTAGGTTTAAGTAGTTCTAAGTTCTAGGGGACTGATGACCTCAGATGTTAAGCCTCATAGTGCTTAGAGCCTTTTAAACCATTTGAACCATCTGCATAACAGTGCAAGTTTCGGCGGAATATAGCGTGCGCCTTGTTTGTAAAAAAACACTTGCTCCGCTCTCTGACGGTACTTGCTACTATCAACAGTGCTCTACTCTCCTGTCTGGCCTCACACTGGCTTTCCTTACTTCCCAGTTCTGTCTTGAGTTTGTTTTTACGGCAGTGACACCAAAGTACGTATTCAGAAACATGCCTTGAATAAATGCTATTTTCTACATAAAACCGAGACCCGAGAACATTCTGTAAGGCTGATTATACACCGATCAGCCAGAACATTATGACAGCCGACCTACAGTCGATATAAAGCCGTGCCGGCGTCACCTGGCGAGGAACGACTGCTAGCCAGAGACACGCACGGCGCATGAAGTATCAGTGAGCGTGCGGCTCGTGTGTAGAAGGCGAGCCATCTATCTGCCTTGGACCGAGGTCAGACTGTCACGGCCTGGAGGTTCGACACGAGCATTTCGGAAACTGCACGATTTCTTAGGTGTTCGAGGACTGCTGTGGCGAGTGTCTTCAACACGTGGCGGAACAAAGGTGAGACCAGCTGCAGACGTTGTGGGGACCCCTCATTACATATGCCGGGCGGCGTAGGCTGGGCAGACTGGTAAAATAGGACAGGCGGCGAACTGTGGCAGAACTAACACCAGACTTTAATGCTTGGCACAGTAAAAGCGTATCTGAACACACAGTGCACCGAAAACTCCTAACGATGGGCCTCCACAGCCGACAACCCACGCATGTGCCAATGTGAACACCACGACATCGGCAACTACGACCTGAGTGGGCACGTAATCATCGGAACTGGACGCCGGCGCAACGGCAGAGCATTGCGTGGTCTGATGAAACCCGATACCTTCTTTATCATGCCGATGGGAGGGCGCTAATGCGTCGTCTTCCAGGGGAACAGGTGCTTGATACATGTGCTGTGGGACGGAGACAAGCTGGCGGCTGCTCCATTATACTCTGGGAACATTCAGTGGATCTCGAGCATGGCACCATTACGGTCAAGGAGTATCGTACACTGGTTGCAGACTACGCACACCCCTTCATGGCGGTCATTTTTCCAGACAGCAGTGGCATTTTTCAGCAAGATAATGTGCTGGTTTGGTTCCAGGAACACAGTGGCGAGATCCAATTAATGTGCTGGTCCCCAGCTCGCTAGACCCGAACACATCTGGGATGTGATAGAACGTGGCCTCAGAGCTCATCGTCCCCCCCCCCCCCCCGCCTATTTACAGGAAGTAGGTGACTTAAGTGTGCAGATGTGGTGCCAACTCCGTCCAACGACTTACCAACGTCTCATTGCTTCCATGCCACGACGCGTCACCGCTGCTAGCCCGTGCCAAAGGTGAGCATATCGGTCTATTAGGTCATAACGTAATGACTGATCAGTGTACATCAAAAACAGAAGGAAAAATACTGTAGTGAATCGGGAATTGTTTGTGATCTCACATAGTATGCAAATCACCAATGAGGTCGCCCACTTTGGGGGCGAAAATGTGTGGTTGTTGTTGTGGTCTTCAGTACTGAGACTGGTTTGATGCAACTCTCCATGCTACTCTATCCTGTGCAAGCTTCTTCATCTCCCAGTACCTACCGCAACCTACATCTTTCTTAATCTGCTTAGTGTATTCATCTCTTGGTCTCCCTCTACGATTTTTACCCTCCACGCTGCCCTCCAATACTAAATTGGTGATCCCTTGATGCCTCAGAACATGTCCCACCAACCGATCCCTTTTTCTAGTCAAGTTCTGCCACAAACTTCTCTTCTACCCAATCCTATTCAATACTTCCTCATTAGTTATGTGATCTACCCATCTAATCTTCACCATTCTTCTGTAGCACCACATTTCGAAAGCTTCTATTCTCTTCTTGTCCAAACTATTTATCGTCCATGTTTCACTTCCATACAAATACTTCCAGAAACGACTTCCTGACACTTAAAACTATACTCGATGTTAACAAAGTTCTCTTCTTCAGAAACGCTTTCCTTGCCATTGCCAATCTACATCTTATATCCTCTCTACTTCGACCATCATCAGTTCTTTTGCTCCCCAAATAGCAAAACTCCTTTACTACTTTAAGTGTCTTATTTCCTGATCTAATACCCTCAGCATCACCCGACGTAATTCGACTACATTCCATTATCCTAGTTTTGCTTCTGTTGATGTTCGTCTTATATCCTCCTTTCAAGACACTATCCATTCCGTTCAACTGCTCTTCCAAGTCCTTTGCTGTCTCTGACAGAATTAAAATGTCATCGGCGAACCTCAAAGTTTTTATTTCTTCTCCATGGATTTTAATACCTACTCCGAATTTTTCTTTTGTTTCCTTCACTGCTTGCTCAATACACAGATTCAATAACATCGGGAAGAGACTACAACCCTGTCTTACTCCCTTCCCAACCACTGCTTCCCTTTCATGTCCCTCGACTCTTATAACTACCATCTGGTTTCTGTACAAATTGTAAATAGCCTTTCGCTCCCTGTATTTTACCCCTGCCACCTTCACAATTTGAAAAAGAGTATTCCAGTCAACATTGTCAAAAGCTTTCTCCAAGTCTACAAATCCTAGAAACGTAGGTTTCCCCTTCCTTAATCTAGCTTCAAAAATAAGTCGTAGGGTCAGTATTGCCTCAGGTGTTCCAACATTTCTACGGAATCCAAACTGATCTTCCCCGAGGTCCGCTTCTACTAGTTTTTCTATTTGTCTGTGAAGAATTCGCGTTAGTATTTTGCAGCTGTGACTTATTAAACTGATAGTTCGGTAATTTTCACATCTGTCAACACCCGCTTTATCTGAGATTGGAATTACTATATTCTTCTTGAAGTCTGAGGGTATTTCGCCTGTTTCATACATCTTGCTCACCAGATGGTAGAGGTTTGTCAGGACTGGCTCTTCCAAGGCCGTAAGTAGTTCTAATGGAATGTTGTCTACTCCGGGGGCCTTGTTTCGACTCAGGTCTTTCAGTGCTCTGTCAAACTCTTCACGCAGTATCGTATCTCCCATTTCATCTTCATCTACATCCTCTTCCATTTCCATAATATTGTCCTCAAGTACATCGCCCTTGTATAGACCTTCTGTATACTCCTTCCAACTTTCTGCTTTCCCTTCTTTGCTTAGAACTGGGTTTCCGTCTGTGCTCTTGATGTTCATGCAAGTGGTTCTCTTATCTCCAAAGGTCTCTTTAATTTTCCTGTTGGCAGTATCTATCTTACTACTAGTGAGATAAGCCTCTACATCCTTACATTTGTCCTTAGCCATCCCTGCTTAGCCATTTTGCACTTCCTGTCGATCTCATTTTTCAGACGTTTGTATTCCTTTTTGCCTGCTTCATTTACTGCATTTTTATATTTTTTCCTTTCATCAATTAAATTCAATATATCATCTGTTACCCAAGGATTTCTACTAGCCCTCGTGTTTTTATTTACTTGATCCTCTGCTGCCTTCACTACTTCATCCCTCAGAGCTACCCATTCTTCTTCTACTGTATTTCTTTTCCCCATTCCTGTCAATTGTTCCCTTATGCTCTCCCTGAAACTCTGTACAACCTCTGGTTTAGTCAGTTTAGCCATGTCCCATCTCCTTAAATTCCCACCTTTTTACAGTTTCTTCAGTTTTAATCTACAGATCATAACCAATAGATTGTGATCAGAGTCCACATCTGTCCCTGGGAATGTCTTACAATTTAAAACCTGGTTCCTAAATCTCTGTCTTACCATTATATAATCTATCTCATACCTACTAGTATCTCCAGGATTCCTCCATGTATACAACCTTATTTTATGATTCTTGAAGCAAGTGTTAGCTATGATTAAGTTGTGCTCTGTGCAAAATTCGACCAGGCGGCTTCCTCTTACATTTCTTAGCCCCAATCCATATTTACCTACTACGTTTCCTTATCTCCCTTTTCCTACTACCGAATTCCAGTCACCCATGACTATTAAATTTTCGTCACCCTTCACTATCTGAATAATTTCTTTTATTTCATCATACATTTCTTCAATTTCTTCGTCATCTGCAGAGCTAGTTGGCATATAAACTTGTACTACTGTTGTAGGCGTGGGCTTCGTATCTATCTTGGCCACAATAATGCGTTCACTATGCTGTTTGTAGCAGCTTACCCGCACTCCTACTTTTTTTTAATTATTAAAATTACTACTGCTTTATCCCTATTTGATTTTGTGTTTATAACCCTGTAGTCACCTGACTAGAAGTCCTGTTCCTCCTACCACCGAACTTCACTAATTCGCACTATATCTAACTTCAACCTATCCAGTTCCCTTTTTAAATTTTCTAACCTACCTGCCCGATTAAGGGATCTGACATTCCACGCTCCGATCTGTAGAACGCCAGTTTTCTTTCTACTGATAACGACATCCTCCTGAGTAGTCCCCGCCCGGAGATCCGAATGGGGGACTATTTTATCTCCGGAATATTTTACCCAAGAGGACGCCATCATCATTTAACCATACAGTAAAGCTGCATGCCCTCGGGAAAATTTACGGCTGTAGTTTCCCCTTCCTTTCATCCATTCGCAGTACCAGCACAGCAAGGCCGTTTTGGTTAGTGTTACAGTCAATCCTCCAGACTGTTGCCCTTGCAACTACTGAAAAGGCTGCTGCCCCTCTTCAGGAACCACACGTTTGTCTGGCCTCTCAACAGATACCCCTCCGTTGTGGTTGCACCTACGGTACGGCTATCTGTATCGCTGAGGCACGCAAGCCTCCCCACCAACAGCAAAGTCCATGGTCCATGGGGAGAGCGCGAAAATGTAGTGAGCTGAGAATTGTTGTCTGTCCTCTGACACGAAATGACATGTACGTGGTTAACGAGACTGCATATTCTTTGGGACCTAATAATTAAGTGACATCAGAAATAAAATGAAATCGAACACAAGAACACAATTGTTTATGAGCATATGGGATTGAGAAGCGAATGGAACATGTGTAAGGTGGCAGAATAAATGGTCAGATTCGCACCTTACATGAGACCTTTACAAACCGCAATGAGAAGGTGAAGATGACACCTAACGTAAATCGACAGTTATGAGAACATTTGCCTATGAATATGTAACGCAAGAAGGGATGGCAGACAATAAACGGTAATTAACACAGCTTTCCTATACAATGCATGTCTTTGAGCGGAAGGTAGAACAGGGAACGCGAGTCGAGTCGCTTTCAGTTTTGAAAAGCCAGCTCCACAACGGCGTCGCGAAGCCGCACTGCAGAAGTTACGCCGGCAACCACTTAAAAGGGGTGGCAGAAAGCAGGTCAGCGACCCCGGGCCAGGTGATTCAAGCTGGAGGGCCGCCTGTAGCGAGGGCATCGGTACAAGAGCAGAGAAGAAGCTTTTGAAAACTGCGTTTCGAAATTCCAACGGGATACAAACAAAAGCAAGTAACGCATTTTCGTCCAGCGAGTACTACACACGGAAAGGTCAATGTACTTTAGGCGTCTAATATGGGCACAAAATGTCCCATTGGTGGAAACTCACTAGGAAATAGAAAACTACTGAAGTTTAGAAGCAATTTGATAGAAGGGACGTTAGGATTGGTAGAGGGTGTTTCTACAAAATGAGAGGAACGCTCCTATTGGTCGAAAAATGCCGTGACGTGAAAAAGGAACCCAAGTGGAGGGAGGCAGTTCTGCCACGAGTAGGACAAGAGAGAAATTTTGTGGGGACTCTTGTCTGAACTGGCGTCAAGGGCAGAACGGAACGCTTAACGCTCCGTACGACGCAGAGAAGAAATTGGTGTGGACACTGCGTTCATTGCTGCTGCACTCCAGCTAAGATTATCTGTAGCAACGTTTAGCTCCAACTGTGGGGAAACGAACCAGCCAAATGAACTGAGAGGCCACTATAATATGCATGCTGCTCCAACCATGTGCGTGTATATCGCCACATAATAATACGAGGGCTGAGTACATGTTTTCTCGCATAACGAGAAACATAGGGAAAGATTCTGCTGGAAAGTTCAGCAAAGACCAGATTAGTCCTGCAGGAATTTCAGTGAGAGAGAGCGGCCTTGCAGACAGCAGCACGTCGCAGCTTCAAGTAAATACCGCGTACAGAGGCGTAAACTTTGTTGGTTCACCAGCTTGTGTCCACTGTAAACTCGAGCGGCCTTGGGTAATCTTGCGCTGAAATTTATCATTTGACTAACCATCCACCGTAGACTCGACTGTCATCCTAAATAGTACCGAACTTTGAAACGAAATCGGACGATTTTCGTAGTACTGACCAACATCATAATGTATGTGTAGGAGCAATTTTATAAAGAAACGTCCAAGTAAGCTTTCATATTATTGTGCTTAGGATTAATGTAAAGAAACTTCCAATTAAATGTCATAATATTGTGCTTATGATTAATGTTGTTTCAGAGAGCTCATATTTAACATTGTTGTATATAAACTTATTTCACTTTTTGATGTTGGCAAGATGCATTATTCATTGTGCTGTTTTTTTGGTGGCGAGTTGAAAACTGTGAAAAGGTGTAATGTCGTGAGGAATATTGCGGCATTAAACATGTCATTTCACCTCACTCAATTGTTCGCAATCCTAGAATAAGCAAAAACAACCCCCCCTCCCCCCCCCCCCCCAATACCTTACACATGAAATGACTGCATGTATTACAGTGACTTTTGCACACAAAGCAAAACAAAAATGACAAACCTCAGGGCCGATTTGACTGGGCATGAGCGCGACTCTACTATTAAGGAGAAGGAAGGGGAGATGAGTGTACTCATCATTCTTCATAGAAGTTGAGTCGTGGGGTGGTGACGGGTGCAGGCACTGGCTGGGTACGGCGCGCCGCCTCGGAGCTTTGCTGCGCGAGCCGGCCGCTCTGACCGCTCACAACATCCGTGGCTGTGCGGCGGGGGCGCGGAACGGTGTCCGCGTTGACAGCTCGCCGTGAGCTGCCGTGGCTGAAGCAGCGCCGTCACGCTGTCGGGAGGCGGACGTATGCGACGGGTGGCGGAGCCCCGTGTCCTCTGGCTTCCACACTCACTACCCCTTCACTCCTCATGCCTCTCTCAGCTCAGTGACTCCTCCAAATTTTCTTCCTCTTGGCGCTGTCATTGGCGGACTAAATTTGCTATGCCGCCCAATGACTGATCGCCACTACTCACCACACCTCTCCACGCAGGATGGAACTTTTTCTGTCCTCCTTTTGCTGGTGTGTGTCTTTCTCTCGATTTCACTGTCGAAGCAGTTCCCAGCGTTGGTCGCTCATTCTTTCAAAGTTTTTCTGCATTCCTAAGCTGTTGTGAAAGCAACCGTACAACACTTGTTCAAATGTGTGTGAAATCTTATGGGACTCTACTGCTTAGGTCATCAGTCCCTAAGCTTACACACTACTTAACCTAAATTATCCTAAGGACAAACACACACACACACACCCATGCCCGAGGGAGGACTCGAACCTCCGCCGGGACCAGCTGCACAGTCCACGACTGCAGCATCTCAGACCGCTCGGCTAATTCCGCGCGGCGTACAACACTTCCTTGTAACGGCTCTCTCTCCGTGAGCCCTGGACAGTCTCAAGTTTGTGTTTTATCTAAGAGCCTGCTGGCGTTCGTGATTTATAAGAAGCGGCCTTACTGTACAGAATATATTTTTTAAGCAGGCTGACTTATTTCGCAGTTCTTTAGTTTCTACATAGGTTCTACATAGTTCCTGTGGAGTGCTGGAATTGTCGACACGTTCTTACTTTCTGAGGCAGGTATAAACGGCTGCTGTGAGCCAGAAGAATTCACATGCCTTCACGCTGGCATTCTTGACGCTTTTGTGTCTGTTCTGCGCGTCCCAGCGCTGCGGGGCTCCATCAGTTTGCAGCACGCTTCTCACTGTCCGCCAGGGTCTTCGCGAGATGTCTGCTCCCAAGCGAGGCGTGGGCATCTGTCCAGCTACTACCTCTGTGGTTGCAGAAAGCCTCCAGTTCCTGCGCCTCGCGCCCTCACCACATGGGTTTCGCCCCCCTTTTTGCCGTGGGTCGCTGGCACTTTTGTGTCGGCGAAAGTGGTCCCTTGCGGATAGTTGCTACTTATGTTTGCACAACACTATGAGAACATATTCAAATAAATTCTATGACAACACTCATTTATCACAAGTTAATAATTTGACTTTAAGAACGTGTAAATTATCCGCCATGTTGGCGAATTTTATGTGCGATAGGCATAAGTGGTTCAGTCTGTTAACGTAACACTTTCTACTTAGAACCTAAAATATAAAGACACTTAGCAGCGACTTTCAACACAATAAGATAGGCAGCCAACTCTCTCGGAATGTCGACGCTGTCAATTACCCTCCGGCTTTCAAGACACTAAGGGAAAACGGCAAAAGCATTCTACTTATAGTAGTTTTTAAAATCTGTGTACTGATTGTAATAGCGGTTCACTTTGAGTACTACTTCTGCTGATGGCAGAAAACGTACAGAGTTACGTGATGAGCTCAGATAAAGCTTGTGATACCAAAAGTAACAGAATTTATCAGTGCCACGGGAATATGAATAAAGACAATAATGTTCTTGTCAACTGATAATTATTTTATCTAAAACATAAACACTGATACAATCATCTGTCTATCAAACACTGGAAATAATGAACCACCAAAAAAGAAATACTGGGACAAAATGATTCAGTATGGATTGGAAATTACAACTAGATGAGTGTGTGATGAGTTCAGCACCTCTGTTATTCGGATGAACTAGTGCAAAACCGATTCTGTACCAAGTGCCTTGAAAATTGAAGATGTCACTGAATGAAGCACATTAAGTTTTTACATCACCAAATGCATTGTGTAACCATGCAGTTGTTACCTGCACTTTAAGAATGATTAATGTTAAGCAATTTTAAAGTAACTTCATACACTCCCGTATACAGCAGAGCTACTACCAGTAGGAAAACCCAGGCCAAGACAAATGCCAGGGTCCAGAGACACGTACGGACGCGCTGACCCCCTATCGGCTAGCGCTCTTACTCGTCAAAGAGTCCCTCTTCAACTCGTCAAAGACAATGGGCTTTCAGTAATCAGTTTCTTTATAAATTCTAGAGCGCAGCAATCAGTCGTCCTTTTCTTTTCTTTTCTATTTTTCAGGTTTTATTTGGCAAATCCGGATTTCGGCTAGTGCCTAGCCATTATCAATGCACTATTCTCTACTCCCAATGCACGTCAGTTCCCTATTGTTCGGGCGTCAGTCACAGTCTTTGACTGACGCCCGAACAACAGGGAACTGACGTGCATTAAGATTAGAAAATAGTGCATTGATAATGGCTAGGCACTAGCCGAAATCCGGATTTGCCAAATAAAACCTACAAAAAAAAGGGACGACTGATCTATAATTTATAAATCATATCACAGTCGCTGAGTCCACCCACGTTCCTAACGGCAGCTAACCTGAATCACTTTCTTGTTTATGCACAAAGTCTTTGTGAAACCGTAGTGTCGTAATATCTTTGTGGCGTGCCTTGTAAACAAACAGCGTAAGTGATGAATTGCGTGAGTGTGATATCCTGTATAATGGTGGAGTCACAATACCTGTAAGTAGTCAAACAAAAATACCATTCCTAAAATTAGCGTTAAAAACACTCATTCATTCATTCTGACCGATTTTCCGATTGCAGTATAACTTCAGAAACGCCCAAGAGAGGCGGAAAATCACACATGCAAAGATCACCAAACATATTCATGTAAACAAATGCGCAAATTCTCGAAATGCGTTGTACTAAGCATCAAAAAATAAGTAAGAAGTGTAGTTTTTAGTATTTACATATTTTTTAATTTCTTTGATTAATTGTGTAGTGATGTTTTACTCTTTAATATCAGTACTTTACTTAAGGTTCTTTCATTGCTTGTAAAGATTGTGATCGCACAGTCGACAACAGCACTGGACGCGTTTGTCCCTGTCGTGGAGCGGCCCTGCCTGGAAACGTTACTGTGTGCAGCATGCCGTGTCTGCCAGCCATTCTTCCACCAGGCCGTCGGCAGAATGTTTGTGATCGTCGTTGCTAGATTTGATCATTAACCGAAGTTACTGAAACATGGTAAAATTTACAATTGCAGGAGGGTATAGAGTGCCAACGGCCTCGCCGCAGTGGTAACACCGGTCTCCGTCAAATCACCGAAGATCAGCAGTGTCGGGCTGGATGGATGACCGTCCGCGTCTGCCTAGCGCCGTTAGCAAGTGGGATGCAGCCAGCCCTTGTGAGGCCAACTGAGGAGCTACTTGAGACGTAGCGGCTGACACCGGACGGGACGGCGGTGTCCTCACCTGACCACGTGCACTTCAATGTCCACATCCAGTGACGACTACCGGCTGAACATGACGTGGTGGTCGGGCGTTTTAACGCCTTTTCGGACGGAGAGATTGTCTAGTGCAGCCGGCCGGGGTGGCCAAGCGGAACCGAGCGGCCGCTACGGTTACAGGTTCGAATCCTGCCTCGGGCGTGGATGTGTGTGATGTCCTTAGGTTAGTTAGGTTTAAGTAGTTCTAAGTTCTAGGGGACTGATGATCTTAGACGTTAAGTCCCATAGTGCTCAGAGCCATTTGAACCATTTTTGTCTAGTACAAAATAGGACATTTTGTACTAAATTTGCTGTGTGACGTATCACTGAAGATGTAATTAACTAATGCATAACCTATAAATATGACTTCCTTTGAATAAAGTGCGGAGCAGTGAATTTTATCATGCTTTATAAATAATGTAACATTTCCCCCCTTCAACATTCTAGGATTAGCAACACAAAAGGCAACCAGACCATTTACATCATGGCATTCGGGAGGACTAAGGTTCAAACCCGCGTCCGCCCGTCCTGATTTAGGTTTTCCGTGATTTCCCTAAATCGCTTCGGGAAAGTGCCGGGATAGTTCCTTTGAAAGGGCACGGCCGACTTCCTTCCCCATCTTTCCCTAATCCGATGCGACCAATGACCTCACTGTTTGGTCCCCTCGCGCAAACCACCAACAAGAATTATGGTTCAAATGGCTCTGAGCACTATGGGACTTAACGTCTGAGGTCATTATTCCCCTAGAACTTAGACCTACTTAAACCTGACTAAGCTAAGGACAGCACACACATCCATCCCGAGGCAGAATACGAACTGTGGTGTCACCGCCAGACACCACACTTGCTAGGTGGTAGCCTTTAAATCGGCCGCGGTCCGTTAGTATACGTCGGACCCGCGTGTCGCCCAGTTGTACAGTCGACTTTGCTAGCGATGGTTCACTGCCTACATACGCTCTCATTTGCGAGATGACAGTTTAGCATAGCCTTCAGGTACGTCATTTGCTACGACCTAGCAAGGCGCCATATTCAGTTACTAACAGATAATATTGTGAATCATGTACCGTCAAGAGCGACGTCCATCATTAATGGATTAAAGTTAAGTATGAAACTAATTACGTCCGCTTTCTGAATTCTCATTCCATGTCATGTTCCAGACCTCACGTCAGTATAGTTCTTCCCTCTTCACGCCAGCTTGCGTGAGATAAAACGCGTGCATTTCGGCCTCCTCTAGTAACACGGTCTTGGCTCTTCTGCCAACCCAACACGAACCTGCGATCGTAGCGGTCGCGCGGTTCCAGACTGAAGCGCCTAGAACCGCTCAGCCACACTGGCCGGCCAACAACAATTATATCATGACTTTAGCGTAATCGGTGAGGATTTAGTATATGAGTGTTGTCAGTGTCAGTTGCCTCTTTTATTTTAAAGGTACTGCAGCTTTAAGCTAATTTTTTAAGTTATTTAACTGGAGGCAACAGTTGAGCGTTGTGAAATTTTGTCGGTTGAACGCTGCACATCCCAGTGCAGACGAAACTGGGCTCTCGATTTGATTTCTGATTATTGTTACGGTGCCTGTGCTCACAGTTTTATTAAGCTGTGTAGAAGGCCCATACCTGCTACTAAGTGATGAAATCCAATGCTCAGGAGGCTGTAATTTAGTGAATGATTTCTGTAATGGCGTCTGATGTAGTCCCTGGCATCCGTAGTAAGAGGAGCGAGCGAGCCGTCACCGTACGCGGCGCGGTGATTCACAAACACTCTTTGTCCGGGTCACCTTACTGCGATATGGCAAGTAACGGCATTGCGACCCAGCAAGTGTTATCGATCAGGCAGGAGCAGTGCGGGTTGCGGCGACCGCAGGCGCGTCTGAGGCGGCTAGGGGATCGCCCCCCAGCACGCCATGAAATATGCAGCAGCGGCTGAGCTACGGCGCCGAGCTCTGCGGTGACGGACGGCAGTAAACATGGGGAGAAAAGGGGGGGAGGGGCTAGAAATCTGCCTCCACGACGCGGCGCGCCACAGCAGTCCACACCGCGGTGGAGGCCCAGCTGTCTTACAGGGCCTCTGTAAACAGTGCCACACAACTCTGCGGAACCGACAGCGTGCCCATCGTCGCTGCTTAACATCACAGCTCGCCACAAGATGCTCTCCAGTAGTGAATATTTAGGAGAAAAACAAGCAACGCTGCATAATGTGGTAAAATGAATCTCCGCCACAGTGATTAAAAAATGAACAGCGTGAAATTACAGCAAATATTCAGTTGAAATTACCTTGTAGGTTGGCGTGGAGATGGCCCGCCAGCTACGCAGTAGGATGGTTTTCGGTGCCTGCAGTAAATATACATCTCCGTGATCGGCTCACACAGTTAATAAGTAGCAGTCGGGGGGCGGCCTCCAATGGCGCGAAAAATTGCGCGAACTATACACTGATGAGCCAAAGAAACTGGTACACCTGCCTAATATCGTACGGGGCCCACGCGAGCACGACGTGGCAAGACAAGACTAATGCCTGAAGTAGTCCTGGAGGGAACTGAAACCATTAATCATGCAGGGCTGTCCATAAATCCGTAAGAGTATGACGGGGTGGAGATCTCTTCTGAACAGCACGTTGCAAGGCATCCCAGATATGATCATAATGTTCATATCTGGGGAGTCTGGTGGCCAGCGGAAGTGTTGAAACTCAGAAGAGTGTTCCTGGAGCCACTATGTACCAATCCTGCTGGAATTGCCCAAGTCCGACCGAATGCACAATGGACATGAATGGATGCAACTGATCAGAGGGGATGCTTACATACGTGTCACCTGTCAGAGTCGTGTTCCCATATCACTCCAGCTGCACACGCCCCACACCATTACAGATCATCCACCAGCTTGAACAATCCCCTGCTGACATGCAGGGTCCTTGGATTCATGAGGTGTCTCCATACCTGTACACGTCCATCTGCTCGAAACAATTTGAAACGAGACTTGTTCGACCGGGCAACATGTTTCCAGTCATCAATTGTGCAATGTCAGTGTTGACCGGCCCAGGTGAGGCGTAAATCTTTGTGTCGTGAAGTCATGGAAGATACACGAGTGGACCTTCGGCTCAGAAAGCCGATAGCGGTGATGTTTCGTTGAATGTTTCGCACGCTGACACTTGTTGATGGCCTAGAGTTGAAATATGCAGCAATTTGCGGAAGGGTTGCACTTCTGTCACGTTGAACGATTCTCTTCAGTCGTCGTTGGTCCCGTTCTTGCAGTATCTTTTTCCGGCCACAGCGATCTCCGAGGTTTGATGTTTTGCCGAATTCCTACAATCGTGAAATGGTCTTACGGGAAAGTCCCCGCTTCATCACCATCTCGGAGATGCTGTGTCCCATCGCTCGTGCGCCGATTATAACACACGTTCAGACTCACTTAAATCTTGATACCGTGCCACTGTAGCAGCAGTAGCAGATCTAACAACCGCGTCAGACGCTTGTCTGGCGTTGTCGACCGCAGCGCCGTATTCTGCCTGTTTACATATCTCTGTATTTGGATACGCATGCCTATACCACTTTCTTTGGCGCTTCAGTGTATGTTCTATTATTTTTAATGCGCAGTATGGAACAGTATAGGGACTGAGACAAAGAAAAAGATACACTACGAAGAAGTTATCCCAATGGGACGGAAATCGGCCAATGGGGGTTTGCTGGGTGTCATCGTAAGGCATATCGTACCAAAGTGTGTCCAACTGACGCCTTAAGTCGTCGAAATCCCAAGCTGGTTGGAGGACCCTGCCCATAAATCTTCAAACTTTCCCAAATAGGAGAGATCTGGCGACCTTGCTGGCCAAGTTAGGGTTGGGCAAACAGGAAGACAAGTGCTAGAAACTCTCACAGTGTGCTGGCGGGCATTAGCTTGCTGAAATGTAAGCCCAGGACGGCTTGCCACGAAGAGCAACAAAACGGGGCCTACAATATCGTGCTGCTGTAAGTGTACAGAGGGTGCAACTAAAGGGGTCCTGCTACGGAAAGCAATGACACCCCAAACCGTCACCCCTGGTTGTCGCGCCGTATGGCGGGCGACAGTCAGCTTGGTATCCCACCGCTATCTCTGGCGTCTCCACTGGTCATCGGGGCTCAGTTCGAAGCGCAACTCATCGCTGAAGACAACTCTACTCCACTCAATCAGATTTCATGGCAATGAAACGTCTGGAGACGTCCCAGAGAGTGCACTGCTGGTCTATGTGCTTGCCAAACCCTACCTTGACCAGCAAGGTCGCCGAATCTCTCCAAGTTGAGAATGTTTGGAGCATTGCGGGCAGGACCCTCCAACAATCAAGCGATTTTGGCTATCTAACGCATCAATTTGACAGAATTTCGCACGATATATTAATTCTATCAATCAATGGCAAACTGAATAGCTGCTTGAATAAGGGTCAGAGGAGGACCAACGTGTTGTTGACACGCTCAGTTTGTGAAGCTCTCTCTCTTGAATGCTCATAAATTACCCAATTTTTCTGAAACTGCCATCATTTGTTCGTCTCTTTCCATATTATTCGGCTACTTCCTCCGTGGTGCGGCGCTTTTATGTTCTTATAGTGTACTTCTGTTCATGGCGACCGGGCTCAATCTTCAGGAACTGTGACTCACTACAGGGAATAGTGTGAGAATGCATGTAATCTCAATCTGAGCGAACTTAGTATCGACGTGGCGGTAAATCCAGCGTTATTCGTAAACTGTTTAATCTGAAGAGCCCTTTATCAACTTAGTATGTTAGTTGATTTGAAGAGCGGAGGCAGTGAATTGATAGAGCACGTGTGACAAAGCCATACAGTTATAAAAATCATTACAGTGATACTCGTGCCTCTGGGATAAGTTTGGTAATGCTGTCGACGAATACTACAATGGCGCTTCAGAACGACAGCAAACAACAGGTCAAGCAAATGAACAGAGAAGTACAATATTTATACACCACATTTAGTATTGATTAAAATTCTACGAAAAATTAGCTACACCACCTGACCAAAAAAGTGAAGCACCCGCAGGACATCGTCAAATATGAATGTAACTTCGTAAAAGTACCCCCAATTAGCGGATGTGTAAATTATTAGATTTAAAATTCTCTGTAACATGTAGAATGGCCACTAGAGTGCTAGTTGTTTGTGTTTAGTGTTGCTACGAGGCCAGGTACGGCATGTAGGAGCTGAGAACGTGATGAGTGATCGCTGCGAAGGACACACAGGTGCCTCGAGCTTCTGAGAAAACGTTATCAACGCCTGGCAGTGTTTGAAGGGGGCCTCATTCTAAGTCTCCACTTAGCCTTCAAGTCGAACCTTAAAGTATGTGTCTTCGTGGGGCATGCGGACTTCTGACAGCGGCCCGATGTTCGGCTGTTTGTGAAAAGTGAAGGCAGGCGTACTCGACAACACTTGACCACCACAATGGAGGCTCTCCGTGCCGTGAGTCACCGGGCGAAGACCAGCAGCAGTGACCCTAGGGTATTACCGTCTCATGCTTAGACGGCTCTTGGTACGACAATACAAACGGCTGCGTTTGGAAGGGCGTCGATGACTCACGGTTCTGTACTACCTCGAATGACCACAGTCACCAAAGATGACCTGCGGAAGTGTACCATTCTTTCATTGTTCTGGAGAGGCACAGTAGTGTTACTCTTGGCGTCATGGTGAGGAAAGCCACCGGGTATGACGCAAGGTTACGGCTGGCAGTGACTGAAAGATCCCTGATGGCACAACGGTGCGTCAGACACATCCTGCGTCCTTATATGTCACCTCTCACACGACTGTATCACGGTGTCAATTTTCAACATGACAATGCCCAACCACACATAGCACGTGTGTCTGTGAATCGCCTGCTTGAGGTTGTCGGAGGACGTGGAACGTCAGCTCCGCCCAAGTGCCAGTATTCGGGATATCAAGGACCAGTTACGACACTCGTGGGCCGTCTTTTCTCAGCAGAGTATGCAAAGGCTTTATGACAATTTTCCCAACCGATTCAGTGCACGCACCCAGCCAAAAGGGAGTGCAGCGGTATACTGATAATAAGTGGGCTCACACTGCCAAATTCTTTGTAAATGTCACTCGATTTTGTAATAACACGACATACCCTCTCAATCCACGAAGTTTCATTTCATTTCCTCCTATCTGTGTCTACATCCCATTGCATACTCCGCTAGCTACGGTACTGTTGTTGGCGGAAGGTACCTATAATAGGCATTTCATTCATGTTACATTCGCAAATAGATCGAGGGTAAAACAACTGTCTACATGCCTCAGTACGAGTCCTAATTTCTCTTATCCTATCTTAGTGCTTCTGAGGCGAAATGAACTATGGCGACAGTAGAATTCTCCGGCAGTCAACTTCCAGTGCCAGTGCTCTCAATTTTCTCAAAAGTGTTAACCGAAAACAACATCGTCTTCCCTCCAGGCATAGCCATTTGAGTTGCTGAAGGATCTCTGTAACACCTGAATGTTGTTCAGACCCACCGGAAACAAACCTAGCAGCTCTAAATTGCTTCTATGTCTTCCTTTAATCTGACCTGGTGAGGAACCCAGACATTCGAGCGGTGCTAAAGAATGGGTCACACTACTGTCCTACATACTGTCTCCTTCACAGGTAACCCACATGTTACTAAAATTCTCTTAATAAGCCAAAGTTGACCATTCGCCTTCCCTATTACAATTCTTACATGCTCGTTCTATTTAATTGCACTCTACAACGTTGCGTCAAGTGTCTAAACCACGTAACTGTGCCAAGTAGTACACTACTAGTGTTGCACTCGAACAATACGGGTTTGTTTTTCTACTCAGCTGCATAAACTTACAGTTTTTATTCGTCACAAGAAAACTTTGTCTGACTTACTTTGTATCCTCCTTCAGTCACTCAACGACGACATCTTTCCGCACACCGCAGCTTCGTCAGCAAAGAGCTGCAGACTGCCGCTCACCCTGTCTGCCAGATCATTTATGTAAACAGAAAATAACGGCGGTCCCATCACACTTCCCTGAGGCATTCCTGACGATAGTCTCGTCTCTGATGAAGACTCACCGTCGAGGCCATTGTAATGGGTTCCGTTACTTGAGAAGTGTTCGAGCCACTCACATACCTGGGAACCACTGGGTGCTTCACATTTTTTGTTCGTTGGTGTATCAGAGTTTAACTGCGCTACTCACTGCAGTTACATACTGTGCGGCGTTACCTAACGGTTCCTGCGGAGTGGCTGCTCTCTTCCAAACAGCATCCCATACGTTCAAACCATTTGCGCCTTTACCTGTCGTTACTCGTACTCTAGGTACTTGGCCTACGCACGGCCTCTTTAAAAATAATAACTCGACGAAGTCATAGAGTCGAACTGCGCATTTTTGCTTTCACGTAGCACTGCTAATTCGCTGCAAATGATAAGAACCATGGACCTTGCCGTTGGTGGGGAGGCTTGCTTGCCTCAACGATACAGATAGCGGTACCGTAGGTGCAACCACAACGGAGGGGTATCTGTTGAGAAGTCAGACAAACGTGTGGTTCCTGCAGAGGGGCAGCAGCCTTTTCAGTAGTTGCAGGGGCAACAGTCTGGATGATTGACTGATCTGGCCTTGTAACACTAACCAAAACGGCCTTGCTGTGCTGGTACTGCGAACGGCTGAAAGCAAGGGAAACTACAGCCGCAATTTTTCCCGAGGGCATGCAGCTTTACTGTAGGGTTAAATGATGATGGCGTCCTCTTGGGTAATATACTCCGGAGGTAAAATAGTCCCCCATTCGGATCTCCGGGCGGGGACTACTCAGGAGTACATTATCAGGAGAATACCCACCTGTGGTTTATTATCCTTGTTTGTTGTATGTAACATAATTTTGTTTGTCTTACAGTTCAGTTTAGGTTTATAAAAAGGCGAAATTTTATGTTCGTAATGTGTATAGTAAGGCTTTGTTTTGCTAAATCTGTTAGACAAAAATATTTAGATTCCAATTTATGTAAGTTTAAAAAAAAACTTTTTTTTAACTGTGATCACAATTCAAAATTGCAGATGTGACTATGAACGCTGTAAGGCAAGATAGATGACGCACCACGAAGGAAGAATCCGAACACGACGGAAATCGATAGACGCGATAGTTGTAATGTAGATAAACAGACAAACAAATGATCACAATTTCAGCAAAATTGGCTGATTTATTCAGGAACTTCACAAACTGAGCAAATCAGTAACGCGATGGTCCACCTCTGGCCCTTATGCAAGCAGTTATTCGGCTTGTGGTTGATTGAAAGAGTTGTTGGATATGTAAGTCTGCAGGCTTTCGTGGCCGTTGTCATGACTATGGCTCATCAATGGTAGCCATATGAATTTTAACCAATCCTATCACTTCTCCAACACGAACGCGTGGAAACTCCCCCTTTATAAGAGGCCGCGACACTCGTCTCAGACAGTGTTCTAGCAGTAGTGGACACCAGAAGATCCTGAGGAAGATCCCAGCAGAGGAGTCGAAACGTCGATCATTTTAGAAGAAATATGACGCGGGCTAATAACCCAGAAGATTTTAACTTCAGAGTTGTTGGATGTCATCCTCAGAGACATTATGTCAAATTCTGTCCAATTGCCGAGTTAGATGGTCAAAATCCCGAGCTCGTTGCAGGGCCCTACCTGTAATTCTTCAAAAGTTCTTAATTGGTGTGCGATACGACGACCCTGCTGGCCAAGATAGTGTTTGCCAAGCTAGAAGACAAGCACCAGGAACTCCTGCAATGTACGTAATCCCAGAATGGCTTGTAATGAAGGACATGTATGCTGTAAGGATACCGCACAGTACAACCAAAGGGACCCTACTATGAAATGAAATGCCTCCACTGACAATCACTCTTGGTAGTCGGGCAGGTAGGTTGGTGTCCCACTGCCGTCTGGCGCCTCTCCAGACGCGTCTTAGAGCTGTAATATCAGAGACTGGAGTATAATTGTCTTCAGTGATGAGTCCCGTTTCGATCTGACGGCTCGTACAGCGGCAGGGTACCAATGTGGCTGTCGCCCGCCTTAAGGCCCGACAGCCAGCAGTGACGGGCTGGGGCTCCACTTCCTTTCATTGCAGGATCCCTGTGCTTGTCATCCGCGCCACTCTTACAGCACAGCGACACGTCGACGATATTCCACGCCTCGTTTTGTGGCCTTCATGGCAAGCCATCCTGCGCTTACAAGATGTCTGCACATGTGAGAATTTCTGCTGCTCGTCTTCGTCCTTACGAAACGCTACCTTCGCCAGCAAGGTCGCCAGATCTCTCCTCATTTGGAGCATTATGAGCAGGGCCCTCGTATCAGCTCGGGATATCGACGACTTGACGCCCCAATTCACAGCATTTGGCACGACATGCGTCAGCAGGACACCCAACACTCTATTAATCTGTGCCAAGCCGTATAAATGATTGTATGGGAACCAGAGGCGTACCAACGCGTCACTGACTTGGTCAACTTGTGAAGCTCCTACTTTTGAATCAAACATCCTATTTTTTTGCAGTTATAAGCACCTTGTTTCGCTGTACACGTACATCACATTTACCGATCTCCGTCCCATTCGGATAATTCCATCGTGGTTCGTCTTTCTTTTCTTTGTCTTAGTGTGTACGTACGCATTAAGCCAAGTTATGTGCTGTGATGGATCATTGTGTTAGTCAATACTTTAGTGTCTGGTGAAGAACTTCGTTCCTTCCAACCTCCCTGCAAAATTTTTTGCGCCTTCGCTCATTCTCGTCTTCTAATCTCTCGTTCGCTGTGATCTCGTCTTTCCAAAGTTTAACAAGCAAAGCAAATTAAGTTTTATCATGGACGCAAGAAAGGTCGCTTTGCAAACTACAGGGTGATCAAATAGTCAGTATGAATTTGAAAACTTAATAAACCACGGAATAATGTAGATAGCGAGGTAAAAATTAACGCAAATGCTTGGAATGACATGAGGTTTTATTAGAACAAAAAAAAAGTTCACAAAATGTCCGACAGATGGCGCTGGACAGCAAAACGTCAGTGACTGCGCATGACAATTGTGAGACGTACGCCGATATGTTACAGAATCGCATCATCCCCAGCCCGACTGATAAACACCTGCTGGAACGTACGATGTTTATGCAGGATGGTGCTCCGCCCCATATTGCTAGACGCCTAAAAGATCTCTTGCGTGCGTCGTTTGGTGATGATCGTGTGCTCAGCCATCACTTTCATCATGCTTGGCCTCCCAGGTCCCCAGACCTCAGTCCGTGCGATTATTGGCTTTGGGGTTACCTGAAGTCGCAAGTGTATCGTGATCGACCGACATCTCTAGGGATGCTGAAAGACAACATCCGACGCCAATGCCTCACCATAACATGCTTTACAGTGCTGTTCACAACATTATTCCTCGACTACAGCTATTGTTGAGGAATGATGGTGTACATATTGAGCATTTCCTGTAAAGAACATCATCTTTGCTTTGTCTTACTTTGTTATGCTAATTATTGCTATTCTGATCAGATGAAGCGCCATCTGTCGGACATTTTTTGGACTTTTGTATTTTATTTTATTTATTTATTTTTTGTTCTAATAAAACCCCATGTCATTCCAAGCATGTGTGTCAATTTGTACCTCTCTATCTACATTATTCCGTGATTTATTCCGATTTCAAATTTATACTGACTTTTTGATCACCCGGTATTACAATGAAACACGGCTATGTTCGACGGGGGGGGGGGGGGGGGACGGAAGCTGTTTGCATAATGCAATTAGGCGAGCTGAAATCCGGTCTTTGAAACTGACGGAAGCTCCAACGAATGCCAGATGCATTCCTTTCTGCTTTCAGAGTGAAACCAGCAGAGCGCGCACGATGCCGCGCTATTCCTGGCCCGGGAATTTCCCTGACCGCAGAGCGTGTGATGGCCGCAAAATGTTTCGCTATTGACCGTAACTGGTCGGTGATTACACACAGAGCATTCCCACCGCCGCCACCGCGGCTGCCTGCGACCTGCGGCTGGGTAATGCGTTGCACGTGCCTCGCGCCGCGCTGGAATTAATGCTGCTCTCAGTCACGCGGGAATAATGCAAAACAGAATAATGTGCGTCCATTACTTCCAGCGTAAAAAAAACCGCACAATTAGTCTCTCATCGGATACACCGGGCTAACGCTATTAGAGATATTTCAGTCTGATCATCTTCCCTAGTTCATGCTGAGGCGTTACTTTCGTTTTGCCTCAGGTTACAGTAGGAAGTAATTATGTTTTATACATCGAGATATAAGTTTTTCTTTGATTGCCAGCAGCTTCAATACTTCGCTGGGTGAAAGGGATATTTGATGCATTTGTTTATTTCTTTTCATCATTTCACAAAGAGGTCACACGCCGTTTATATGTATACTCCTTGTTCCATCCTGTATGAGTGTGCATGGGTATGAATGGCAGACAAATGTAGCGGGAGCATGGACCAAAGGGAACAGTTTAAGGGAATAGCAGTCACTGTCAACATTACAAGAATAACGACAGGTAGGCCAGAGCAGCAAGCAAAGATGAAAACAGGCACGAGGGTAGGTTACAAAGTTGGTGCGGGAGTGAGGTGAGTCTCCCCACCACCGCGTTTGAGTAGGAACGTTGCTCGGATTTTGGCGCGTGGAGAGCACGGTGGGGCCAGCCACGAGACGGACCGGACGCGGGAGCACAGCAGCTCGCAGATTTGGTGAGATAGAAATGAGGTAATCTGGCTAAAAATTCACGACAGGGTATGCTCATAGCACGCATTCAACATACCTCCATCGGTACAGGTTACGGTTTTAATTTATTTGCAATAGTTTTCTCTGAAATGTGTTTGTGAAATTTTGCTTTGTGGTAGTGAGCATGCAACAGGAACCATCAGTTCATGTAGCTATTTCCCGAGTTACAAGCTTCACTTTTAGCTCAATGAGTGCAGATTGCGTATCGGATGGTAAACCGAGAAATTTCTGTCGCGAAATTTAATTATTTTTGGTACTTTCTTTGTGAGTTCAGTTCGCACTTCATTTTGGCGCCAAAAGTACATCATTTTTGCCCAGAATCTTTTCTCTGATAGAGTTCATCTACCCTCAGCAGTGGCCTACCTTAAATTTCTAGTGGTGTAATTCATACATGACGATAAGTGAGTCTTAAAGAATGAATGACGATTTTCTCGCTAAAGACGGTGTTGTGGTGTCACCGCCAGACACCACACTTTCTAGGTGGTAGCCTTTAAATCGGCCGCAGTCCGTTAGTATACGTCGGACCCGCGTGTCGCCACTATCAGTGATTGCAGACCGAGCGCCGCCACACGGCAGGTCTAGAGAGACTTCCTAGCACTCGCCCCAGTTGTACAACCGACTTTGCTAGCGATGGTTCACTGAAAAAATACGCTCTCATTTGCCGAGACGATAGTTAGCATAGCCTTCAGCTACGTCATTTGCTACGACTGAGCAAGGCGCCATTACCAGTTACTATTGATACTGAATCATACCTCACGCCAGCCTGCATGAACTAAAATGCGTGCCTTTCGGCTTCCTCTAATAATACGGTGTTGGCTCCCTGCCAACCCACAACATTGGCGACGAGGCAACACCGCGTTCGTAACTATACTGCCCTGATTTACTTGTGTAATGGCTTCGCCACCATCACCAGATGTACTGTCCGAATTTTATCGCTTACAGAATCAGCAGGTGCAGGCCTTACTGGATGCCCTTGAACAGCTCGTCCAGGGTCAACGTGCAATGCAAAACGATGCGGCAGCCTCCGCTCCACCGCTAACGCAGCCACAACACGCAGTTGCACCAACTTTTCGTCCTTTTGATGCTGCACTGGAAAGCTGGAGGGAGTGGTCACGCCAATTAGGATTCCATCTCGCCGCCTACAGAATTCAAGGTAACGAGCGGCAGCCTTTTTTATTGTCCTCCGTCGGGGTGCACACGTACTGTGTGATAGTCAAATTATTTCCCCGACGCGACGTAGCAAGTCTGTCCTACGACGAAATTTTGTCTGCATTAGATGCATATTTCAAAGAATCAGTCAATGTAGTTGCCAAACGGTATACCTTCTTTCGTACAAAACGTACGGCCGGTCAAACTAATCGGGAGTGGGTTGCAACCTTGCAAGGCCTTACTAGGGATTGTGCTTTTGAGTGTCAATGTGGGCCCCCCCTATTCAGATACTATGGTGTGTGATGCCATTGCACAGAACGTTTCTGATATCGGTATAAGGGAACAGATTCTGAAACTAGTCAATCCCTCCCTTCAACAAGTCATGGACATATTGGATCGGCAGGACACACTTGACTTTACTCAGGAATCATTTGAAACTTCGCCACCCGTGTGTCAGGTTAACCGGCCGGCCGGGCGAGCTGCACGGAACAGTAAACAGCCCTCGTGGCCGGCCGCGCCACCGCCGCCGGGCTCTCAGCCACGTGTACCGCGCCGGCAAGCAAATGCAGTGCTAAAATCATGCCCGCGGTGTGAAACTAGACATTCGCGTGAGAATTGCCCGTCACGCCAGGCTAATTGCTTTTACCGTAATAAAAAAGGACATGTTCAAAGTGTTTGCCAGAAAAAGCTCAGAACGGAAGCTAAAAACCATTCCAGGCCCTTGGCTACGCGCCGGAATCGGAATCGAACCAAGGATACTCAGGCTCGCGCCACTTCGCCCATGGAAATCCATATAGTTCATGCCACTCCGCCCAGTGCCACTCTCTCTAACAGTGACTGTGTTTGTCCCAAAAATAGTGTGCGTCGACATTGCAGAAACTCCCGTCAAGTCGCAAGTGATTTTGTACCAGTGTCAGTTCACGTTGCACGAGACAGTCGCTCTTATCAGCAGGACAATAAACTTTTTGTGGACTTGGACATTAACGGCAAAGTGATACCATTCCAGCTCGATACCGGGGCTGCAGTTTCACTGATCAATCAAGGGACTTACAAACTGCTGGGCACACCTCCGTTGCATGCCTCAAATGTAAAGTACCTATTTAGGTCAAGAGATCCCTGTGTTAGGACAGTGCAGCCTTCTTGTAACATACAAGGGACAAACAAAACTTGTGTCATTTTACGTCCTTCGTTCTTCTTCTGCAGTGAACTTGTTTGGTTTCGATTTCTTTCAGTTGTTTAACTTGTCTATAGTGAATCAGGTCCTATCAGTGAACTAGACTGTGCCTTCAGACAGTGTTTCTCGTCTATGTGAAGAATTTGCAGACATTTTTGCACCGGGCCTTGGTTGCGCTAAGAACTATAAAGCACATTTGGAACTGAAAGTAAACGCGCAACCGAAATTTTTCAGAGCGCGCAATGTTCCCCACGGATTGCGTGATGAGGTCGCAAGAACATTACACGATTTGGAATCACAAGGTGTAATTGAACGTGTGCAGGGTTCTCTCTGGGCATCACCCTTAGTAATTTTACCAAAACCTACCGGAAAATTGAGACTTTGTGTGGACTTGAAGGCAACAGTGAATCCACAACTAGTGATTGCAACTTTTCCTTTACCCTGCCCGGAAGATCTTTTTGACAAACTGCGCCCGGGTAAATATTTTTCGAAGTTGGACCTAACAGATGCGTACTTGCAAATACCGGTGGACGAAGAATCCCAGCGCGTTTTGGTGGTTATCACGCATCTTGGTTTGTATCGATTCAAACGACTGTCATTCGGGTGTGCATCCGCCCCTGCATTCTTTCAGCAATATCTACAAACCGTTTGTGCGTCGGTCCCTACTGCAGCAAACTATCTGGACGATATTGTGATCTCTGGAAAGACGGAAGACGAACATTTAGCCAATTTCAGAACATTATTTCAGGTCTTGCGACAAAATGGTCTTCGCTTGCAGAAGGACAAATGTATGTTTTTTGCTCGTGACTTACCCTATCTGGGACATGTACTCAATGCCCAAGGCATACATCCCAGTCCAGAGCACCTCCGTGCCATACAAGACTTGCCTTCGCCGCAGAATTTGAAGCAGCTAAAGATTGTGCTGGGCAAAATTCACTATAACAAATACGTTCCACAGGCCTCTTCCATTTCAGCTCCGCTTCATCGCTTACGCCGTAAAGGTGTTCCGTTCGTCTGGACGACGGAATGCGAACGCGCCTTTCGCCAGTTGTAATCGGCGTTGCTTTCCAATACTTGCCTTACGCCATTCGATCCCCAGAAGCCCCTTTTGTTGATGGTGGATGCATCGGATTTCGGGATCGGTGCTGTGCTTGGACACAAAGATGGTTCGCACGATCGCCCTTTTGCCTTTGCGTCCAAATTGCTCTCGTCTGCGCAAAGAAATTATTCACAGATCGAGAAAGAAGCATTGGCTCTCGTATTTGGTGTTACAAAGTTTCATGATTTCTTGTATGGTCATCACTTTACCATCACCACAGACCACAAACCTTTGACATCGCTTTTTCATCAGACCAAGCCTGTACCTCCACGTACAGCGCAGAAATTCATTCGCTGGTCTATTTTCCTCTCGCAGTACCGCTACGATATCTTGTATCGGTCCACTGCTAAGCACGGAAACGCCGATGCGTTGTCCCGTTTGCCTGTTGCTGAGGATAGAGCATTCGATTCCACCGAACTTGCTTGCATGTTCATTGATTCGGAAACCGATGACGTGGTCGAATCGTTTCCGATTGATTTTCGTCGTGTAGCTACAGCCGCAGCTGCCGACCCTGTCCTTGCTACCGTTCTGCGTTTTGTTGCTACGCAATGGCCCTTGTCAAAGTCACGGATCGGGGATCCGTTGGTTCCCGGATTTTTTTGCTCACCAGGAGAGACTTTTTGTACGACGTGGTGTTTTGCTGTTGCGTTCAGATAATGATCAGTCCAGGGTCGTTGTACCACGTTCGTTACAGTCCTGTGTCTTACAGCTTCTCCACCAAGGACATTGGGGTATAGTGAGAACGAAACAACTTGCTCGTCAGCACTGTACTTGGTTCAGAATCGATGCGGCGATTACGAAAATGTGCTCTTCTTGCATGGTGTGTGCCGAACAACAATCAGCACCACCGCGGAAATTCTTTGCATGGCCAAAAGCAACTTCCCCTTGGCAACACTTACACATCGATTTTGCTGGTCCATTCTGGAATGCTCGATGGTTGGTTGTGGTAGATTCATTCAGTAATTTGCTTTTGTTGTCCGAATGTCTTCCACGACGTCATCTGCCACCATCCAAGCGTTATCCGCTATCTTTTGCATTGAAGGTCTTCCACAGACTATTGCTTCCGACAATGGCCCACAATTCATGTCCGCAGAATTTCAGTCTTTCTGCAAGGCCAATGGTATTCAACATCTGACGTCCGCGCGGTTTTCGCCACAGTCAAACGGTGCCGCTGAACGATTGGTCAGGACTTTCAAGTCACAGATGTTGAAGTTGAAAGAGTCGCATTCTCGGGAGGACGCGTTATTGCTCTTTTTGTCCTCGTATAGCTCTCAGCCCCGAGATGGTCGCTCGCCGGCTGACTTGCTCCACGGTCGTCATCATCGAACCTTGATGTCTTTGCTACATCCGCCGCATCAGGTTCCTGTGTAGCGGCAGACACCTGTTTTTGCCCCAGGCGACGTTGTCTACTACCACCACTATCGAGGTTCACGGCGTTGGCTCGCAGGGCGCATTCTTCGCTGCCTCGGCCGCACTATGTATCTGGTTTTGGGGCCCTCTATTTAGGTGCGTCGGCATCTCAATCAACTGCGAGTCTGTCGTCGCACGGGATCTACCGCTCCCCGTCTGCTTTCAGTGACGGTGCCGTCCGGTCAGCGCCCTGGGGACCCATCTACTGGCTCGCCTCAGCCCCAGGTGTTACCGACGCTGCCTTCCATTTTGCCCCATGGCGACGCGCCGCCGCCGTCGCCGCCGCCGCTGCCTGCTCTCCCGCCGGCGACGCCCGCAGTGGACGCGTCGCTGCAACCGCCGGGCGCCTCCCTGGGTCACGCGCCGCCGATCGCTTCCCGTGACCAGTTGTCCTCCGACATGGAACTCTTGCCCACTCCAGACCATATGTCGTCTTCGCCCGTCGGGTGCCCCAGCCCAATGGAGGTCGATCCTTCGGCCCCTCCTGTCTCTCTACGGGCGCATACACCGCATGTTGGCGTGCACCCTGGAGTAGGTTTTCTGGCGTTCCCTAGCTCCCCACGGTCCGAATGGCAGGGTGCGGATGGCACAGCCTCGCCTGTTGTTAGGCTCCACACCTTCTCGCATACGTCAACATGGGGTCCTCCCCACAGCGGGCGGAAGCCTTATGCCACAACTGTCCGCCGATTTGCGGGGGAGGAATGTGGTGTCACCGCCAGACACCATACTTGCTAGGTGGTAGCCTTTAAATCGGCCGCGGTCCGTTAGTATACGTCGGACCCGCGTGTCGCTACTATCAGTGATTGCAGACCGAGCGCCGCCACACGGCAGGTCTAGAGAGACTTCCTAGCACTCGCCCCAGTTGTACAACCGACTTTGCTAGCGATGGTTCATTGACAAAATAAGCTCTCATTTGCCGAGACGATAGTTACCATAGCCCTCAGCTACGTCATTTGCTACGACGTAGCAAGGCGTCATTACAAGTTACTATAGATACTGAATCATACCTCACGCCAGCCTGCGTGAGCTAAAACGCGTGCCTTTTGGCTTCCTCTAATAATACGGTGTTGGCTCTCCTGCCAACCCACAACAGGTGTGTCCCACTTATGTATTTCTTGTGTTATTACGAAATTATGTGTGATATATGAATTTATTCGTGTAGTGTTTTCGTTTTGTCATTGTCCTATCCAAGAGAGGTAACGCTGATTCAGACATAAGTTTTGTAATTAAAGAAAAATTGTAATGTGTCGGCTTTTAAGGTTTGCATCAAAGAAGAAAATAAATCTATTAAATGAGAGTCAGCATTTCAGTTAAGAAATATTCCCCCAGACACCTGACACATGAAATGAGTAGGATGTATCTTGTGCAGTTCGATTTTCTAAAGTTAATTAAAGACAGAAACAATCTGCAATGTGAATTTAGATAGACTACCAGCTGCTACAGTGACGGCTTTAAGAACAACCACCCCAGAACGTGTTATCTTAGAGAAACTCGCACCAGTTTCCGTTGCGCGCATTTCTAAAATAATTAATTTGTTTACCAAATTAATCAAATGAGGGTCAAAATATAGATACCTTTTCTTATGGGCCTGGTATATTAGCAGCCAGGACGCAAAGTCGGGTACAATTTTCTAAGGTAACGCGGGGAGATGGTCACACAGGTGCAATATAAACTAAAAATGTATAAAGAACCAGCATACAGCCAACCAGCAGTCATATAGCATTGTTAAAAAAGATGTGAGGCGTGTTTCCAAGTTATCGCCACAATTTTATAAGTTTTATGTCAAAGATCACACAGAAACATTAACGCTAATTCTTCCATTTCTTCTGTATTCTTGTCCTAGTGGGGATCTTTTCTTCATGGTCTCCTGACCTCCATTACTTACATATTCCGCCCTCACAATCATATTCCGCACATCAAGACGCTTCATTCGAACCCAAACTCGATGAGATAAAGTCAATGTTGTATGAATTCATATAAACGATATGCAAATAAAAAGTAAGCGACCGTGGTTGAAATACTCGAGGCTGGCGCACACACATACATTCTAGACACGACGGTCACAGGAGCTTTTAGTTTGGGAGAGCAACCGCACACCAGGAGGCCGGTCCCAACCTATCTACGTCGCCCGGTGACCGCCCGTAGAGCAGACGGCGTTTGCTCGAGTGAAAGGACGACCCTGTGTTCGGCTTAAAAGCAAATTCCGCTACATTGTGTGGGAGCGCCCAGCCTACACATTCTTTACAACATAGCACGCAGTTTCAGAGATTTTCACAGGGAGACAGCAAACGCCAAACGCCGATACTACAGGTTTCCAGATTGGTCGCCTAAAAAGAAACGTCATTCTCCCGTTTTAGAAGGGCAATGCTGATTGGCAGACGATATTCCTGACGCCTTGAGCTGAAGGAGTAATGGAAGAGACCGAAAGATACACCCCTTTACGTCTGGCGTGGAGAGGGGCCGTTCCGTTGTCGCTCTTGGAGCAAGAACACGTAACGAGAGCGTGTGTGCTCGTATGTGTAAAAGAGTGAGGAACAAGTCTCTCCTCAGTACTTCACTGGGAGAGCACCTCTGTCAAGAGTGAATCAGAGTGCGACTCTATACTGAGTCCTTGCGATTAAGCGTTGTTCACTGTGTTGGCCGCCACACTTATTGTGCAGTGTGAATGGACAGTGTTATAGTTAAATGCCTGCGAGCGAATTTTTGAGTGGCATCACAGTGGACTGGTTATCTGACCGGTGTACCACACCAATAATTAGACTAGGGGCGAATAGGAGTCCTTGACTTCATCAAGGCATAGGGAGAGAGTGATTGGCGAAGCTCAATCCAGATAGAATGAGAGTTATCTTATTTGTCAGCAGCGTGCAGCACAGACAGCAGTCATCGCAGCTTACGGTATTGTGTGCTACAGCTATTGCGAGCCCCATATGTCCTCCACACCAGTACACTTCACTGCATTTCACACATGACAGCCTCAACTGTACCTAGCAACATTCTAACGGATAATTATCCAAGTTGAGTAGTTGTGGCTCCCAGCCATTCTGCCAACTTAAACTTAGTATAGAAATTTCATTAGCGAATCCTATCCTTAAGAGGTAACTTCACATTCCGAAAAGAACCCAGAGATAACTTGTTAAGTTCATAACTAAAAGCGCCATTGTGATTTCTCAGAATTTTTGCAAAATAAATAATTTTCGTTAGTTTCATGTTCTTCTTACACTAACTAGCACTAGAAGGGAAAGCAGAAAGGTGGAAGGAGTATATAGAGGGTCTATACAAGGGCAATGTACTTGAGGACAATATTATGGAAATGTATGTAGATGAAGATGAAGATGAAATGGGAGGCATGATTCTGCGTGAAGAGTTTGACAGAGCACTGAAAGACCTGCGTCGAAACAAGGCCCCGGGAGTAGACAACATTCCCTTAGAACTACTGACAGCCTTGGGAGAGCCAGTCCTGACAAAACTCTACTATCTGGTGACCAAGATGTATGAGACAGGTGAAATTCCCTCAGACTTCAAGAAGAATGTAATAATTCCAATCCCAAAGAAAGCAGGTGTTGACAGATGTGAAAATTACCAAACTATCAGTTTAATAAGTCACTGCTGCAAAATACTAACGCGAATTCTTTACAGACGAATGCAAAAACTGGTAGAAGCCGACCTCGGGGAAGATCAGTTTGGATTCTGTAGAAATATTGGATCACGTGAGGCAATACTGACCCTACGACTTATCTTAGAAGCTAGATTAAGGAAAGGCAAACCTAAGTTGTAGACTTAGAGAAAGCTTTTGACAATGTTGACTGGAATACTTTCTTTCAAATTCTGAAGGAGGTAGGTATAAAATACAGGGAGCAAAATGCTACTTACAATTTGTACAGAAACCAGATGGCAGTTATAAGTGTTGAGGGACACGAAAGGGAAGCAGTGGTTGGGAAGGGAGTGAGCAGGATTGTAGGCTCTCCCCAATGTTATTCAATCTGTATATTGAGCAAGCAGTGAAGGAAACAAAAGAAAAATTCGGAGTAGGAATTAAAATCCATGGAGAAGAAATAAAAACTTTGAGGTTCGCCGATGCCATTGTAATTCTATCAGAGACAGCAAAGGACTTGGAAGAGCAGTTGAACGGAATGGATAGTGTCTTCAAGGGAGGATACAACATGAGCATCAACAAAAGCAAAACGAGGATAATGGAATGTAGTCGAATTAATTCGGGTGATGCTGAGGGAATGAGATTAGGAAATAAGATGCTTGAAAGGTCTCTGTTCGATTCCTTTCATGTTAATTTCTTAAATCTGTTGTCATTTACGGGATAAATTCCTCTTCTAAATTTACTGTGGTGTTTCTGACTATCTGGGAGGAGACTGAGCAGTGAAACACGTTACTTTTACACATAAACAAGAACGATCTGTCACACTACTACACTTTAAAACACAGTTTATATGTAATTCATGTCACACAGTCTCATACAGAACCTACATCCGCTTTCTTTTATATACTGTATATGATAAGATACTGTCATCCCCCTTCCCTTCTGTGTGAGAGGATGAATGAGCAAATGTATTTCTAGTTGCATGCTGCTAGAGAACAGTAGGACCAACGTCGGAACAGGTAGCTACGCTTTCTAAAAGCGGAGAGGTTTCTATTCTTAGTATGGTCCTGTCCGTCCCTTGTCATGTTGGTATAGGAAGCTGCCTCTCTGGTCACTTCCGTTTGTATCTGTGAGGCACCCTCAGGAAGGGACCACAGCAGTCTGTCCATGGCGAGCGTCTGAAGTGGTAAGATCTCCAGCTAAGCGCGTGTCTGCTAAGTCCGTAGGACAATGGATTTCTTAGGTTCAGCCTAACTGAAAATTTGATCACCTTTATTTCAGGTTTGGGTCTAAAATATCTAATGTTATCTTAAATTGCAACGCAGTGTATTTAGAGTGTGAAGTTCAGAATATCTTCCAGTAGTTACTTTGTCACTACTTTATGAGTAAAGTGGAACCACGTGTTGATCAGTAACTGTAACTAAGATCATCAATCTTAAATGCCAATGTGCGTGAGATTATAACGTCTCGTCTTGACAATATTTTTCAATATAGCAACTTTTCTTTATGTTCAACCCACGTGGGGTGTTCTTTGTGAGACCAGTACCATGTGCTTATACAATTGTTTGACCCATCAGGTTAATAGTAAGACGATAGTAACCGGTTCGAGGTTTTTCTTTTCTAAATTGCTTTTCGATCTAATTTATTTTAATTATCAAAATTATTGTGGAGTTACACTCTTTGTGTAAACCATGTTGACCACGTGAAGCTTGTGGTGTAATCATCAAAGTAGCCCTCAGCTATTCTTTTCGGGAAGATTTCACAGAGAGTTAGTATGAATTTAGTACACAAGTGTGTGGTAATTACATGACGGACACGATTGCGCTACGAAGGTAACTTCTTTGGGTGAAAATTGAATCGGTTGGTTCTGGTTAATTTCCTCTTGCATATGTTTCAACGTTCTTCGTGTGATATTTTATGAATGCAGTGTTGTATGCAGTCTCCCAATCTTGGCTCCATATTTGATGTGTTCCGTAAGATTACAAACTCACATTTTCACAGTCCTAAATAAGGCACCAGCTTAGTTATGACTCAAGTTTAATATGCTGAAATATCAATGATCAATGTTAAAATAAATTTCCAAATATAAACTGATTTATTTCTTTTTATTTAAATTCTCTTATATATATATATATATATATATATCACCAGTTGTCGTATGACTATTAAAAGATTATAATCAATGTTAGTCTGGTTGGGAATTTGGTAAGCTAGACTGGATACCTGGTAAAACAGTTGCTCAGTAATGCAAGGTTAACTTCCCCAGACAGCTCCCAGCTTTTAACCCACTTTTATGGTCTTGAATATCAGCACCGCTTACACCTCAGAACAAGTTAAAGCAACAACATTACACGCTTAAAGTAGTAAAGGAGTTTTGCTATTTGGGGAGCAAAATAACTGATGATGGTCGAAGTAGAGAGGATATAAAATGTAGACTGGCAATGGCAAGGAAAGCGTTTCTGAAGAAGAGAAATTTGTTAACATCGAGTATATATTTAGATGTCAGGAAGTCGTTTCTGAAAGTATTTGCATGGAGTGTAGCCATGAATGGAAGTGAAACATGGACGATAAATAGTTTAGACAAGAAGAGAATAGAAGCTTTTGAAATGTGGTGCTACAGGAGAATGTTGAAGATTAGATGGGTAGATCACATAACTAATGAGGAGGTATTGAATAGGTTTGGGGAGAAGAGAAGTTTGTGGCACAACTTGACTAGAAGGGATCGGTTGGTAGGACACGTTCTGAGGCATCAAGGGATCACCAGTTTAGTATTGGAGGGCAGCGTGGAGAGTAAAAATCGTAGAGGGAGACCAAGAGATGAATACACCAAGCAGATTCAGAAGGATGTAGGTTGCAGTAGGTACTGGGAGATGAAGAAACTTGCGCAGGACAGAGTAGCATGGAGAGCTGCATCAAACCAGTCTCAGGACTGAAGACCACAACAACAACAACTAGCACTACTCCAGTACCCAAGTATCCCACTAGTTACGTAAGAAATTTTGTGAATTTTTGTGTCATTTCCTTACAGCGGACGACTCCAGAAGATATTTATTGCTGAAAGTTTTTCAGGCATTTCTCTTTAGAACGTTAAGAGCGTCTGTCGGACTTCTGTAGTAGTGTGGGGGTGGAAATTGCATCTTGCAGGAGCCACAGGGTAAAGGGTACATCTCAGATTAATCCGTTGCGCAGAATGACAGAATAGCAACCCCACGCCGCTCACATTGTAAAATGTCATTATCTGTATCACAGTCATCAACGTCAATAATATGCTTATCAGTTGGAACATCGGTGCAGGATTTACCTTTGCATGGATTTCAAACAATTTACATGACACCGTGTCCCACATGTGCAGTAAATGGTTTGCAATAGTTACGCTGGTGCTGCTTGTTCAGCAGTGGTAACTGGCAAGAAGACGAATTTTGAAACCATCCAATACCAATGCAGGGGATCTAGCAGTTTGTATTTCCAAGCCTGCACCGCCAAATAAGTAGATGGACGAAGTGCACAATATTCTCATTTATTAGTATTTCTTTAAAAAATAAGTAAGATGTTATTAACAGTCGTAGTAGCAATCCTCTCAGTAGTAAGCTGTCACAAATCACTTTCAGATTGTTTTCAAAAAAAGTTTTCTTTAACAATCGGAGTATTACGAAATGCAGACGAAGCACTTTGTGGACCTGCAGCTTGTTCCGGCAATGTGCAACAAGCGAAACTGTGCTTAGAGAGTCGAGTGGTGTGAGTAAGACTGTGTCAAAGGCCGAAAGGTACGGTTCTAGGTGTATGGCAGCACGACTAATATCTTAGTTGTACGCCGTATATATAATGTGTCTCTTCATGTATTTCAGAGAGGAGCAGTGTACCTAGGAAGTTAGTTTTGATATGTGTCTGTATTTTATGCACAAAATTACTATTGCTACGTACTTGAGTATGTTATGCGTGCTTTGTAGGCGTATATTATATCATTTGTTAGAAGTTTGTGGCTTTTTCTGCTATACAATATATCAATTAAATTTCCTGAACCCTTTATGAAATTCGAACATTGTTTTATCAACATAGAGGCTGTAAGAGGCCCGCCCTAGCGAGTGAGCTAGGACGAACTTCTTACAGCCTCACATCAAGAAACATGAATCTACAACATAACTGCTACTTCTGCGTAGGGACATCCTTGGAAGACACCAGGTCGGTAGCCAACCTTAGAAGCTGCGTGTTCTGCCTTGATGTAGTTGAGTTCAACTACGGCCCTCAGACGTTCTGCAGTCACAGCACAAATGTCATCAGACACGTGTAATCGCCGGTAAGACGGAAGAGGAAATACACAAGACACAATTTGCAAAGGACACTTACTTTCGTCTCCATTGGGATCCAAAAGTTACTGGCAAACCGCGTTTCCTGTGGCACCGTATCGATGTACCTCGTCCATTTCTTCCTGTCCAATGCACCGGTTTATACGGTGTTGATATTCATCCTTGCTATGTGTTCGCGGATTTCTCCAGCCATCTATTCTGTGGGCTAAACTGGAGTGAAGGAAAGGCCAACTGCAAGCTGTAGCAGCGCCTCCTGCCGATGGTGTACCAAGTCAACAGATGTGAATGGAAGAAAAATGTGTCAATGAGTACTGATCTTTTTGTAAAATCTTTATTACACGAGGAAATTTGGTAAAAACCTTGCACAGAAGAATTAAAGGATCAGTTTTGGAAACCCCACAATTATTTCCCAGTGCAGCGTTCAAATTTCGAAATTTGGCTGAAAGGTGCCTACAACCTCCCTCTGCAATGACTCAAAAGCGTGGCGCCCTCCAGTTTGGCCTGACGCTCAGTGCCGCCACCCCACGTTCGTTGAGAACTTCAGAAACGTACTTGCACAGAGAAAACCAATGACGAGAGTCCTAGTCACCTGCAAGTTCACAACACTTGATGGCTCTCCATTCCGACATGCGTACTGGCAAAAATGGTTCAAATGGCTCTGCGGACTATGAGACTTAACATCTGTGGTCATCAGTCCCCCTAGAACTTAGAACTACTTAAACCTAACTAACCTAAAGACATCACACACGTCCATGCCCGAGGCAGAATTCGAACCTGCCACCGTAGCGGTCAGGCGGTTCCAGACTGAAGCGCCTAGAACCGCACGGCCACACCGGCCAGCGCATACTAGCAGGTGGTCAGGTTCTCTCACGGGTTTTATCTGCACAGGTTCATTTTTAAGGTGCTCAACAAAGGTGTGGCGGGAGTATTAGCCGGGGAGGGGGGCGGGGGAGCTGGAGTGACAGTACTGCTAAACTGGTAGTCTTGAAGTGACCCCTCGCTGATTTATTCACGCATGTATCAATATCGCACTCCTCCATGGTGAGGCCACATGACGACGGAAACCAGGATTGTTGAAAGATCATAAGCACCTTTTGCAATTTTGAACGGTCCCTTGTGGTTGCACACTGTACATCAGAGCAAAATCTGCGGTCGCACCGCACTGCAATTGCGCGCGACCACAGTGAGTGGGGTTGCTAGCCCTGTAAGGTAGCAGTATTTTGCACCTACTGCAATATAATAATTGTTGCAAAGACGACTTAGATATCGGTTATTATGTTATTTATCAGGCAACCAGCCTATTGAAATTAATATAGGGAATATCAGACGACATAAGACGCTTATTAACTTCAAGAAATTCGCATGTTGCATGAAGTCAGCGTTCAGGTGATATTTTCACGGAGTTTGGCTGGAGCGGACGAGCGGCACTGCTCAAAGGCAGGGCAGAGGGGTGCGGAAGTTTACAATCGACCATTACGAGTCGGCATGCGAAAGCGTCCCACTGGGGAAGACGCGCCGCCGGAGCAGGTAGGCACCCATTGCGCGCACAACACAGGCAGGCCTTCGAGGGACGGCGCCTCGTTGGCGCTGGGCGTTACGCCGACGCCACTATGTCGAGATGAGCTGGCGCCTAAGGGAGCCTTCCCACGAATCTTAACGTTTTCTGGGGCTTTCTAAGAAATGCGGTTAAGCTAGTGCAATGCACTTTTCCCGCCGAGGGCGAACAGAGAGACACGATTGGTGGGTTCAATTTTGAACGGAGTTTCAGTTTGTTCCAGAACATTCTAGGCGCAGTAAGGCGCAGAATGTTTTAATTGGCTGGAGGAAGCCCGTAAATAATAGTGGGAGCGAACTGTGCCGGTCTAGAGCCACGGGATTGGCCAGATCGAAAAATAGCGTGGTGGTGCTGATTTTTGCAGAGGGAAGCTTCTGGAGCTGTTATCAGAGAAGCGTCTTAGCTCCTGTAGCGAGCGGACGTCGTGCTTTCGGCTCTGCTGTAGGAGAGTAAATTCTTTTCAGTGTGCTGTGCAGAACTTTGAATATGTCTGCCAGCTGCAACTGAAACTAATATTCAGTTAGGGGTACTGTCGTGTTTTACTGTTAGAAACAGGCTGATTCCGCTAGTTACGGTTCGGAATACTGTCTCACAGGAAGCAGACAGGAGCAGAGCAATTTCCTTGAGCCACACTTTATTAAAGACGTTACTGGATACCGCCGTTGGGCTGCTGAGTTCCGTCTTAACGTGTGCGAGACGATTGGAAAGAAAGCAGAATTAGCTTTTGAATAGGAGTTTACGAACAGGAAGCCTGTTCGCGGGAAATAAATTCATTTTGTTGCAATTGAGGCTCCTCGACGACGCAGACGCCATCGGCAGCTAGCTGACCTGTCCACGATGCTGCATTTGGTAACGTGATGCTCAGTTTCGGCATTTAATTCGATATTACGCACGCCTGTGATTACCAGAGCTCAGTTTTCCAGCCACGCTCTTATTGAGAATTTGTTAATTGCAGTAGGTTTGTCTGACGTATTTTATGCCGTCTGACAAGGGGAGAGAGTAGAAAATAACAAGTACAGATGCGTTATCCGACCTTAAGAGTTGGTTTTTGAATTTAAGGGCCATTGCTATTACTAGCTTAATTTCATCACTTATAAACGTATGTCATTGTTCAGTTAGATGTTAGGAAGATTGGTGTTCAATAAATGTGTTCAATGCTATCCCTGTTTGTTTAGTAGTGATCATGCAATGTGAACTGTTATTTTCGACCGCAAAAAGTGTGGGAATCAACATCTCAAAGGAAGGGGTGGTTTCCTTGACGCTCTTTATGCCACCACCTGACGCCTTTTCGTGCCCGATTCTGAGAGGTGGTCTGTCTGAAACGGTTTCCTCGGTCATTCATAAGTAAACCGCGTGATTTCAACGGTGGACTTCGAGGTTCAGACCACCATCACGAAGGCTTCAAAAGAGTGAGTGACGTGCGTGCGAGGCTATCTTCCCCTAGCGTGGCATGCCCACGGTGGCCTCGGGCGAAAATGTAGTGAAATTTCGTACAAAGGTGACACCATTAACCCACCTCACACCTCGCTTGAACTTCTGAACTCTGGTCATTTTTTTTTCCGCACTTGTCGACACCTGGTTGTTTGACCGACCTCGCAGAGCGCCATGCTTTTGTATCGTTACAGAGAAGAATTTTAGGCACCTTTGAGCCAAATTTCAAACCCCGATTTCTCAATGGGAAATAATTACGGGGTTTCGAAAATGTGATCCTTTAACTGTGTTGTGCAGTTTAGTTTCGACTGTTACCGGTCATGTTCAGAACAAAATACACACAGCAGTCTCTCATATAAGAGCATACTTTGTCGACTGGCTGTTAATAACACAAGGCAATGTCAGCTTCCAAATCATACTCGTAACATGAGTAAATCGTAAGTACAGAGAAGCATTATGGACGTGCATTGAAAGTAACAAATACAGTAGCCATTGTTGTCTGGCTACAGCAACGGTCAAAGGTCCATCAGGTGGTCGTACACAAACTGACTGACTGCTAAGATCAGAAGATGACCAGTCGAAACTAGTCATCAAATTTCCCATAAGCGATCTTGAGTAATAAAGATTACACAAAAAAGCAATATTCACCGAAATAACAGAGCGTGCCTCTGCACTGATAGTGCCACGTAACTAGAAAAATTGATGTAGTGGGGGACTGATCTGTGGCGTAGCCTGTCTAGGGTAGGTTGGAATGTGATAGTTTGGTCGTTCGCTCGCAGCAGTCACATTAGAAATGGTTGTTTCTAGAACTTTGTGGAACATTTCCAGAATGTCCAGATTTGTAAGGAGGTGGTTAGGCAGCGAACTAAGATTACAACTATTACGGAATATTCTGCACAACTGTATTTCATTATCCCGCAACAAATCCCCATCTACTCGATGTCGTGAGAACGTTTATCGAATTCTATTTTCTCATGGTTCCGCCATTTAGTCCAATCAGACAACACCACCCGTTGCCCACTCCAACCTCGGGTTTCGCGTTTTTTTTTTTTTTTTTGGTCATCAGTCTACTGACTGGTTTGATGCGGCCCGCCACGAATTCTTTTCCTGTGCTAACCTCTTCATCTCAGAGTAGCACTTGCAACCTACGTCCTCAATTATTTGTTTTACGTATTCCAATCTCTGTCTTCCTCTACAGTTTTTGCCCTCTACAGCTCCCTCTAGTACCATGGAAGTCATTCCCTCGTCTTAGCAGATGTCCTATCATCCTGTCCCTTCTCCTTATCAGTGTTTTCCACATATTCTTTTCCTCTCCGATTATGCGTAGAACCTCCTCATTCCTTACCTTAGCCGGCCGCGGTGGTCTAGCGGTTCTAGGCGCTCAGTCCGGAACCGCGCGGCTGCTACGGTCGCAGGTTCGAATCCTGCCTCGGGCATGGATGTGTGTGATGTCCTTAGGTTAGTTAGGTTTAAGTAGTTCTAAGTTCTAGGGGACTGATGACCACAGATGTTAAGTCCCATAGTGCTCAGAGCCATTTGAACCTTACCTTATCAGTCCACCTAATTTTCAACATTCGTCTATAGCACCACATCTCAAATGCTTCGATTCTCTTATGTTCCGGTTTTCCCACAGTCCATGTTTCACTACCACACAATGCTGTACCCCAGACGTACATCCTCAGAAATTTCTTCCTCAAATTAAGGCCGGTATTTGATATTAGTAGACTTCTCTTGGCCAGAAATGCCTTTTTTGCGATAGCTTTTGATGTCCTCCTTGCTCCGTCCGTCATTGCTTATTTTACTGCCTAGGTAGCAGAATTCCTTAACTTCATTGACTTCGTGACCATCAATCCTGATGTTAAGTTTCTCGCTGTTCTCATTTCTACTACTTCTCATTACCTTCGTCTTTCTCCGATTTACTCTCAAACCATACTGTGTACTCATTAGACTGTTCATTCCGTTCAGCAGATCATTTAATTCTTCTTCACTTTCATTCAGGATAGCAATGTCATCAGCGAATCGTATCATTGATATCCTTTCACCTTGTATTTTAATTCCATTCCTGAACCTTTCTTTTATTTCCATCATTGCTTCCTCGATGTACAGATTGAAGAGTAGGGGCGAAAGGCTACAGCCTTGTCTTACACTCTTCTTAATAAGAGCACTTCGTTCTTGATCGTCCACTCTTATTATTCCCTCTTGGTTGTTGTACATATTGTATATGACCCGTCTCTCCCTATAGCTTACCCCTACTTTTTTCAGAATCTCGAACAGCTTGCACCATTTCATATTGTCGAACGCTTTTTCCAGGTCGACAAATCCTATGAAAGTGTCTTGATTTTTCTTTAGCCTTGCTTCCATTATTAGCCGTAACGTCAGAGTTGCCTCTCTCGTCCCTTTACTTTTCCTATAGCCAAACTGATCGTCACCTAGCGCATTCTCAGTTTTCCTTTCCATTCTTCTGTATATTATTCTTGTAAGCAGCTTCGATGCATGAGCTGTTAAGCTGATTGTGCGATAGTTCTCGCACTTGTTATCTATCCCTTCTGCCTTATTTGACCGTAAGTCCTCCAAAGCTCTTTTAAATTCAGATTCTAATACTGGATCCCCTATCTCTTCTAAATCGACTCCTGTTTCTTCTTCTATCACATCAGACAAATATTCACCCTCATAGAGCCTTTAAATGTATTCTTTCCACCTATCTGCTCTCTCCTCTGCATTTAACAGTGGAATTCCCGTTGCACTCTTAATGTTACCACCGTTGCTTTTAATGTCACCAAAGGTTGTTTTGACTTTCCTGTATGCTGAGTCTGTCCTTCCCACAATCATATCTTTTTCGATGTCTTCACATTTTTCCTGCAGCCATTTCATCTTAGCTTCCCTGCACTTCCTATTTATTTCATTCCTCAGCGATTTGTATTTCTGTATTCCTGATTTTCCCGGAACATGTTTGCACTTCCTCCTTTCATCAATCAACTGAAGTATTTCTTCTGTTACCCATGGTTTCTTCGCAGCTACCTTCTTTGTACCTATGTTTTCCTTCCCAACTTCTGTGATGGCCCTTTTTAGAGATGTCCATTCCTCTTCAACTGTACTGCCTACTGCGCTATTCCTTATTGCTGTATCTATAGCGTTAGAGAACTTCAAACGTATCTCGTCAGTCCTTAGTACTTCCGTATCCCACTTCTTTGCGTATTGATTCTTCCTGACTAAGTCTTGAACTTCAGCCTACTCTTCATCACTACCATATTGTGATCTGAGTCTATATCTGCTCCTGGGTACGCCTTACAATCCAGTATCTGATTTCGGAATCTCTGTCTGACCATGATGTAATCTAATTGAAATCTTCCCGTATCTCCCGGCCTTTTCCAAGTATACCTCCTCCTCTTGTGATTCTTGAACAGGGTATTCGCTATTACTAGCTGAAACCTGTTACAGAACTCAATTAGTCTTTCTCCTCTTTCATTCCTTGTCCCAAGCCCATATTCTCCTGTAACCTTTTCTTCTACTCCTTCCCCTACAACTGCATTCCAGTCACCCATGACTATTAGATTTTCGTCCCCCTTTACATACTGCATTACCCTTTCAATATCCTCATACACTTTCTCTATCTGTTCATCTTCAGCTTGCGACGTCGGCATGTATACCTGAACTATAGTTGTCGGTGTTGGTCTGCTGTCGATTCTGATTAGAACAACCCGGTCACTGAACTGTTCACAGTAACACACCCTCTGCCCTGCCTTCCTATTCATAACGAATCCTACACCTGTTATACCATTTTCTGCTGCTGTTGATATTACCCGATACTCATCTGACCAGAAATCCTTGTCTTCCTTCCACTTCACTTCACTGACCCCTACTATATCTAGATTGAGCCTTTGCATTTCCCTTTTCAGATTTTCTAGTTTCCCTACCACGTTCAGGCTTCTAACATTCCACGCCCCGACTCGTAGAACGTTATCCTTTCGTTGATTATTCAATCTTTTTCTCATGATAACCTCCCCCTTGGCAGTCCCCTCCCGGAGATCCGAATGGGGGACTATTCCGGAATCTTTTGCCAATGGGGAGATCATCATGACACTTCTTCAATTACAGGCCACATGTCCTGTGGATACACGTTACGTGTCTTTAATGCAGTGGTTTCCATTGCCTTCTGCATCCTCATGTCGTTGGTCATTGCTGATTCTTCCGCCTTTAGGAGCAATTTCCCACCCCTAGGACAAGAGAGTGCCCTGAACCTCTATCCGCTCCTCCGCCCTCTTTGACAAGGCCATTGGCAGAATGAGGCTGACTTCTTATGCCGGAAGTCCTCGGCCGCCAAGGCTGATTATTTATCAAAATTTAGGCAGTGGCGGGGATCGAACCCGGGACCGAAGACGTTTTGATCATGAATCAAAGACGCTACCCCTAGACCACGGGTACCCGGGGATTCGCGTATTTTCCCTGAAATATATTTTTCATTGCTCTTTATGGCATTTTTTATGATTTACATCAGTAGATGTGCTTCTTTACGGACTGAAATATTGTTCTAATATGTTCCAATTTCCTTTAATTGACACCTGGCGTATTTTTAAGCATTACCACTTCCGTGTCTTCTTCTTCTTTGCGTTACACCTGTTTCTCTATAGAGTGCTGTCTCAGGTACGGTTTCGTTGTTTCGGTCATCACCCGTGAGGCTAGTGGGCTGTAGTTCCCTAATCCTATTCTTAATCTCAGCACAGCTGCTGCAACCAACACCATCGACGTCCTGCCTCATACAAGAGTACACTGCCTGATAAAAAAGCGAAACACCCGGGAGGGGAGGAGGAAACGAAATGCTTCATCACGTCAAACAATCCTCCCGGAGGAACAGCCGCAACTGGTCATTATAGGAGACGTTGAAAAATACTGCCTCGGGTGTTATATAATTGTGTTGTCTGCTCTCGTTGGTGATAACACCGCGTCCTGCACTCGTCCACCGCGGCGCTCGCAGTCACAGCAGAAACTTATAACATCTGATGATGGCCTGGCCAAATCGGTCGTGTTTTAAGTACTGAGAAATAAAAAGAACCTTACAAATGAAGCGGTATTTTCAACCGTTGCTTCATCATGGGTTTGTGATGCTATTTCCCTGATTCTAAAATGGAGTCAACCCTACAAAAGAAGCTGGGCAATATGGGCCCGCTAATCAGTATCACGCTGCACCCCTCTACCCTGAATCTGTGCACTGATTGGGTTCGGAAGGGTGTCAAAGCCATTGTGTCCCCTCCTGAGCCAGGTGGACCGCAACTGTTGTAACGGTCATTGATATGCTGGATACTGGCATTGGGATGCATTTGAAGTCTGAGCTGCTCCCATCCTTGCTGTGCCGGTGACAGATATATGGAGCACATCACACAAACAATTCGTAGAGATACTTGCCACGTGTGGACGAGCGTTCTCATGTTGAAACATAGGCTAATGAGCCGAAACATTACCACCACCTGCTTAACAGCTTGTTTGTTTGTCTCTGGAAGGAAATACAGGGTGATTCAAAACGAATACCACAACTTTAAAAATGTGTGTTTAATGTAAGAAACATAATATAACCTTCTGTTATACATCATTACAAAGAGTATTTAAAAAGGTTTTTTTTCACTCAAAAACAAGTTCAGAGATGTTCAATATGGCCCCCTCCAGACACACGAGCAATATCAACCCGATACTCCAACTCGTTCCACTCTCTCTGTAGCATATCAGGCGTAACAGTTTGGATAGCTGCTGTTATTTCTCGTTTCAAATCATCAATGGTGGCTGGGAGAGGTGGCCGAAACACCATATCCTTAACATACCCCCATAAGAAAAAATCGCAGGGGGGTAAGATCAGGGCTTCTTGGAGGCCACTGATGAAATGCTCTGTCACGGGCTGCCTGGCGGCCGATCCATCGCCTCGGGTAGTTGACGTTCAGGTTTCATAACTAAACTTTTTCGTAGGACTGTCCATACAGTTGATTGTGGAATTTGCAGCTCTCTGCTAGCTCTGCGAGTCGATGTTCCCGGGCTGCGAACAAATGCTTGCTGGATGCGTGCTACATTTTCGTCACTGGTTCTCGGCCGTCCAGAACTTTTCCCTTTGCACAAACACCCATTCTCTGTAAACTGTTTATACCAACGTTTAATACACCACCTATCAGGACGTTTAACACCATACTTCGTTCGAAATACACGCTGAACAATTGTCGTCGATTCACTTCTGCCGTACTCAATAACACAAAAAGCTTTGTGTTGAGCGGTCGCCATCTTAGCATCAACTGACGCTGATGCCTAGTCAACAGCGCCTCAAGCGAACAAATGTACAACTAAATGAAACTTTATAGCTCCCTTAATTCGCCGACATATAGTGCTTAGCTCTGCCTTTTGTCGTTGCAGAGTTTTAAATTCCTAAAGTTGTGAAATTCTTTTTGAATCACCCTGTACATCACTGATTCTGCGTGTCATGGATGCGACAGTTTGTTGGTCTACGCACAGGTCAAGTAATTCGAGTAAATAAGGGGCTGGTGATTTGCGTACGTGGTGTTGGCGCCCGATGGCGACCCAGATGGTTTCCATAGGATTTGCACAGGCGAATAAGGTGACCGAGACCTCAACCTGAATTCACTATAAAGCTGCTCAAACAACTGTATTACGGGCCTGACTCCGAGTCACGGATAGTTATCCTGCTGAAAGATGACGTCGCCAAAGGGGAAGACATCAAGCATGAAGGGATGCAGGTCGTTTGCAGATGTTAGCGTGTCTTAGATTACGATCACAGGTCCCAAGCAAGCGCAGGAGAATGTCTCTCACAGCATAATACTGCTCCCACCAGCCTGCGCCCGTGGCACGTTGCACGTTTCGAGCCGCCGTCCAAGTCGATGACGGCGTTTCTGTAGACAACCATCGACGTGGAGTAGCAAAAACGTGATTCACCCCACGAGCCGAGACGTTTCCATTGATCGACGGTCGAATCCCGAAGGTCCCGTGCCCACTGCCATCGTACTGGACGATGTCATTGGGTCAACATGTGAACACGCAGGAGTGATCGGCTACAGATCTACACGTTCGAGAATGTACGATGAATAGTGTGCTCCGAAACACTTGTGCGTGTACCATAATTGTGCTCTTTCGGTAGAGATATCACAGATCACCGTCTGTCCTACTTTACAGAGTACACAAGCCTCCGTACCCTACGTTCTATGAAGAGTCGTGGACGTCCAACCATTTAGCGGCTAGTGGTAGTTTCACTGTCTTTCTATCTCCTTTCGTAGATGCACGCAACAGTAGAAATGGAACAGCCAACCAGCTCCGCCGTCTTCGAGATACTAGTTCGTAGGATCTGTGTAATAATAACCTGTCAAAGTCGCTTATCTGAATCGATTTCCCCATTTGCAGCCCGTATCTTCGCTTGGGTGGTATCCCGGACGTGTCTGCTCCGCTTACATACTTTTGCGCCCGCAACGCTACCAGGAACGTGGCTGTGGGCAGTGGTCATAATGTTTTGGTTTACCAGTGTAGCGTCAGACTACTGTCACGTTAGAGGTGACGCGAGAAGATATACGTGACGTACCGTTGTGTCATCAGCTGCCTCAGTCACTACCAGCCGTGACCTGATGTCACATCCGGTAACACCCGACGGCAAGGCACAGTAACACTGCTCTGCGTCTGAAAAACGTTGGAAGAATGAGACCTTTCCCCAGACAGCTGCCGTACACATAACGCAGAACCGCTGTGCACTGTCATACGGCGGCGTTCGCAAGCAGTCCACGCTTCCCGATCACAGTACGACTCCAGACACAGCCGTTTAAGGAGACCACAATGTGGTTCAGGTCGAAAAAAATCATTTTTCGGTTTTCATCATATTTCGATAGATTAAGGTTTTACTTAAGTACTCTGAAAAGGATTATGCTGAAAATTTTTTTTTTCGAGCATTGGAAGAGCATTTTCCTACCAAGCGTGTTTATGTGCCACGCCCACTTTTCTGTCACCCACTGTCAACCCACCCACTGTCAACTCTAAGCCATATGGAGATGACATTATTAGCAGAATAATATGTTTAGGCCAAGTTCAAAAACGTTTGGGAACAAGATTGAGAAAACTAACTGTTGATATGAGAGGAAAAAAATTAGATGATGGAAAATTGTCAACCGGACAGGGTCGGTTAACTTAACCTGAAAATAGAAAATTTGCAGGTATACTATGGGCAGGCAATTAGGAAAAATAAAGAAAATCTGGAGGCAATGAAGAGATGTTTGGACCATATTCTTCCATAAGTCTTCTACTGATGATAAGCCATGTCATGGATTGTGTCTATCAGGAGAAAATTCGTGGTGCAAATACAATAGGGCTCAGGCAACTGCCGAATCTTATTCTCACCAGTATTTTCTTCCTGCTGCTGTTATTACAGCAATTAAACCTACTTTCAGAGACTTGGCTCATATTGCCCTTCTAAGAAAATGTCTGCATGGGCAGACACAGAACCCAAATGAATGTTTCATCGGCATAATTTGGAACCGCCTTCCTAAAACTGTATTTATAGGCATGCATACACTGAAACTAGGAGTTCATGGTGCTGTTATTACATTCAGTTGCGGTAATACTGGAAAGTGTTGGGTACTGAAAAAGCTGGGAATTAATCCTGGTGAAAATATGATCACTGGGCTGCAACATTGCGATAAAATGATGATAGCCGATGCAGACAGGTCTGCATCTAATACGGCCAAGAAAGCAAGACAAACATCCAGGAAGGTGAAAAACAAGCTGCAAGACCTGCTAGAGGCCAAAGAAGGGCTATCATATGCATCAGGACAGTTTTAATTAACTGTAAGTAACAAATTTCAAAAGTTTTTTTCTTTAAAGTCAATTTCCCGCAAACTAAATTTTTCAGTAAATATGCCCCATTATCTCAGAAACTATCATAGATAAATGAATGAAATTTTCAGAGACTCTGCATAACATAAAAATCCACCTCTGGTACCACATTCATTAATATTCCCCCATTTGGAAGTCCACAAAAAATATTTTATGCAGAAAAACTTAATATTTTTTGTTAATAAATTTAAAAAACATTTCTTAAAAACTATAAAATGGATAAAGTAGATTTTAGTACAGTTGACTCATGTAACATACAGTAAAAATATTAAGGTCTTGCATCAAATAAATTTTTCAGAAATGGGTCAAATACTTGCCTAAATTAACATGGGTTAGATAGGCAGGGTGTGGTCCCTTTAAGCCGTGCTGTCACCGGCAGTCTGAGCATGGGCTGCTGGCCGTCTCCCACCAGTGGCGTAGCCGACGCAGAGTGCTGCAGGTGAGCCCATCAGTTGTACCGGGATGGCAGGCAAAGATATGAAGAGATTACGACATGCTTGATGCACGGAATCCTCCCTTGCGATGGTCAGACGTCATTGAACGGAATCTTGAGGACGAGTATGGCTGCCCTGACGTTCCCATGTAGTCCAACATGGTGCGATTGTCACATATGAATGCCTGAAAAATCTGGCTGTTTCACGATTTGACCAGCCGGCCAAATGCAGACCCACAATGAAGCCACTTTCCAACTCTGTTAGATGCTAGTAACATTGGCTCAGACAAGAAAGCGACATTTCCGTGTCCCTCACGGTGAACACTGAACGTTTTGAACTGTTCATACCCCACATAGAACCTAAAAGGCCTCGGAATAACACTAAATACTCGCCCCACGAACCATGGACCTGGCCATGGGTGGGGAGGCTTGCGTGCCTCAGTTATACAGATAGCCGTACCGTAGGTGCAACCTCAACGGAGGGTTATCTGTTGAGAAGCCAGACAAACGTGTGGTTCCTGAAGAGGGGCAGCAGCCTTATCAGTAGCTGCAGGGGCAACAGACTGGATGATTGACTGATGTGGCCTTGCAACACTAACCAAAACGGCCTTGCTGTGATGGTACTGCAAACGGCTGAAAGCAAGGGGAAGCTACGGCCGTAATTTTTCACGAGGGCATGCAGCTTTACTGTATGGTTAAATGATGATGGCGTCCTCTTGAGTAAAATATTCCGGAGGTATAATAGTCCCCCATTCGGATCTCCGGGCGGGGACTACTCAAGAGGACGTCGTTATCAGGAGAAAGAAAATTGGCGCTCTACGGATCTGAGCGTGGAATGCTAGATTCCTTAATCGGGCAGGTAGGTTAGAAAATTTAAAAAGGGAAATGGGTAGGTTAAAGTTAGATATAGTGGGAATTAGTGAAGTTCGGTGGCAGGAGGAACAAGACTTTTGGTCAGGTGAATACAGGGTTATAAATACAAAATCAAATAGGGGTAATGCAGGTGTACGTTTAATAATGAATAAAAAATAGGAGTGCGGGTAAGCTACTACAAACAGCATAGTGATCGCATTATTGTGGCCAAGATAGAAACGAAGCCCACGTCTACTACAGTAGTACAAGTTTATATGTCAACTAGCTCTGCAGACGACGGAGAAATAGAAGAAATGTATGATGAAATAAAAGAAATTATTCAGGTAGTGAAGGGAGTCATGGGTGACTGGAATTCGAGAGTAGGAAAAAGGAGAGAAGGAAACATAGTAGGTGAATATGGATTGGGGTTAAGAAATGAAAGAGGAAGCCGCCTGGTAGAATTTTGCACAGAGCATAACTTAATCATAGTTAACACTTGGTTCAAGAATCATAAAAGAAGGTTGTATACATGGAAGAATCCTGGAGATACTAGTAGGTATCAGATAGATTATATAATGGTAAGACAGAGATTTAGGAACCAGGTTTTAAATTGTAAGACATTTCCAGGGGCAGATGTGGACTCTGACCACAATCTATTGGTTATGAACTGTAGATTAAAATTGAAGAAACTGCAAAAAGGTGGGAATTTAAGGAGATGGGACCTGGATAAACTGACTAAACCAGAGTTGGTACAGAGTTTCAGGGAGGGGATAAGGGAAAAATTGACAGGAATAGGGGAAAGAAATACAGTAGAAGGAGAATGGGTAGCTTTGAGGCATGAAATAGTGAAGGCAGCAGAGGATCAAGTAGGTAAAAAGACGACGGCTACTAGACATCCTTGGGTAACAGAACATATATTGAATTTAATTGATGAGAGGAGAAAATATAAAAATGCAGTAAATGAAGCAAGCAAAAAGGAATACAAAAGTCTCAAAAATGAGATCGACAGGCAGTGCAAAATGGCTAAGCAGGAATGGCTAGAGGACAAATGTAAGGATGTAGAGGCTTATGTCACTAGGGGTAAGGTAGATACTGCCAACAGGAAAATTAAAGAGACCTTTGGAGAAAAGAGAACCACTTGTATGAATATCAAGAACTCAGGTGGAAACCCAGTTCTAAGTAAAGAAGGGAAAGCTGAAAGGTGGAAGGAGTATATAGAGGGTCTATACAAGGGCGATGTACTTGAGGACAATATTATGGAAATTGAAGAGGATGTAGATGAAGATGAAATGGGAGATACGATACTGCGTGAAGAGTTTGACAGAGCACTGAAAGAACTGCGTCGAAACAAGGGCCCAGGAGTAGACAACATTCCATTAGAAATACTTACAGCCTTGGGAGAGCCAGCCCTGACAAAACTCTACCATCTGGTGGGCAAGATGTAGGAGACAGGCGAAATACCCTCAGACTTCAGGAAGAATGTAATAATTCCAATCCCAAAGAAAGCAAGTGTTGACAGATGTGAAAATTACCGAACTATCAGTTTAATAAGTCACAGCTGCAAAATACTAACGCGAATTCTTTACAGACGAATGGAAAAACTAGTAGAAGCCGACCTCGGGGTAGATCAGTTTGGACTCCGTAGAAATATTTGAAAACGTAAGGCAATATTGACCTTACGACTTATCTTAAAAGAAAGATTAAGGAAAGGCAAACCTACGTTTCTAGCATTTGTAGACTTGGAGAAAGCTTTTGACAATGTTGACTGGAATACTCTTTCAAATTTTGAAAGTGGCAGGGGTAAAATACAGGGAGCGAAAGGCTATTTATGATTTGTACAGAAACCAGATGGCAGTTATAAGAGTCGAAGGACATGAAAGGGAAGCAGTGATTGGGAAGGGAGTGAGACAGGGTTGTAGCCTCTCCCCGCTGTTATTCAATCTGTATATGGAGCAAGCAGTGAAGGAAACAAAAGAAAAATTTGGAGTAGGTATTAAAATCCATGGAGAAGAAATAAAAACTTTGAGGTTCGCCGATGACATTTTAATTCTGTCAGAGACAGCAAAGGACTTAAAAGAGCAGTTGAACGGAATGGATAATGTCTTGAAAGTAGGATATAAGATGAACATCAACAAAAGCAAAACGAGGATAATGGGATGTGGTCGAATTAAATCGGGTGATGCTGAGGGAATTAGATTAGAAAATGAGACGCTTAAAGTAGTAAATGAGTTTTGCTTTTTTGGGAAGCAAAATAACTGATGATGGTCGAAGTAGAGAGGATATAAAATGTAGACTACAATGGCAAGGAAAGCGTTTCTGAAGAAGAGAAATTTGTTAACATCGAGTATAGATTTAAGTGTCAAGAAGTCGTTTCTGAAAGTATTTGTATGGAGTGCAGCCATGTATGGAAGTGAAACATGGACGATAAATGGTTTAGACAAGAAGAGAATACAATGTGGTTTTACAGAAGAATGCTGAAGTTTAGATGGATAGATCACGTAACTAATGAGGAGGTACTGTACAGAACTGGGGAGAAGAGGGATGTGTGGTACAACTTGACTAGAAGAAGGGATCGGTTGGCAGGACACGTTCTGAGGCATCAAAGGATCACCAATTTAGTAATGAAGGGCATCGCGAAGGGTAAAAATCGTAGAGGGAGACCAAGAGATGAATACACTAAGCAGATTCGGAAGGATGTTGGTTTTAGTAGTTATTTGGAGATGAAGAAGCTTGCTCAGGATAGAATAGCATGGAGAGCTGCATCAAAGCAGTCTCTGGACCACAACAACAACAACAATTTCAGACGATGGAGTATAGTGTCCGAAGTTATAATTACGTTCAACCATGTGTTCTGGGTGCTTTTCGTTTTTTATCAGACGATTACGAAACTGAAATTATATTTCATGTAGGCAAAGTATTGGGAAAGTTATCGATTTATGGCCATGGGTAGTTTAATTAATTAATAGCAACGAAAACATCGTATTTTAAGTGGAAAAAGTAATAAGAATCAAGATATTTTAATCTCGTAGATTTCGACTGGAATGCATTAATGGCTCAAAAGGCTCTTCTATAAAAAGTGTTAAAATTAAGCAGTTTTCTCGTATCACGCGTAGCAGAATTGTTTCACGGAAGTGTCCCCACAAAAACCTGTCATGTCACTGAGAATAAGGCGTGGTTCTGATTTCCTGTGCGTGTTACTGAAACTGGGGACAATTTCTAAAAAAAGAAACCAAATACGAAAACCTCAACCAAACAGTGAGAGTTAATAAAGAAAACGTAACTGAAAAGTTCGATGTAGAAAGAGACAGGTAAGTTCAATCAGTTTAAGGTACTGGCCGACAGTGCCATTTAGGGCATATTATAGATGAAGAAATAAACAGTTTCACGACGCTTCTGAGAAACGAAATTATCAGAGCAAATTACGAGGGCTCTTTAATAAAGGAAATGATCATAACTTTTTTACGGGCGTAATTTCTCGCGCTATAATTTAATCTTATAATATTCTGCTAGCTTCATCTATGACAGACGAGCTGAACTAGTCTCATTCTTGGCACTCCTGGGTCCTGTCAGAAAGGTACGCAACATGAGAATGGTTCAGTATCGACTACGGCAGCAACGAAGGTGACCCGTTGTGAAATACTGCTTTCGTCTCTTCAAATCTTCATCTGAAGCCCATGAAATGTTACAAGAGGTCTGTGGAGAGTCTGTTCTTCCATACAGCACAGCTCGAGGATAGTTTAAATTGTTTAAAGAGAAGAGACATTCACTTCCAAAGGAAGGTGGACCCGGCGCTTCAGTTACTGCGCTTACGGAGAAAAATATCAACATCGCTGCTGTAATTGTGAGAAAGGAGCAACTTTCCAACACTTTCTGAAATATTGAAACTTTCATTTGGTACCACCCGCCCTTTGCTGACAGAAAGTTTATAAACGAGACGTGTTTGTGCGCGGTGGTTTCAAGACTACTGAGTCACGAACTACAAAACGTCATTCTCGTGCAGGTCTGCGTGCAGTTGAAGTGGATGTTAGAGGAGGTTCTTAGTATCTTTCAAATATAATACTGATGAAATTTGGCTATATCATTTTGATCCTGAGAGCAAACAGCAAAGCTCAGTGTGGAATCATCATCATCAACCCCCAAAATAAGCAAAATTGTTTGCTTCTGCTGCGGAAGTAGTCGTTATTTCAGTTTTTGATATTCAGGGAATGATTTATCATCTTATTGTATCTGCATAGACATCAGTATCAAGACAATACTGCCGCGCGGGATTAGCCGAGCGGTCTCAGGCGCTGCAGTCATAGACTGTACGGCTGGTCCCGGGGGAGGTTCGAGTCCTCCCTCGGGCATGGGTGTGTGTGTTTGTCCTTAAGGTAATTTAGGTTAAGTACTGTGTAAGCTTAAGGACTGATGACCTTAGCAGTAAGTCCCATAAGACTTCACACACATTTGAACAAGACAATACTACGAGGATGTTCTGAAAACCTTCCAAGACCATACCAGTTGCAAATAGCAACACCAGTCAGGATCCTGCACGACGACTATGCGCGGCCACATATTCAAAAACTTTGTCACTGATTATCATGGAAAAATCAATGTGAAGTGCATCCCTCACTCTCTCGACAGTCGGAATTTACTCCACTGTCAATTTTTTCTATTCCATGACGTGAAGAAAAACAATCATGGGAGGTACTAAGATTTTCATTCTGCAGCGGAGTGTGCGTTTATATGAAACTTCCTGGAAGATTAGAACTGTGTGCCGGACCGAGACTCGATCTCGGGACCTTTGCCTTTCGTGGGCAAGTGCTCTACCATCTGCGCTACGCAAGCACGACTCACGACCCATCCCCACAGCTTCAATTCTGCCAGTACCTCGTCTCCGACCTTCCAAACTTCACAGACACTCTGCAAGGTTCGCAGAAGGGCTTCTGTGAAGTTCGGTAGGAGACGAGGTACTGGCAGAAATAAAGCTGTGATGCCGGGTCGTGAGTCGTGCTTGGATAGCTCAGATGGTAGAGCACTTTCCCGCGAAAGGCAAAGGTCCCGAGTTCGAGTCTCGCTCCGGCGCTCAGTTTTAATCTGCCTGGAAGTTTCAATCACGGGAGGGATTTTCCGGTATCAGAAGCAGGAGACAAGTTTGCGATGCGATTCTGAACAATCTTCTGAAACATAGTTTCCAGCGTGTCTTTACAGACCGGCATAAACACTGGGACAATTGTATCTCATCCAAAGGAGATTATTTTGAGATGGACCATCAAAGTTGTGACGATGAGTGAAGGTAGTTATCAAAAAAAGTATGATCATTCTCTATTGAACAGTTCCCGTAATAAAAGCTTCTGACGGATGAAAAATTTCACAGCTTGTTTTATTTGTTACCTGACGCGGAGCTACGCGTCAGTGGCAGGCTGTGGAGGGCTACGGCGGTTTTGGCGAGCACTCGGCTGCCTGCGTCTCAAGTGCTGGCGGAAGGTCCGTTGTACCCCTCCACGTGGTCACGCATTTCTCTATTTCCTGCGTCGTGGTCATTACGCCAAATATATGCTGGAAGAGTTTATGTGTTTGTTGTATCGTTTTGAAACAACTTTTTTTATGCTCTTGGGATTTTGTGAACAAATGTCTCCGTGAAGCATCGTCATTTTGCCAAGTCTCCAACTGCAGTGTGTAGGACATTTGTTAATAGTGTCCCAGACTGATGAACAGTTCACAGTAACTGATCAAATTGGGGTTTTCCAAACGACCTCTTTCATGTATTAGTTAAATCGCCTTAGGTTTCTCCCATTACCTCTGAGTCTAGGGTCAGCCTTCCCCGTGGAAATGTTCATTTAGTCGTTTCGCTTCAAATCGTTCCAGATAGAAACTGTAGATCATAGACTTTTCCAGAGCGTTTCACAATCTCCTTGGTGATCCCAACTCAGCCATTACCTCCAGCCCATACAAAGAAAGAGCGTATTGTAAATCAATACACGTAAATGCCTATCACAGATCCTAAAAGCTGAAGAAACTACAAATCGAATGACTGCAATGACAGATCAGTTGCGTGTATATTTAGAAATTGAATATGGTTAATTGGTACACGTGCATTCTTATGGTGGTAGAAAAGTAGGGTGAAGTGTTTTGGATATCGCTTGCGCTAGGGACCATTTGTATTCCCTGCAGAGGGAGCGTCCTAGTGTCATTATCCTACGATACAGAGTCAAATTATGAATATTACACACTTCCCGCTGCTTAGGAAAATAGAGCAAATCGATTGATTATTTCTGCATTTGACGTGGTCAACGGTGGGCGTTAAGGAGCTTGTGGAGGCACCATTATTTCATGAGTGTTTCGGTAGAAAACCCCAAAAAAGTATGTTTTTACCATTATTTTTTTTTTTTTTTGTTACAAAACCGAACCGCTGGTTCCAAGAGCTATGCACAGCAAATGGCTGAAATCTTCATGATACATATCTGTTACCTGTTGTAACTCACAGTTCGAACGTTCTTACAACGCAACTTTTATTTATGTTAGTCTACATGGAAATGACTGAATAACAACGAAAAGACACAATCACAAAGCCAGGAAGAATTTCCCACTAACGACAACGAAAGATAACTTCTAAGTTTCCCACAAGAGTCCGTTGTGACAAACACACACACACACACTTAATTCCAAGTCCTATTCCGAAGGTGAAGACGTAGTATTCCGTGGAGACGTCTTTGAGGTCAGTATTCGGCGTGAACTGACGTCCGGTGCTGGTTCGGATGTTGGTGTAGTAATACTTCCTGCAGGCCATCTCGAACTCCCTCTGCAGGAAGTACTATGCGGAATGTCTTTTTCCAAAACAGCCGATGTCTACCATTGCTTACGCCTTTGGACATAGGCAACCTCGGTCCTGTTTCGGGTTAGACGTGTTGCCGGCCCTCAGGGGCTACCTGGCCGACGGCGTAACACCGTAACACCCCTCCCCCCTTGGAAGTGCAGGAGTGGCACGGGCGACCGCGGGGGAGAGAGCACCAATGTAGCCCGGTGCCGTAGACCGATCGGCAGCTAAGTCGTCCTGAAGGAGGCGGTGGCAACCGGCCGCCGGTGAGTAGGGCGCCGCCTTCCGCGCGATGCGGAGGGAACATCGAAGCGGTGGCGGTTGCGAGGCGATGGTGGGCTGGGCAAGCGGCATGGGAACGTCCGTGTCGTCCAACATGGGCAGCGCCGAAGAGGGGGAAGTGGATCCCGGGGAAGGTCCCGGGGTTGCCCCAGGGCCAGAGGAGGTGGCGGTGGCGCGGGGCTAGCACACGGCGGCTGTTGGCCATTACCTGGAAGATCCCCGACTAACTGAGGAGAGGGCAGCAACATAGGCCTCACAGAAGTGGCTGGCAATGGGAGAGAGAGAGAAGCCGGCGTTTGGGGCAGTGACTGGTCGAGGAAACGAGGACGAAGTTGGTTGCGGTGACGCGAAACCACCTTGTCATCCAGGTGCACGTCGAACAGTTGTCGACCACTGGGCCCGAGAACGACACCCGGCAGCCAGTGGGGCCACGACCCAAAACCACGAGCCCATACAGTGGGGCCAGATGAAAGCGCCGGGCTGGGCGTGAGGTGTCACCAGCAGCAGGAGGAGATGGAGCAGGGTCCGAGGATGGCGACCATGGAGTAGTTCGGCTGGACTCTTGTCACCCCCCGGCGTGGTCCTGCAGGAATTGAGAAATAACGTAACAGCGTCTTCCGGAGAATGGTCCACCGTCTACTTCTGCATCTGAGTTTTAAATTTGCGAACAAGGTGCTCTGCCCGGCCATTGGATTGTGGATGAAAAGGCGGGGTAAAGACATGGTGGATACCATTATCGTGGCAGAATTTGACGAACACTTGACTGCAAAATTGAGGGCCGTTATCAGTGACTGAGGTGACGGGAAGGCCTTCAATGGAAAATATTATAGACAGGGCCATGATAGTAGTCTCCATGGTGATAGAGGAGCATCGGACAATGAAGGGAAGTGAAGTAGGCATCCGTGATAAGCAACCAGTAAGCTCCAAGGAAAGGTCCCGCAAAATCCACATGAATGCGCTCCCATGGGGGGGAGGGGGGGGAGGGAATGGCTGGCCAGGATTGGAAGAACGACCATGCGCTCCACGTCTGCCATCATGCCCACCCGAAGACATGGTGATGTGCGAGAGTTTTCGACCGGGCAACACCCCAGTGACCTTGATGTAAGATGTTGAGAATCCGGGACCACAGGGAAGGTGGTACGATGACTAGTGGATTGGCGTCATGTTCTGCATGGAGGAGCACACCATTGACGGCCACGAGTTGATGGCGGATGGACAAGAAGAATCGGACGGCAGCCTGGGCTCGAGGCAGAGGAAGAGTTGGCCAGCCGTGGAGAACATAGCGGCGCACCAGCTGGAGGAGCGGAGATGGTCGTCGCAGCGGCCACCCTCTCAGCTGTAACTAGAAATGCAGCCAACACGTCCTGTATGTCGTCATCGACCTGAAAAATTAGGAGGTCTGATGAATCGAATGCCGAATCCTGGCCGTAGGGGAGCCGAGACAAGGCATCAGCATTGGCATGCTGGGAGGTGGGCAGAGATGGATGGCGTACCTAAAACGTGGAAGGAATAGTGGCCATCGCGGCAGGCCGTGGGAAGTCTTCGTGGGTAACTGGGCTGACGGAGAAAATAAGGCCACAAGGGGCTTATGGTCAGCGATTAAGCGAAAAGACCTACCGTAAAGGTATGGGAGGAATTTGGTACAGGCAAACAGGATGGCTAGGGCCTCCTTCTAAATTTGAGAATGTTTGCATTGGACCACGGTAAGGGATTTAGATATGTACGGCACCGGGCGTTCCGATCCATTGGGTAGACGGCGTGAAAGGACGGCTCCAACACCATAGTCTGGGGCGTCCGTAGCCAAGAGGAGAGGAAGAGAGGGGTTATATGGGATGAGACACTCCGCAGAGTGCAACCCCCGCTTTAAGGTTTGGAAAGCTGATTCACAAGCCAGGGACCAATGAAAAGGCACGTTCTTTCGGCATAGGTGATGTAGGAGCGCCGCAATGTGGGCGGCAGAGGGAATGAACTTTCGATACTAAGCAATTTTACCCAGGAAAGACGGCAATTGGTGGACGTCACGTGAACGAGGAAGGGCCGTTATAGTGGTCATGTGGAAGGAGGTAGGCGATATGCCATCACGGGAAATGATGTGACCCACGTAGGAAATAGAAGATTGAAAAAAGGAGCATCTAGCAAAGTTGCATTTTAGGCCTGCAGTCCGCAGGCACAGGAACAGTTGTTGCAGATGACTGAGATGTTCATCCGAGGTACGGCCAGTGATGACGATGTCGTCGAGGTAGTTGATACATCCAGGCAAGAGTTGTTCTAAGTAACGCTGAAAGATGGCCGGTGCACTAGTGATGCCATACATGAGGCGGTTCAACTGGAACAGCCCAAACGGTGTGTTGACAACGTCCAAGTGAGTAGAAGGCTCATCAAAAAGTATTTGGAGGTAGGTCTCGGCAAGATCGATCGTCGAAAAAAATTGTCCCCCAGCGAGCTTGGAGAATAGGTCCTCGGGACAGGGAAGGGGGTAGTCTTCAACCTGTAGCTGAGGGTTTAGCGTAGCCTTGAAGTCGCCACAAACCCGAAGACACCCATCTGGTCTCTTGAGGACGACCAAGGGTGTCGCCCATGAACTGTAACGGGCCAGAGTGACGACTCCCTCTGTGGTGAGGCGTCGTGGTCACAGAGGGACGCCACTTCCACCCAGGATTCCAAACGTTTGTCGGCCGCCATAGAGACTTTGTACTTGAATGCCAGATCAATGGCTGAAATGGTTCAAATGGCTCTGAGCACTATGGGAAATAACATCTGAGGTCATCAGTCCCCTGGAACTTAGAACTACTTAAACGTAACTAACCTAAGGACATCACACACATCCATGCCCGAGGCAGGATTCGAACCTGCGACAGTAGCAGTCGTGCGGTTCCAGACTGAAGTGCCTAGAGCCCCTCGGCCACCGCGGCCGGCGCCAGATCAATGATCTGGTCCAGAGTAGGATCGTCGAGTCTTAGGGCGTCGTGGCGGAAAGTCGCATTAGGGTCGGCCTGGATGAGGTGGTCGCGGACCATCTCGACCGCGTAGGTTTCTTTGGAAACCCGTGTGGTAAATTGACACTTCCGGCTGAGACCTTTGCAGTTCCGCTGCCCACTGGCGAAAGGATTGCTCTGCTTTCTAGCGACACTGGTAGAATTCGACCCAGGCAGCCAGCATGTGGAACCGTCGTCACTAGTAAGCCGCGAGAACCTCACAAATCTAGGAGAAAGTCAAAGCATCCGAAGGTCGAGGTTGTAGTTTTGTCAAGAGAACATACACTTTGAACTGGTTCCAGGACAAAAATTAGAAACGACGAGCAGCCTCTTGGACAACCTGGTGGATGTGAAAATGCTGCAGGAGCCGCTTGTCGTAGTTTCCCAGTCTTCATTATCCTCACTGAAAGTAGGAAACGGCGGGGGCGGCGGAACCGGTTGGTTTTTCAAGAGTTGCGTAAACAAACGTTCTTGTGTATCCTGAGATTTCTGGCAAAACTGTTGAAAACCTTGTAGTAAGTAGTGCACACTTTGTATCAGCTGCTGAAGCACTATTTCCGCCATGATGAAGACACTCGCAAGCACAAACTCGTCACCACTTGTGTTGTAACAGTCAGTTCGAACGTTTTTACAACACAACTTTTATTTACTTTAGTCTACATGGAAATGACTGAATAACAACGAAAAGTCACAATCACAAAGCCAAAGAATTTCCTGTTAGCGGCAGCAAAAGATAATTTCTAAGTTTCCCACAAGAGTCCGTTGTGACACATACACACACACACACACACACACACACACACACACACACACACACACTTAATTCCAAGTCCTATTCCGAAGGTGAAGAAATAGTCTTCCGTAAGCGAAGAAATAGTCTTCCGTGGAGACGTCCTTGAGGTGAACTGTCCGGTGCTGGTTCTAGCCTTTTAATAGTATTGGTCAGCCAGTCAGATGTTGGTATAGTAATACTTCCTGCAGTAGTATGCGGAATGTCTGTTGCCAAAACAGCCGATGTTTACCATTGCTTATGCTTTTGGGCATAGGCCACCTCAGTCCTATGTCGTGTTAGATGTGTTACCGGCCCACAGGGGCTACCTTGGCGACGGCGTAACAATACCTGAGATCCCGATCTCAACCTTGGAAACTTCCTTAATACCTCTATTCGTTTTAAGATACAGAGATTCAAAGGTACCTTACATGTACACGTAAAAAACGACTAAAATCCGTGTAAGGCTAAATCTAAATAATAAATAACCGCAGCAATCTGCTCAAATTTTACATTTTTATTCTCTAGGCATTTATCTCGAAGAGCCTTCATCCAATTTACAAAAAATATTTATGCTATCGAGAAAGACCACAAAAACATGGTTTTGGGTACTAAAACCGAACCGTGGATCGCAAGATGGCTATGCACAGCAAATGGATGTAATTTTTACGACATATTCCTAAGATCTCGAAGAGCCTTGAAAATTTTCTTAGTAACTTCATCCATTTCTGAGGTACAGAGATTCAAAGTTGCGTTACATGTACACGTAAAATACGCACATAAATTCTGTTGTGAGCACCTTTAAAAATTTTCCCAAAATTTTGGCATGCGAAAATATACTACCTTTTTTTATTCTGAGATAGAAGGAGACGGTGGTCGTGGAAAAGAGGCGAAAAAGTAATAAATATTGGAAGAAAGTAGACATCGGTTGTGGTACAGAAAGAGTGAAGCAGACACTGGCAGTGGGAGAGAAAGAAAGGGACTCAGTGGCAGTGGAACGCAGTTGACGGTGACAGAGCACTGCTAGGAAAAGATTTAAGGAGACCGTGCCAGCGGTAGATGGTTAAAGAGATGGAGAAAGTAGAAGTGGGTACGAGCTAGTGATGATGAGAGACGGAGTCTATGACAACGACAACAAGGAAGAGAGTGGCAGTGACAGAGACAAGAAACAGCAGCAGCGGGAAGGAATGAATGAGGCAGTAGCAGTTAGAGAGCTAGAGGGAGACAGTGACAGGGAGGGGAGACAGTAGTAGTAGGACAGAACGAGCGACATTGACTGTGACAGATAGAGAGACTCAAAGAGGTAACGACTATGAGTTGGGCTGGATGAGCGAGTGAGAATGTGCGAGTGGGAGTAGTTGGGTATGAGCGACGTACAGCGATAGACTGGCGGGTGTGAGCGAGATATAGTTAGGGGAGCCTGAGGGAAGGAGAGGTGAGCAGCATGTGAAAAAAGCGCGATCAATTTTTTAGGAAATTTTAAAGGTGCTGACGATGGTATAATGTGGCAACTGTTACCCCACTTTTCATATATTCGCCTTTTTTGTGCTCGTATATTAGCATTTTTCCGCTGGTATACAAATATCTTCCAATAAATTCATTATACGCATAATTGTGAAGCTACTAATTTGTTATGGAAGGATAAGACTATCAGGCACTGATATCAGAAAAATTATGTGATTACCATAAATTGCTTTTATTGAAGATTCCAATATCGCATTGGTCATGAGGAAAAACTGGTGCCGTTCACTAAAAAGTCCTCACTCCCCACCATAAAGACGTAACTGGGATAGGTCAGTGCAGCTTCCCTGGAAAATTGACAAAGCAGACTATGTTTCTAGCCGTAGAAGCACACTACTCAGGTTACACAACGGCCAGAGTCATCGCGCTCGCCCTCATTCATTGCTCATTCATGTCTCATTCTTTCCTCCTTCGCTTACTGTGATATATCCTTTGTTAATGTGAACGTTGGCGCAGAAGTCTACCCCCTTGGCAGACTGCAGAATGTTCTGACCTCCGGTAACTTGGAATCATCCTTGCAGAGTTCAGCCTTGCTGTTAATTCCGTCGCGTCGCGAATATATGGAAGGGAAAAACGTACTACTATCATGTATGGTTTCTAAAATGAAGATTACCAGTAAATTTGCAGTCTAAATAATGGAAACTGTAATATACTATTACTAGGGAGTATTCAAATACTGCTATTGTAAAAAATCTTGCGAATATTTTCTCATTCGTTAATAGCGAGACACAGAACTAACATGTTCCTAATTTCGGGTTTCTTTATTACGGATTGTAAATAAACACTAAAATTTAATGAATTAGTAACATAGCCGTTATTTGTACCAAATGTTTGTTTCAGAAGTAAAGAGTTCTGTATGATTGTCAGTTACTCTGCAGACGTTTCAGCCATTACAAGAAAAAATTTCAGTCTTTGTGCTTTTCGATACAGAAACCACATTTGCAATATTTCCAAGTGTCATCGTCGATACCTGCACAAAGCTCATAACACCAGTGAAAAAAAAAAAAAAAAAAAAAAACGAACTTACCCCGGGCTCTTCAAAAGTATCAGTTGACCACAATTGGTCGCATTAAATGCGCTCCTCGTGCTCTTCATATTCAGATTACGACTCGTTCTACATGGTTTCATAGACGCTTGGATCGGAGTCTCCCTCACCATGATCCTGCTGCTTCGTGAGTCTCTGGTTCTTCCTTATGAACCCACTGGAGTAATTGTCGTTGAAGGTACCGTTCCTCCCGTAGTTTTGGTACATGCTTTCTTTTCCCCTCTAGCCAAGGTCTACTCCAAAGCCTTGTTAAGAGTAGGTGACGTCAATATTGCTGCTTTACCTGTTCTTGGTGTTGAGTTTGATGGTGGAAGTACAGTCAGTGAGTTGATTTCAAAAGTAAAAACCGCTGTTTCTCGCATTCCATTAACTGCAGTCGACAATGGCCGTGCTGTAGCTTCTGAGGACTTATCAACATGTAGTACAGACTCGTGAGGAGGAAAATCCATAAGTGTAGAAACCAGGGACGTCGCAAGGTTAGATCCTACATTCTTTTAGTGCATTTTCAGCCATTTCAATTGTTGCACCTCTGCAATATGCGCAACCCATCAATGGCCCTGCGTCTTTGTCTCTCAGTCACTGGACATGCGCCATGTTGAATAAAATTCAGAACATCCGTTGTTTGTATAAACTGAAATTCCGGGTATCGGAAATAGAGCAGCCTATTACTGCTCGCTATTAGGAACCATCCCTTACTTTTATTCAGGCACAACCTAACCCTTAAGTGAGCGGTGTCCGACACCTTTATCAATTACATAAGGAACAGCATGCTTCAGACTACTGCCTCGTATGAAGTACTTTGGAAGTACGTCTTACCAACTTGAGGAAGGATTTACAACTGAACTTTGTGGAAAATGTTTATCTTGACCACAATGAAAATATAGCTGTGGTGAACGAAATGTTCAAAGCACCGGCAGCAAACTCGCAATGGCCGATTGTGCAGCACCATTCGAGACATTCAGCTAATCGAAATGACGCAACCAGCCGAAATACGGCCACTCTACCCTATCGACGGACGTCACAACCGATGCCACGCACGCCCGGTGTCAACACTGCTGGCTGCCGGTCCCCTACGTGTTGTTGCTAATTGTGAGCTGGTAAGCACTACGGTCTGTGTCGTCCCTTACAATCAGTCTCTAGAACTCTCGTGGTTAGTTAACAACTCTCTTCCTCTCTTTGTGCAGTTCTGCCCCGAGTGCATTTGAAATGCGAACCACGTACTTTGTTTCCTGCGTAGGCACCGTAGTTACTTTGTCTACTGCCGTCTTGGCGTCCCGCTACAGGCTGGAGTAAGCTAAATTCTCTATTTCTTTAATACTTTTACAGTTCAGACACTTTCCAAAGTGTAATATATATATATATATATATATATATATATATATATATATATATGTGTGTGTGTGTGTGTGTGTGTGTGTGTGTGTGTGTAGCTTTTTTCTTTTTTTTTTTTTTTTTTTTTATGTAAGAGAAGAAGTTTGAGGTAAGACAGCAGCACTGTGTAGCTACCAATGATAATTGTCAGCTACTTAACTTCTTAACTTGCTCAGAGCTGAGAGAAGACCACCCCACTTCCATTAGTCACGCACTAACATATTCCGTGATCAAGCTGTTTGATTTTTATAGAAATCCTCTGTTAACACTGTACCCTTTTTAAATCATTGTTCACTCTGTTAAGCACTGTAATGTTCAGACCAACGTTATGTGTGAAGATCACGCGAAGTATTACTGTCTTTTTGAATACATTCTACATTCTAAAATCGTTGCCTCGGAATATCATTTCATAGGAATAGTTACTCTTCCCACCCCACGGTTCATCATTACGCATTAGCGCATGCAGCAGTTTGAATACATATTTAGAAACAGAAATCTAGCTCAGCCGCTGCCTGTCTGCTGTAGGTTCAAATGGTTCAAATGGCTCTGAGCACTATGGGACTTAACTTCTGAGGTCATCAGTCGCCTAGAACGTTGAACTAATTAAACCTAACTAACCTAAACATATCACCCACATCCATGCCCGAGGCAGGATTCGAACCTGCGAGCGTAGCAGTCCCGCGGTTCCAGACTGTAGCCCCTGGAATCGCACGGCCACTCCGTTGCGAATTTGATATAAAGACAAGTTCCATTCAGATCAGTTACAGTTCAATTCATACTAGATTCTGTTTAATCAAAGGTTAGCATACGAGTTTTGGATAACAGTTTGTGGGGATATAGTTTTGGTAGCACGTAGACTTAATAAAAGTAGGAGGTAAAGTCTGGCTAAATTTGAGACACGTACAAATATAGTTGTCCGCAGCTCGTGGTCGTGCGGTAGCATTCTCGCTTCCCACGCCCGGGTTCCCGGGTTAGATTCCCGGCGGGGTCATGGATTTTCTCTGCCTCGTGAGGAGTGGGTGTTGTGTGATGTCCTTAGGTTAGTTACGTTTAAGTAGTTCTAAGTTCTAGGGGACTGATGACCATAGATGTTAAGTCCCATAGTGCTCAGAGCCATTTGAACCATTTTTGAACAAATATAGTTGGCAGGTTACAACTTACATGAGCCTAACTTGGCGCGGCTTCATTTTTGTCATAAATAGCCGGTATCAAATTAACAGTTAACGAACTCGAAGCAAGTTAACAGACGTTAGAGGGTCCGTTAATTTTTTAAATTTCACTGAAAAGTTGATCTGTTACTCGAAAAGTGAACTTCGTTAATTAACGAGTAACGAATTAATGGTCTTGTTTCCAGCTAGAGCCAAGAGTTACCCAACTCCAAGATATTTGAAGGCTGTGACAGATTTCAGTGTCTGACCACTGATCAGAAGGTCACACGCTATCGGACCTTTGTGTGTCTGCACGTGAATTACATGATATTAGTTTCTACACTAGGCACTGATCCTACACAAGTCTATTTGCATCTCCTAACCAGTTTCTGACACCGTTATTCCTCCTTCCCTGTTAAAAGCTAAGTAGTCTGCGAATAACCTCACTGGGATGCCGACGGGTGCCAGATCATTGATAGATAGGGTGTTTAACAATTCGTAGAACAGGCTTTGAGGGGTTATAGAGGCGACTTTGTAAATTTACATGAGAAATAAGTTTGAAAATCCAATCGTTTCCAAATCTCCCGCTTCACGGTTCGCACACAGCAGCGACAGTTAGCTCTCTGACCTGGGTGCTCTACCGGAGTCCACAGCACGGGCGCTGTGTCGAGTGCTCGTCATCGGATTGTCTCCTTCATGACGAAGGACGTCCGCTTGGAAGTCGAGAGTGCGGCGAATCCATGGAGAAGCACAGGCCATTCTCCTAAACGCTCCAGTTTCACGCAGACTTCGATGCAGTCGGACGAAAATAGTATGTGATGTCATAATTACAACAGGGACTGACGACGACTGTTCTCAGTTTATGTGCGTACCGTAGAGCGTCAGATACGAAAGTAACCCGATCTTCAAAATTATTTTACAACCAACGGTACATTTATAGACAAGGGTGAAGTATCCGTGTCTTGGACCACTAAGAAACACACAATGGATACAACACAAATGGCCTTCGTTGACTGTCAAAACAAGTAACAAACTTTGTAACTAGTTACTAACAAGAAAATAAATTCACGATTAAACGCAAGTACGTGGAATACAAGTCTTGGTTGAGTAAACAACACAATGTAAGCTTCTACAGTCAGAGTTCGTTCTCCACTAGTTTGACTGCCAAATTTATTAAGTCCTCGCCGTCCTCGAATGGAGCACATTGGAACAGAGTAACAAGTAAGTTAAGATGCGTACGAGTTCACAGCGTCTACTGTCTTGCCAAATGAGTTTCAGAGAATACAAACAGGCCCGTGAGCACGTTGCCCAGGTCCCTTGGTAGCGGAGCAGGTGTGCGGTCGAGGTGGCACTGGATCCGGGGGAGACGTCCTCTTGGCTGGCTGTGCTCTGTCGTACCTGCCGTGATCCGAGCGAGCGCGGTCCTAAATACCCGCACGGCGGAGCTACACTTCCTCTTGTAAATGACAATGGCGGATGCAGCAAAACGTTTAGGCAGGACCGACCTCTCTTGTTGATTTACGCGCCCTCTGTGATTCGATCCGGTGTAAGCGAAGGCCCTCTGCAGGTCGCGATGGAAATGGCGGAGGCGGAAAGTCGCGTAGTCGCAGGGGTTGCGCTGGCAACCAGCCCGACGGCGGTGTGTTGCAGTGTGCCGCCGGCGCCTGACTGCTTCTGCGATATGCCAAAGGCCTCCTATCAAAACCTTTGCCTACTAGCAAGGGAACCTCACCATCGCACCCCCTCAGATTTAGTTATAAATTGGCACAGTGGATAGGTCTTGAAAAACTGAACACAGGTCAATCGAGAAAACAGGAAGAAATTGTGTGGAACTATGAAAAAATAAGCAAAACAGACAAACTGAGTAGTCCATGCGCAAGATAAGCAACATCAAGGACATTGTGAGATTAGGAGCGCCGTGGTCCCGTGGTTAGCGTGAGCAGCTGAGGAACGTGAGGTCCTTTTTTTTCAAGTCTTCCCTCGAGTGGAAAGTTTAATTTTTTATTTTCAGCCAGTTATTATCTGTCCGTTCGTCCGTCCAATGCGAGGTAACTGCGCCGTAGTATGGGGACGCTAAACCTAAACAAACATCGACACACACGACGTCAGTCGACTACAGCGCACGGAAGAGAGAGTATTCCTGCTAAGGAGGCTCCCTGGCTGGCAGTTGACTGTTCGCTACTTTATCACATCCACAAGAAAACCTAAATCGGGCAAGGTAAAAGAATCTTTTTACCCATTCGCCAAGTGTACAAGTTAAGTGGGTCGACAACATATTCCTGTCATGTGACGCACATGCCGTCACCAGTGTCGTATAGAATATATCAGACGTGTTTTCCTGTGGAGGAATCGGTTGACCTATGACCTTGCGATCAAATATTTTCGGTTCCCATTGGAGAGGCACGTCCTTACGTCTACTAATCGCACGGTTTTGGAGTGCGGTCGCAAAACACAGACACTAAACTTATTACAGTGAACAGAGACATCAATGAACGAACGGACAGATTATAACTTTGCGAAAATAAAGAAAGTAAACTTTTCACTCGAGGCAAGTCTTGAACCAAGGACCTCTCGTTCCTCAGCTGCTCACGCTAACCACGGGACCACGGCGCTCCTGAGCTCACACTATCCTTGATGTTGCTTATCTTGCGCATGGACTACTCAATTTGTATATTTTGCTTATTTTTTTCGTAGTTCCACACAACTTCTTCCTGTTTTCTCGATTGATCTGTGTTCAGTTTTTCAAGGCCTATCCACTGTGCCAACTTATAACTAAATCTGAGGGGGGAGCCATGGGGAGTTTCCCTTGTAAGCTCTCTTTACTACCCTTGGAAGCCGTAATAGGAACTGTGGAAGATCCGGTATAAGATGAGCCATACAATATGAGGAATAGCATTTTTGTGCATAGTAACACACATGCAGCCACAAAAACAAAATTGTTGTTCCCGCGTTTCCATGTCAATTAATACAATGCAACTAAATTTATTGGGATCAGGAAAAGTGAATGATGTTCCTGTCCGTCTGCGTCTGTACAAACCAGGGAGGCAAATTGCCTGCGTTGTAAACAGCATTCATTCTTGAGCCATTGCTCGCTCCTTCTGTTAACAGTTCCAACTTCTACGTGACACTGGTCTGTACGCTCTGTCACTGACGGGAATGTGCAGTTCACAAGTTCCTGTACGACAGCTCGTACTCCACGATGAGATGAGTTTGTTCCTGTATCTTCCCAGCACTTCCTGTTGAAAATCATGACTTTAGTGGAAGAATAACGTCTTCAGTTATTAATGTTCTTCTGTGTGTCGTTAAACTCTAACTTTTTTATTTTGTGAACAATAAGTACAGAAGGAAAACCAATAACTAAAACATAACGGTTACTAGCTAGTTGTGCACAGCAGGATGCATTTCTCAGAATTTCTTCATTATTTACTTATTTTTATTCAGTAACTGATTTATTTGTTCTGGAAAGCTTAATGACATCATGCCCCCTCTTAACACTGAGCCATGCATTCCACACGTTTTCCACTATGTTCACATAATAACATGGGTGTTACGAAGAAATATGTTTAATGTAGGATACAACAGTTGGAAATAATTATAACACAAATAGTTGAAAGCAGTAGTGGCTAAAGTTAGAAATAAAACGGTATCTATGATACTAGTTTCTCCAAGTTCGGAGCGTGCTGATTCCAAAAACTGATTGATCAGTTCGTGAAAGACTTCATGTTTCAATAAAAAGTCCAATAACATTTGGTGAACAAGGCAAGTTCCAGAAGACTGCAGGCGTGTCATCATTCTTAAACTACCGAAGAAAGAAAATGTAACCTAGTGCCAGGTTGATATCCCACGACTGTCTGGGGCGCCTGCAGACACGTTTTCGCTGGTCGTCGGGCCTCACTTCGAAGCGGGAGTCATCACTGAAGACAAGTGAACTCCATTCAATGATATTACGTGCCTGGAAGCGCCCCAGACAACGATGGGGTACCAGCCTGACGGTCGCTCGCCACACGGTGCGACAACCGGGAATGACGGTCTGGGGTGCCATTTCTTTCCACAGAAGGACCCCTCTGGTTGCCACCCGCAGCAGCCTTGCAGCACAACGGTACGTATACGATACTCTACGCCCTCTTTGGTTGCCCTTAATGGGCTCACATTTCAGCAACACAACGCCCTTCCGCACACGGCGAGAGAACGTTTGGAGCATTACGGGTGGGGTACTCCAAACATAAAGCGATTTTGACGATCTAACCCGCCAGTTGGGCAGAATTTGGCACGGTCTCCATGAGGAGGACATCCAAGCAACTCTGTCACACAATCCAAGTGTAATAACTGCTTACACAAGGGCCGGAGGTGTACCAACGCGTTAATGACTTGTTCAATTTGTGAAGCTCTTTCTCTCAAATAAATCATCCAATTTTTCTCAAACTGTAATAATGTACATCATATCTATATTGGTTAAAAACAGTCTTGGTTGAAATTTTAGTTACTTATTTTTTAACTACGCGTTTCGCCTTTTTTAGGCATCTTCAGCTTATCTTAATTTGGTATTTCTTAGAAAAATCCTTTAGTCAGTGTAGCCAAAGGGCATTTTTTAGGCATCTTCAGGTTATCTTAATTTGGTATTTCTTAGAAGAATCATTTAGTCAGTGTAGCCAAATGCCCTTTGGCTACACTGACTAAAGGATTCTTCTAAGAAATACCAAATTAAGATAACCTGAAGATGCCTAAAAAAGGCGAAACGCGTAGTTAAAAAATAGTAGCATTAGGCTACACTGACAAAAGGATTCTTCTAAGAAATACCAAATCAAGATAAACCGAAGATGGCTAAAAAAGGCGAAACGCGTAGTTAAAAACTAAAAGACTAAAATTGCAACCAAGACTGTTTTTAACCAATACTGTTAAGCACTGATTTTCTGTATGCCACATATGGATTGGAAGAATTTCTACATTATATCTACATATTTCCATCCCAATTTGACAATTCCTTCGTCCTGATTAGCTTCTTTTACCATAGGGTGTAATAGAACAATCCATAGAATTCAACTAAACTTCTTTGATTTTAGAAAAGCATTTGACAGTACACCGAGAATGATTGTGGAATGTTGTGGGCTACGTATATGGAATCCCTGCATTGATGTTTCCAGAAACCTGTACCAATGTTCGAGTTGCTGTATAAAAACAGTAGATGGAAACAGACCTAACAGGTGTCAGACAACGACGCATTTTGACACCGTTCATTGATATATTAGTCGTAGATTTCATAATGAAAAAAAGCTATGGACAACTCCGACAAGGACAGGCGTGTGAATGAGCAATTTAGGCTCACGTGTGTAGATTTTGCTAATGACGTTCATCCGGCTATAATACCACAAAGTGTACAACTGACAACTGCCAGTCTGTATGGAATGATCATTCCTGTAGGGCGAAAAACAACTAGTGTAAAACCAGTGTTCTAGGGGTAATGTCTTCGACTAGTAATCAGAACGTCTTCTATCCTAGGTTCGTACCTCGCCACTGCTTATATTTTGAATAAAAATCACCAGCGATGGCGGCCGATGACTTCGGATAGTTCTGCCCCCAGCCTTTTCAAATAGGGCGGAGGAGCGGACAGAGGGTCAGGGCACTCGCTTGGCTTTTGGCTACGAGACTGCTGACAAAAGGTAGAGGAACCAGCATTGATCAACGGCCTCAGGATGGCGAAGACAATAGAAACCACTGCACTAAAGACATATAACGGGGGTCCACAGGACAGGTGGCGTGTAATTCAAAAGTTTCAAGATGATCTCTCCAATGGCAAAAGATTTCGGACTAGTTCCCAGTTCGGATCTCTGGGAGAGTGACCACGAGAGAAAGATTTAGTAACTAACGAAAGTGTAACATTCTATGAGTTGGTGCTAGGAATGTCAGAAGTTTGAACGTGATATAGGAACTAGAAAATCTGAGAAGGGAAATGTTGGGGCTCAATCTAGATACAGTGGGGGTCAGGGAAGTGAAATGGAAATATGACAAGGACTCCTGATCAGAGGAGTACAGGATAATATCAACAGCAGCAGAAAATGATACTCGTTATGAATAGGAAGGTAGGGCAGTGAGTTTGTTAGTGTGAACAGTTCAGCGATAGGGTTGCTCTCATCAGAATCGACAGTAAACCAACACTGACAACAGTAGTCCAGGCATACATGCCGACGTCATAAGCAGAGGATGAAGAGAGAGACGAAGTATTGAGGATACTGAGGTGTCAGGTCAGAGGGGTGTTCTGAACACAATTTCGACACAAAGCAACTCAATAGGCTGTGGAGTGGAAGGGGTAGGTTAGCAATAGAACAGTGCATCACCATTGACTAGACACTCATTTATTGAACACATAAGTCAGGTATTACCCAAAAGGAACAATCAGTACAAATTACAAAATAATATTTATTTCCTTTAAGTCATTCAAACATTTAAACAGACAAATAGCAATCATTTAACTGAAAGCCTTTTAAGAAAGCAAGACTAGAAAATTTGAATGATGAGTAAAAATCATATTTAAATAGGCTCTGACCGAGCACATATTTTAAAACGAAATACTTCCTGTAAGGAACCAGCGATCAAAATTAATTACATAATCCTCAACAACCATATTACATCCAAGACATTTCAGAGAGCTACAGTCCCAAGTTTTAAGCAGCACGTTTCAGATGGACTGCACTGCAACAGTACAATACAAGTCCCTCAGAGGATCTCCCCAAACAGGAAGTTATTTCCGCAATCGGCAAAATATCAACATCATTCCATGTACAGGCCTAAAACAAACTAAAAGCCCTCTTAAGTTTGGTACAGTTAATTCCCTTTCAACATAACATACATCACAAGTCTAGCCCTAGGACGGCACCGACACCCCGCAATTTAGCACGCGAAAAAGTGCAGCGATGCACTCATCCCGTATCCTTACAAAATCCAAGAACAGAGAGGCGGCTCCCCAATAGCGGAACATTTAACCACGCGCAGCGTGCGGGTTTGCGGGATGCTGATCTCGCCCTTAACCTCAACACCAGTCCAAATACTAGTCAGCCTACAATCTTGAACCACCATACACATTCCTTCAGTTACTGCATAGAAAGCCAATGTGATAGGCAAACAGACCAGCATATGATAAAAGCTTAAGCAATTTCCTTACTAGACAACCCTTATGAATAGTAGCCGTAACTTTTTTTTAACGTGAGCACACCCACAATCAAAAGACAAACAACGCCAATCATGGCAGTAGCACATAAGCAAGCAGCAATGGTAACTTCTGCTTAGATTGGCTACAAATCAGCGCGTGATTTAACACACCAGAGAACAGTCTTTACAACAAAGCCATCAATACAATAGCAAATTACTCACACGTGTACTCCCCCACGATTTCGATTTGCAAAGCCATAGACAAAACGTGGAGAACGTATCACTTAGACCAATACAATGGTGCTCCCTCAGTTACCCCAAATAACTGACACCCTTAGTTGCACAGCAAAGAACCAGACCTAATGAAACCACCACAGTTTTCGCCTCTAAATTGTCACAGTACAAGTGAGACTCATCACAAATGTAATTTTACATCACCAGTTCTAATATAGTCAATACAAGCGCCTGATTTTCACCCGTTTATAACGACAGGCAGCAACATCGTACGGAAAAGAGCGTAGACACAAGCTCTTACCAATTCTCTTCTCCGAAAGCAGCCACCGCAACTCTCGGGAACCACTGGGACATCCAATGCAAAAATCGTTAAGGACCTCGCCTCGCTACTCCTCGCGTAGGCCCCAGAGGGCGCTGCTTACCGCCCTGACCGTGGCATGAAAGATAAACCACCAGAGTGGCACTATCGATATGAGCCGCCACGGCTCAGATACTGAATGGGTAATTCAGCATGTAAACGGAGATGAAAATCTAATAGTTTTGCGGGACTGGAATGTGGTTGTAAGGGAGGCACCAGAAGAAAGTTTTACGGAAGAACTTGAACTTGGTACTAGGAATGAGAGAGGAGAATGAGTACTTCATTTCTGCGATAAATTTCAGCTAGCAATAGCGAATACTTTGTTCAAGAATCTAAGAGGCGAAGGTACACTGGGAAAAAGACCTCGAGGTACGGGAAGACTTCAGTTAGATTACATCTTGGTAAAGTAGAGATTCCGAAATCAGATACTGAGTTGCAAGGCTTACCCAGGAGAATATATAGACTCCGATCAGAATTTTGTAATAATAAAGAGTAGGCTGAAGTCTAAGAAACGATTCAAGAAATATCATTGTGCGAGAAAGTGGAATGCAGAAGTACTAAGGAATGAAGAGACACCCTAGAAGTTCTCTGAGGCTATAGTTACTGCGACACTTAATAGCTCAGTAGGCAGTTCAGTTGAAAAAGAATGGACATCTCTACGAAGGGCAATCACAGAAGTTAGAGAGAAAAAGGTAGGAACAAGAAAGCTTACTGCGAAGAAACCATGGAGAACAAAATAAATACTTCAGTTGATCGACGAAAGAAGGAAGTACAAAACTGGGCAAGGAAACTCAGGAATACAAAAATTGTAATTACATAGGAACTAAATAAACAGGAAGTGCACGTAAGCTAGGGCAAAGTGGTTTCATTAACAATTCGAAGAAATTGAAAAAGAAATGATTGCCGGAAGGACTAACTCAGCATGCAAAAAAATTAAAATAAACTTCGGTGGAATTAAAAGCAAGGGCTATAACATTAAGAGTGCAATGGAAATTCCACTGTTAAATACAGAGGAGACAGAATATGTTTGGAAAGAGTACACTGAAGACCTCTACGAAGGGAAAGACTTGTCTAATGACGTGACAGAAGAAGAAACAGGAGAGATAGGAGATTCATTATTAGAATCAGAATTTGATCCGGACAACCTAAGATCAGGTAAGGCAGAAGGGATAGATAACATTCCATCAGAATTTGTAAAAACATTCTACGAACGTTGGTGGAAAAGAAAATTAAGGACCTATTAAATGACGATCAGTTTACCTTAGGAAAGGTAAAGGCACTAGGGTAGCAGCTCTGACATTGAAGTTGATAATGGAAGCAAGGCTGAAGAATAATCAAAACACGTTCATTGAATTTGTCGACCTGGAAAGCGTTCGACGATGTAAAATGGTGCAAGGTTACGAATTTCTGATAATAAATAGGATTAAGGTATAGTGAAAGATGGATAACATAAAATATGTGCAAGAAACAAGAGGGAACAATAAGACTGGAATACTAAGAACGAAGTGCCCGGATTAAAAAGAGTGTAAGACAGGGACGTAGTATTTTGCCCCTACTGTTCAATCTGTACACCGAAGAAGCAATGACGGAAATAAAAGAAAGGTTCAAGAGTGAGATTAAAATTCACGGTGAAATGATACCAATGACAAGATTCGCTGATGACATTGCTATACTCCATGAAAATGAGCAAGAATTATAGGATCTGTTGAATATAACGTACATTCTAATGAGTACAAAATATGGACTGAGAGTAAATCGAAGAAAGACGACGGTAATGAGAAGCAGCGGAAATGAGAACAGCGAGAAACTTAATATCAGAACTGCGGATCACGAAGTAGAAGAAGTTTGGAATTTTGATCCCTAGGCAGCGAAATAAACAATGACGGACGGGGCAAGGGGGACATCAAAAACAGACTAGCACTGCGAAAAGGGCACTGCTGGCCAAGAAAGTGTGCTAGTAGCAGACATACGCTGATGAGCCAAAACATTATGACCATCTGCATAATAGCTTATTCGTCCGTCTTTGGAATGAAATACGCCACTGATTCCGAGGATCAGGTTCCGACCGTTTGTCTGTAGGTTTGTGGAGGCATGTAGGATTAGATGTTTACGGACAGGCATATAGTTCGCGTAAATAATGGACTGCTGATTTGGGTACGCGGTGATGGCGCGCGATAGCGACCCAGTTGGATTGCACAGGATTTACATCAGCCAAGAAGACAACAACGTGAGTTCACTATAATGCTCCTCAAAACACTGTAGCACAGTACTGCTGAAAGATGACATCGCCGTCGGAGAAGTCATCAGGCCATGAAGGGTTGCAGGTGCTTCGCAGATGTTAGCGTGTCTTCGGTTACTGCTACAGGTCCCATGCAAGCGCAGGAGAATGTCACCCATAGCATGATAGTGTTCCCACCATCCTGCGTCCGAGCCGCGCTGCACGTATCGAGCCGTCGTTCACCTCGATGGCGGATTTTGTGGAGACGACCATCGACATAGTGTAGCAAAAATGTGATTCAGCCGAAGAGCCGATACGTTTCCATTGACAGATGGTCGAATCCCGATGACCCCGTGCCCATCGCAATCGTAATTGGCAGTGCCGTTGGGTCAACATGTGAACACGTGAGAGTGGTCTGCTGCGAAGCTCCATGATCAACAATGTGCTATGAACGGTGTGCTCCGAAACAATTGTCCGTGTACCAGCATTGTGCTATTTCAGCAGAGATGCCACAGATTGCCATCTGTCCTACTTTACTTAGCAGACAAGCGTCTGCACCCCACGTTTTGTGAAGAGCCGTGGACATGCAAACGTTTAGCGACTAGTGGTAATTTTCCTGTTCTTCTACCTCCTTTCCTAAATGCTCACGGTAGTAGCACGTAAACACTCGAGACAGCTTCGCCGTGTTCGAAATACTCGTTTACAGGATCTGCATAATAGTAATCTGCCCTTTGTTAAAATCGGTTACCTCTATGGATTTCCATATTTGTCTCCCCATATCTTCATAAGGGTGATTCCCCGTCCGTGTCTGCTTCGCTTACACGCTTTCGTCACCGCGTCACGTACCTGCAACGCCACCAAGCGACATACAACGTCGCGTTGGGTGGTGGCCATATGGAGTACCAGTATACACCGTTATTTGAGGAGGAAATTTCTGAGAATGTACATTTGGAACAAAGCGTCGTTTGGTAGTGAAACATGGAAGTTGGGAAAAATTGAACAGAAGAGAATCGATGCTTACACAGAGGAATTTTGCAAATTAGACTGATACGGTAAGCAATGAGGAGATTCGCCTTTCGGCGAGGAAAGGAACGTATAGAAAACACTGACAAAAAGAAGGGACAGGATGATAGGACATCTTTTAAGATATCGGGGAATAACTTCCATGGTACTAGAGGGAGCGGGTGAAAATTGTAGAGGAAGACAGAGATTGGAATACATCCAACAAATAGCTGAGGACTTAGATTTTAAGTGCTACTCTGAGATGAAGAGGTTGGCACAGTAGAAGATTTCGTGACGGGCCGCATCAAACGTTACAAGGCTTGACTCAAAAAAAGGGAAAAAGCGAGAACAATGTGCAGAAAAAGTGGAAATGTATCTGCTCAAATTATAGTGCAACACAAGGTACAAGAAGACCTTGACCGAGGGTCATATCTCCGCAGCCTTATCTGTAATAACGGGGATATATGCAGACACCATCAGCAGAATTGGGAAATCTTCTGCCGTCTACTAACGAGTGCGATCCCTATAGCAGTTAGTCTCTGTAAGTATGTCCCGAAAGCGTTGGCTGTAATTCTCTTTCATCCTACCGAAGGTCACGTCCGCATATGAGACCTGTAAAATATCAGGAAAGTCAACACACAAACTCAATTTTACCACCAGCGATGCTTGAGGCAAATTTTGAAGATGAAATAGGGCCGCCACGTCTCAACTGATGAAGTGTTGAGAAGAAGCGGTACGCAGCTGCACAAAATCGTTGCTGAGAAAGGCAGAAGCTTGCGGGGCATGGTCTACACATGAAAGATGCAAGAGTCCCCTAATCAGCACTCTTGTGGAAACCAACGGATGGATAAGGAAGTTGAGGACATCACACACATCCATGCCCGAGGCAGGATTCGAACCTGCGACCGTAGCGGTCGCGCGGTTCCAGACTGTAGCGCCTAGAACCGCTCGGCCACTCTGACCGGCTGTACATGCTCGCTGATGGTGAGTACTTGTATGAATTTACATGAGCGTACGCCTCGGTATATGTGGGGTCAGGGTGGCAGAATGCTAACTGAAGGGACCTGGGCTCGATACCAGGCCAGGTAGAAGGTTTCCTTGGCTCGGGGGGAGTTTTGCGTTGCCCTTATCTTCGTACCGTCATAACTGACAAAAAAAACTCCTGAATGGCATCACATGTCTAGTTTAGTCTAGTAACTTAGTACCAGGTTACAGCCTTATCTTAATGAATCTTCTGAACTGTCGTGGCACACTGCCGTATCGTCTTTTCACTGCTGAGATGGCCCTATGAGCATGTCCCTAAAGCTAATACCAAAAACTGAAAGAAATATCGCACGATTCTTTTGTTTCTTTCGGCAGTGCAAAGTGGGAGGTCAGAGGACGGTTTCAAAAGCCGTCGTCCAGAGTACTAGTGCAGTATCTTTACGCTTTGCCGTCTTGCTTGGTAAGTAACTAGGCGTTTTGAATCTGCAAAGACTTGATTTGATGGATGTAAAAAATGAAGTGGAGTATTTCGCAAAATTCGGCAGGAAATATGAAGAAATATAATGACGGCCTAGAGCACCTTCGCCTCCATTACCGTGTAAACATCGCATAACAAATGGAGGACATTCACAGTGCGCTGGCAACTCAGATTATATAGTTAAAGTGTCTACAGTCACCTCTGTTTCTGTCCTTTGCGTGCTCGACAGTACGGTGAGAAACAAGTCACGGAGCGACAAAACGACGCGGACTCTTGTTTCCTGCACTTTCGCAAGTAGCAGCAAGCCACTTGTTCCGAAGCTGTTCGCGGGTCTCTTCGTGACGTCTCTCGACATACGGCAACAAAAAGTGCCTCTCGGCCTACAGATAACTCCTAACTATGACGTCAGTGGGTGCTATTGAAAGCTAGAGTTTACATGTAAATCCGACGCAGCAAAGAAACCTGTGAAGCATTTATCCAATAAAGATACGTTACAATTAGGCAGATTTAAACGGAGGTCATTGGCAGCAACAGACGTGAGGGAAGGGGTGTGAGTGAGAGAAAGAGGAGCGTGAGAAAACACAAGTTATGAAGTGAGGAGTGCGGCTCACTGAGGTTCTTCATTTATGACTCACCCTGTACAGTTTGTTTCAAAAGTCCAGGAACACTTTAAAAACTTTATTGTAGCCGGATGACTGGTGTTACAAAGTAACAATATACTTAATTTGAAGAGTAAACTTGAAAATTTTTTTCAGTAACGTTTACTTCACATGCACTCCATGTGGGAACCATGTGTCATCCTTCAAACGTCGACGCGACGCTACGATCGAACTCTTGCCGCAGACTGGACAACATACCTTACGAGACTGCGGCTGTTACTTATCCAATTCTCCTTTTCAATTTCACAACAGCAACTGGAAGAGGAGGGACATAAATCAAATGGGGCTATATTCGGGGACATAGGAGGTGATTTTTGCACACATTGGTCTCTTCCTCCACTGCGACTCATCCAGCGATTGTGTAGCGCTCTGTTCAGATATACCCTAACATCACGGTAAAAATGTGGGAGTGCACCATCTAAGTGAGGGACAAAGTTCTCTGATTCTGTTTCCAGCAACGGCATTATCCAGTTCTGCGATATCACTGGGAATGTTTCTCCAGTAACAGTATTTTCTTCAAAGAAGAGAGACCCATAACGTTTCTAGTGAAACATGCCACAAAAAACATTGACCCTTAAAGAATCTCTCTCGTGTTGAGCAATATTATGCGGGTTTTCTGTTCCCCAAATCCACCACTTGTGCCTGTTTACTTGCCTCGCCCGAAAAAGTTATCGAATTCAGAAAACCATCATTTTCGATCTGCAAAGCACAGAAAAACTCAACTCTCTGGCTTTTGTTTTTAAGGTATAACTTTTGCACTTACTGTAGCCTGTATGATTTCACGTTTAATTTTTCACGCAAAACACGCCGCACTGTCGTTGTTGGAATTTCCAACTCAAGTGAAACTCTCCTCAGAGACTTCTCGGACTCCTTGTGAAAGCATTTCAGTGTCATTTGCATTCACACTTGTCGGACCACTTCTCTTCTTCTCACACGGACACTTAGTTTCAACGAAGTTAACGCACCAACTACAGACTGCCTTTTTGGTAGGCGCTGCTTTCCCGTAATTCATCCTAAATTTTCGTTGGACATCCGTTGCATTGTTTGGTTCGTCAAATTCTGGCACGCACAAAGCCTTCTCAGCTCCCAAAAGTACCATCTTCATTATGATACCAACTACACGTCACACCTGCAATGAGGAAAAGAAAACTTTTAAGTTTACTCTTTCAAATTATGTATGTAGTTACTTTGCAATGCTGCTCATCCGGCTACAACAATTTTTTAAAGCGTTTCCAGAATTTTGAAACACGCTGTATATCACGAGGAGCAGTGGCTCCAATACAGTGCCTTGAGGTACGACGGATGCTATCTTCGCTTCTGTTGATGCCTCCCTATTATGTACCATATACTGTGCTCAGATTGGTAGGAAGTCTTCAGTCTATTCGCATACCAGTTGGGATATTCCGTATGCGCGTATTTCGTTTACTAGGAGCAAAATGTTGCTGGCGCAGACCTTTGTCAGCTCTGGAACAGGTGCCGCCGGCGCGCGCGCCCCCTGCACTTGTTTGGACAGCCACCCGCCGCGCGCCGCTGTGTTGTTGACTGGCTCGGCGCTACGCCCCACTAGCCAGGCTGGCGGCCCGGTCGCGCCGCCATGAAAGTAATTCGCTCCCTGCGCCCTGCGCCCGTAATTTGCAATGCAAAAACCGGCTCGCGCCCGCACCCCGCCGCGCTGTATATATACATATAACAGGACGGGGTGCGTGAAACAACGGTAAATTTCAGCACCGTCGGAAGTATTCGCACCAGAGACAGAGAGGGAGAGAGACAGGAAAAAAAAGGACGAAAAAGGAAAAACAGGTCTGGATGCAGAATGCGGGGTGGCCATAGACACGCGAACAGCTTCGAAACAAATGGCTTGCTGCTACCTGCGAAAGTGGCGAGGAACAATTGTCAGCACTATGTTGTCGCACCATCAGTTATTTCTTAGCGTACTGTGGAGCCCGCAACGAAGAACTGAGGGTGGCCGTGCGGTTCTAGGCGCTCCAGTGTGGAACTGAGCGACCGCTACGGTCGCAGGTTCGAATTCTGCCTCGGGCATGGATGTGTGTGATGTCCTTAGGCTAGTTAGGTTTAATTAGTTCTAAGTTCTAGGCGATTGATGACCTCAGTTCAGTCGCATAGTGCTCAGAGCCATTTGAGCCATTGGAAGAACTGAGGGGATTCTAGACGCGATAAATGCGTATAAGTCGGATTTCTGTGCAGTGTGAATACCCTCCACTACTTTTGCGATGTTCACACGGTAATGTAGGTGACTGAGCCATCCGCCAGCATGATATCTCTTAACAAAACTGACGGGAAAAAACCGCATTCTCAGCCTCGTGATGGCTGGGTGTTGTGTGCTGTCCTTAGGTTAGTTAGGTTTAAGTAGTTCTAAGTTCTAGGGGACTGATGACCATAGATGTTAAGTCCCATAGTGCTCAGAGCCATTTGAACCATTTTTTTTAAACCGCAAGACCAAATAGTAATTAATGTAGAGTTATGAAATTTCGGGAAAACATTTCTCTAGGTGACATCTTTAGATCACAGTTTAATGTAAGGGTAAGATAAGCCAATGCAAATGTGAAATGTTGGTACTTTAATAACCGATGTAGCCGCCTGAATGTTGAACGCAAGCACGCAAACGTTGTATGATACTTGCTTTCTGTAAACCCTTGGCAGGCATTCTCAATTTGAAAATGGACCTGTATCTTTTTGTGAAAGATGCCTACGACCGTTTGTATGAGCAAACATCAGTGCACAAAATTTCTGCTTATTGGTTCGCTTTAAGTTGAAAGGAGAGCAAATTATTTAACTGAGTTGTAGTACCATCTTACAGAGTATTAATAAAAATGAAAATAAACACATGTATGGGTCATATAAAAAAATTAATTGCACTGAGCAATTTACTCAAAAATAGATTAAATTTTGAATAACTTAATTTAAATGATAAGGGAAATATGGTGTTGGTGTGTGAAACCAAGTTAAGAATTTTATATAACAACAACATTTACTTCCTAGAAAATATGAAAATATTAATCACTCACTTTGTTGACTAATGCGATTCTATGGAATGCTGGCCCACCTAAGAAGAACAGAATAAAAATAGCAGTTTTATACAACCTGCTAGTCGTATAACCAACACGTGGTCCATAATATTAGAATGACTTTTCCAAACATGAAGACTGAAGACTGCTCACCCTAAGAAAATCGTTGAAGTACACACGCACAACCATTTACACTACACATTCGTACAATCAGAAAATAGAAAAAACTCTTCCCATACCAGATGGGACTGTACTAGGGCAAGAGCACTTGTTTCTAACGGTCACCGGTTCAAGAACAAGTCTCGTTCATACACGTAAGATAAATCTCCTAAGTTTTCTGGGTAACACAAAAGAACATTATCAAATCGCTCGCGTGAATTTTACTAGGAGGTTCAGCTCGAACACGAGATGTGTTTACGCCGAGCTGAAGCTTCCCAGTAACAAGATATGCACGTAGGTCAACGGACCACATCTTAACAGTTCTAGAATGAATTTTCGCTCTACAGCAGAGTGTGCGCTGATATGAAACTTCCCTGCAGATTAAAACTGTGTGCCGGACCGAGACTCGACTCAGGACCTTTGCCTTTCGCGGGCAAGTGCTCTACCATCTGTTAACAGTTCTCTCCACAATTAACATTCAACAAACAAAATTTACAATAAATAGACTTTACACACATACTTCACATTCACACCGTAAAATACCATTTTAAGTAAAACGAACCATTACTTGGCGATGAGCTCCTGTTCACTACAAAGTGCAGTGAACAAAGACTGCTTTGAAATTAGCTGCAAAAATAAATGACCTGCCTATCTCTCTTAACTCAGATGACTTTAAAAAACACCATAGTGTGTTTCATTAGCAGGAAAGCTGCCAGAAAGTTCAAAGTGAACATGAATGCCTCAGCATTCGTTAATTATAAGAGCAATCACGCAGAGCTTCTGTACTCACCAAAGTCTAAGCGAGGAATGCCTAATCGTCTCTCCTCGTCCAGGTAGTAAGGACTTAGAGAGTCCGCACAGCGGCTGTTTGCCAACTTAACGGGTCCTGCTAACGCGCGGGAACTTACGTCTATCTGGTCCAGTGCAGTCGCATACAAGGGTTGCCTAAACTGCCTCTCCACGTTCATAGAACCCACAGCAGTCAACCCACACATACATCAGTAGATGACCCGCATTCACATTTACTGACAATGCTAAGAGTAATAATCTTAAAATAATTACTGATGCCAAACATAATTCCGAATAATAAATATTATACTGATCTTCCCTGAGTGTCAGAAGGGCACTCAGGTGTGTTTAGAGTACAGAACTATTGTGTCAAGCCATGTAGCAACTCACATGGAGTCGTTACAACGTACATGCATTGTGTTGTATAGGGCCAGATGGCTCTTATGGGAAGGAGTTCCAGGCGTGCTGCACTTGTTCGGTCAATACTAATGCTGGAGTTGTCGTCCCATGATGTCCCATATGTGCTCGAGCTGAGATGGATCTGGTGATCGAGCAGGCTGAGGCAACAAGTCGACACTCTGCAGAGCATACGAGGTGTGATTGGAAAGTCATAAGAATGGATCTGCTACTGCTTGCTGGTTTGGCGGGCAGGTTCACGGAGGGAAGGGAGTGAGTCATTGCCTTGTCCTTGAACGTCCTCTGACAGGAAACTGCGTTTCCTTTATTCAGTTCGTTGTGGCAGCTGGTTGAGTGAGAGTCTGTTAGGGCTTGCTGCTGAATTCTATCTGCGTGAAAATGGACGTAAAACGGAGCAATGAGTTTGTGTTAACTTTTGTTTTAAAACCGGGAAATCAGCTTCTGAGACTTACAAACTATTAAAAACTGCGTTTGGAGATAATTGTATGAGCCAGTCAAATGTTTTTGTCTGGTCCAACAGATTTAAAAATGGCCGCGAATCATTTGAAGATGAACAACGGTCTGAGCGTCCTTCCACCTCAAAAACTAATGAAAATGTTGTGAATGTTCACGACTTAGTGCTCTCTGATCGTAGACTTACAATTAGGGAGATGGCCGATGAAGTTAATATGAGTGTCTATGCAATTCAGTCAATTTTAACTCAAGATCTAAACATGCGTCGAGTGTGCGCAAAATTCATTCCAACCGGCTTGAAGTGTGCCAAGAAGTGACTAATCAGACTAAAAATGACCCAGATTTGTTAAATAGGGTAATTACAGGTGACAAATCGTGGGTATATGGATATGATCCTGAAACCAAAGTGCAGTCTTCGCAGTGGAAGATTCCAGGTTCACCACAACCTAAAAAAGCATGGCAAAGTCGGTCGAAGGTGAAGACAATGTTGGTGATTTTTTTTTCCATTCTAGTAGTATTGTGCATCATGAATTTACTCCTGGAGGACAGACAATTAACCAGCAATACTACAAATGTGTCCTTCAGTGTTTGCGCGAAAAGTTGCGGAAGAAAAGGCCCGCATTGTGGAAAGACAGGTGTCGGGTGCTACACCATGACAATGCTCCGGCTCATCGTGCCTTCTCCATCGTTGAATGTTTGACCAAATTCAAAATTCCTGTTCTTCCACAACCGCCATATTCACCTGATTTGGCCCCTGCGGACTCGTACCTGTTCCCTAAACTGAAATTTTCACTGAAAGGGAAGCGATTTGACTCGACTGAAGACATCCAGGCAAATACGAATAGCATCCTTAACACACTTCAGGAAAAAAATTTCCAGGAATGTTTCCAAAAGTGGAAACACCATGGGAATCGGTATGTTCAGTCAGAAGGGAACTATTTTGAAGGAGATGCATCACAGTAGCATGTAATTACCACCACTGTACAATTACAAGCCCATTCTTAAAACTTTCCAATCACACCTCGTATTGAGTTACAAAAGCGGATGTGGGCGAGCGGTATCCTGTTGGAAAACACCCCCTGGAACGCTGTTCATGAAAGGCAGAATAACATGACTAGTTATCAGATTGACGAACTAATTTGCAGTCAGGGTGCACGGCATAACCATGAGAGTGCTCCTGCTGTCATACAAAACTGCACCCCACAACATAACTCCAAGTGCTGGTCCAGTGTGTTTGGCATGAAGGCCGGCTGGTTGCACGCCCTCAACTTGCCTCCCTCAAACCAACACACTGTCATCACTGCCACCGAGGCAGGACCAGCTTTCATCATAAAACGAACAGACCTTCATCCTGCCTTCCGCTGTGTCCCTGTCTTGCCAACTGCTGCTCAGACTGCTGCAGCAGATGCAGTACGGTGCGGCACAGCCATACGCCGAACGCGATGGTCTCCCTTCTGGGTAGAGCGACGTGGCCGTTCATGCAGCCGCTGCCAGCAGTCGTGTGCAGTGGCTACAACACTGGCAGCTCTTTCTGCGGTAGCGCAGAAGGAACACCCAGCTACTCCTAACCCTATTGCACCACCTCGTTTCAACTCACTGAGGTGTTGATGATGACGTCTTTGCAGCCTTAAAAGCTGAGACGAGTAATGCTCACGACCGTGACAGAGAATATTTAAAGCAAATCTAATATGCATCTTCACAGTGACTCTAATAGCGCGACTGGTGCGAAATTTGAATAAACATCGTTTTTGAAATGTAGAAAGACACCTACCAATTGTCAATAATTTTTTCATAATGCGGGGCCACAGTCATAATATACAGGGTGGTCCATTGATCGTGACCAGGCCAGATATCTCACGAAATAAGCGTCAAAGAAAGAAACATATCTAGCTTGAAGGGAGAAACCAGATGGCGCTATGGTTGGCCCGCTAGATGGCGCTGCCATACGTCAAACGGATATCAACTGCGTTTTTTTAAAGTAGGAATCCCCATTTTTTATTACATATTCGCTTTGTGATAGATGGGGCTGTAATAGTCACAAACAAATGGGTCATAATTTTAGACTAACAGGTAGGTTTTTTCATTAAAACACAGAACGTAAGTACGTTTGAACATTTTATTTCGGTTGTTCCAATGTGATACATGCACCTTTGTGAACTTATCATTTCTGAGAACGCATGCTGTTACAGCGTGATTACCTGTAAATACACATTAATGCAATAAATGCTCAAAATGATGTCTGTCAACCTCAATGCATTTGGCAATACCTGTAACGACATTCCTCTCAACAGTGAGTAGTTCGCCTTCCGTAATGTTCGCGCATGTATTGACAATGCGCTGACGCATGTTGTCAGCAGATATCCTTCAACTTCCCCACAAAAAGAAATCCGGGGACCTCAGATCCGGTGAACGTGCGGACCATGGTAGGGTGCTTCGACGACCAATCCACCTGTCATGAAATATGCTATTCAATACCGCTTCAACCGGACATCCATCATGTTGGAAGTACATCGCCATTCTGCCGTGCAGTGAAACATTTCCTAGTAACATCGGTAGAACATTACGTAGGAAATCAGCATACATTCCACCATTTACATTGCCATTGATAAAATGGGGGCCAATTATCCTTCCTCCCATAATGCCGCACCATACATTAACGGGCCTAGGTCGCTGATGTTCCACTTGTCGCAGCCGTCATCGATTTTTCGTTGCCCAATAGTGTATATTATGCCGGTTCACGTTACCGCTGTTGGTGAATGACGCTTCGTCGCTAAATAGAACGCGTGCAAAAAAATCTGTCATCGACCCGTAATTTCTCTTGCGCCCAGTGGCAGAACTGTACACGACGTTCAAAGTCGTCACCATGCAATTCCTGGTGAATAGAAATGTGGTACGGGTGCAGTCGATGTTGATGTAGCATTCTCAACACCGACGTTTTTGAGATTCCGATTCTCGCGCCATTTGTCTGCTACTGATGTGCGGATTAGCCGCGACAGCAGATAAAAAACCTATTTGGGCCTCATCATTTGTTGCAGGTCGTGGTTGACGTTTCACATGTGGCTCAACACTTCCTGTTTCCTTAAATAACTTAACTATCCGGCGAACAGTCCGGACACTTGGATGATGTCGTACAGGATACCGAGCAGCATACATAGCAAAGGCCCGTTGGGCATTTTGATCACAATGGCCATACATTAACATGATATCGACTTTCTCCGCGATTTTAACACGGATAATGTATCACGAAGCAAATACCGTCCGTACTGGCGGAATGTTACGTGATACCACGTAATTATACTTATTACAGCGCCATCTATCACAAAGCGAAGAAAGTTGTGCAACTAAAACATTCATATTTCTTTACGTACTACACGAATATGTAATAAAAAATGGGGGTTCCTATTTTTTTAAAAAACGCAGTTGATATCCGTTTGACCTACGGCAGCGCCATCTAGCGGGTCAACCATAGACACTATTAGACACATTGTCTAAGGGTGTATTTTAAATACGAGAGTATTCCATCTTAGGCACTGTATAAGACTTAAAACACTTGATAATGGCACTTTGAAGCCGAAATCATGATAGTGTAAGCGTAAATGAAACACTGTAAATAAACAACAGTCTAATGGCGGTAATGACTTTAAAGAAACACCTACCATCTTTCGTTTATGTCCCATAACTCCTTGATCTTTCGATTTTTTTTTCGCCAGTGTATTTCCTGCCAATTTTTGCGAAATGCTCCGCTCAGTCGTCAACACCCGTAAAATCGCGTCTGTTAATCTCCAAAATATATAGTTAATTACCGAATCAGGTGGCAAAATCAAAAGATACTGCGCTTGTTCATATCTGTTTGCGGAATCCAGATTTATTTTTCCCGTTAATTCCGTAAATCGCGTAAGGTAATCGTCGGGATATTTCCCTCTCGCATCCATTCCAGCCCTAACTTTCACCTCAAATTCTAATAACCTGCCGGCCGTTGTAGCCGAGCGGTTCTAAGCGCTTCAGTCCGGAACCGCGCAGCTGCTACGGTGGCAGGTTCGAATCCTGCCTCAGGCATGGATGTGTGTGATGTCCTTAGGTTATTTAGGTTTCAGTAGTTCTAAGTCTAGGGGACTGATGACCTCAGATGTTAAGTCCCATAGTGCTTAGAGCCTTTCTTTTCTAATAACCTCTCCATTCTCGGGGCCCTACGCCCTAATCTTCCTTCTTTTACGTCCTTACTTATAGCTGACTGTACGCTTCTTTATGACCGAGTGACACGTTGTAGTGGTAGGTCACTGGACCCCTAGTCGGGAGGATCCAGTATCAAATCCCTCACCAGCCATCCAAATTCTGGCTAGCTGTAATTTCGCTAAAGCGCTTCAGGTAAATGCTGAAATGGTTCTTTTCAAAGGGCACGACCGATTTTATTCCCCGGCCTCCTTCTATCATAGCCTTTGCTTTGTGTCTTATTACTTCATCACCTATAGAGTGTCGCATCCAGTTGCGTGTATTAATTTGACGTAAGATAACCACTGCTTATCTAGCATAAACTGAAAACAATGGCGAAACCAATGGAAATGATGAAATTTAAATGAATCCCTTACATAAGGTGACAAATGCGGTATTATACAATATTTTTGGAATAGCACTAGGCCGGCAATTGGCCGAGGCAAAGTCGATATCTTCATCGTCAGCGCCGACCGTGGCGCTGGTGGAACTCGCACAAGTTGCGCCTGTGGTGCTTTTGCCTTGTCTCTCTTATTCGGACGACACCGCAGAAGTGATGTTCTCTGAATGGACAGAACAAGAGGCCGCTGGAACTCCGAGACTTGTGGCTACGTGCTATTACCGGCCATCGGGTACCCCAGAGAATCCAAAGCGGGACGTTATGTGGCGGTTGTTTTTCTTTTTGTCATGAGTCTTCTGACTGGTTTGATGCTGCCCGCCACGAATTCCTCTCCTGTGATAACCTCTTCATCTCAGAGTAGCACTTGCAACCTACGTCCTCAATTATTTGGTGAATGTATTCTAATCTCTGTTTTCCTCTACAGTTTTTGCCCTCTACAGCTCCCTCTAGTACCATGGAAGTCATTCGCTCATGTCTTAACAGGTTTCTTATCATCCTTACTCTTCTCCTTATCAGTGTTTTCCACATATTCCTTTCCTCTCCGATTCTGCGTAGAACCTCCACATTCCTTACCTTATCAGTCCACCTAATTTTCAACATTCGTCTATAGCACCACATCTCAAATGATTCGATTCTCTTCTGTTCCGGTTTTCCCACAGTCCATGTTTCACTACCATACAATGTTGTACTCCAGACGTACATCCTCAGAAATTTCTTCCTCAAATTAAGGCCGGTATTTGATATTAGTAGACTTCTCTTTGCCAGAAATGCCTTTTTTGCCATAGCGAGTCTGCTTTTGATGTCTTCCTTGCTTCGTCCGTCATTGATTATTTTACTGCCTAGGTAGCAGAATTCCTTAACTTTATGTACTTCGTGGCCATCAATCCAGATGTTAAGTTTCTCGCTGTTCTCATTTCTACTACTTCTCATTACCTTCGTCTTTCTTCGATTTACTCTCGATCCATACTCTGTACTCATTAGACTGCTAATTCCGTTGATCAGATCGTGTAATTCTTCTTCACTTTCACTCAGGATAGCAATGTCATCTGCGAATCGTATCATTGATATCCTTTCACCTTGTATTTTAATTCCACTCCTGAACCTTTCTTTCATTTCCCTCACTGCTTCCTCGATGTACAGATTGAATAGTAGGGGCGAGAGGCTACAGCCTTGTCTTACACCCTTTTTAATGCGAGCACTTCATTCTTGGTCGTCCACTCTTATTATTCCCTCTTGCCTCTTGTGCATACTGCATATTCAACGTCTCTCCCTATAGCTTACCACTATTTTTGTCAGAATTTCGAACTGCTTGCACCATTTTACATTGTCGAACGCTTCTTCCATTTCGACAAATCCTATGAACGTGTCTTTATTTTTCTTTAATCTTGCTTCCACTGTTAACCTCAACGTCAGAATTGCTTCTCTCGTGCCTTTACATTTTCCAAAGCCAAGCTGATTGTCATCTAGCGCATCCTTAATTTTTTGCCATTCTTCTGTATATTATTCTCGTAAGCTACTTGGATCCATGAGCTATTAAGCTGATTGTGCGGTATATATTAAAAAATTTGAAAAGTTGTAACTTCTTTTCTGGTGCTACGAAAACAGTACTTGCAGTTAAGGCAAATAAGTAATCACACGTGTGATAGGTTCAGGGGTTTGACAAAAATATGGCAACATAGCGAGAAATACATTCTTGAAAATAAATGCAGATGCTAGGCAAACCTGCAGGTATCGCTGTTGTGTTTGACAGTAAGCGGTGTCCGTGCGATGTCCTCAGAACGTTGAAACGACAGTCGTCATCGGAACAGTGTTCGGTGTCGTTCTGAGAGTATTATGTCGGAGGTAAGCGAATTCTGAAGTGGGCAAATAGCCAGGGCCGCTGAGAGCCAGGGCTGGGCCAAGGGAAAGAAGTTTGATTGGGTCCCATCTCCAAAACCTGCAATCCAGTTTTCTTTCAATTATTTTAAAGGATGTTTGGCATGATTTAAACAGAACTCAGTCCGCGGAATACTAATGATACACAAGAAATACTCTTTGGGATTAAATATACAGTAAATATAATTTATTATTAAACACTAACGTATCTTCACAAATGCAATCGTATGTGCACGACAATGCGATGTGTTCCAGAAAGGTGTAAGCGAAAATTCGATTTTTTTTTTCAGGGGATCATATCTCAGGTTCTATCGATGACAGAAATCAGGAGTGAAGTGGTTTGGATAGCTCTCGGCGTAGCGACTATTTGAATATCTTTCGGGTGAACTGGCATATTGTAGCTGTCCTACAATATAGGGTCAAAGTTTAAACATAACACACCTTCTCCAGCTCTGGAAAATTGAGCAGATCGGTTGATTCCTTTGCATTGAGTCGCTTTTGTTCATGTGTGATTCCTGAGAAAATCCCAGAAAAGCAAGATTTTTGGGTACGAAAAGTAACAATTGCGGGGATGGCCACTTCTGTAACCTCTGTTCAAGACAGATCGTCGAAAACGTTACTATATGTGCTTAAGACGATATTCTTGAGAAACTTCGAAATTTTTTCCGTATCACTATCGTTTACCAAGGTCCAGAGGTTCAAAGTTTTCTTACTAATTCGGTAAAATACACGCATAATATCCGGTCTGAAGTATACATGTAGTTTTAACTGACGTTGTGGTCTCATGGCAAGGGTTCTAGGATCATTGCGTGAGTTCTGAGGTCACCAAACTATCTTCTTAGTTAGCATTTTTTTACCAACAAAACTGTATGACGCAATGGTTCCTCACGCCCATACAAAAATGACCAGAGTGGTTCCGCAGTAATAAAAGATAGGCTAAGACGGTCTTAACATGCCTGAAAAGAACTCGAAATGATTGTCAAAAGTTACGTAAAACTGGAAATCCCATAAATTCAGTAAAATATTTCTAGTAGCATTTTTACTCTTTTATGACATAAATTATAAGTCAGGCATTATCAGTAAACTGCAATCGCTGAGCAAAGTATGCATAAAAATGTGAAGCAAATGATTTTGTGTTAACCTTATATGTTTTTTATACAAGTCAAAGTATATAAATGTGTCGAAGTACGTAAATAAACTATCAAAACTTTATTGACCTTTAGAATTCAGTTCCTATAACTAGCACACGCTGTTGTAGCAGATAAATAACGGAACCAGCGGAAGAATATTCCTCTTGGAGAACAATAAAGTGGAATATGTTTCTCTTTAAAAGACTTTGATAGAAAAGTGGGGAACCAGCTGCCACAACCCTGATTCCGTCATCTTCACCAAAAATTTTGACATACGAACATATTCGCGCTTTTTTGTGCCGAAAGAGAGGAGACAGTTACTGTGGAAGAGAGAGGAGACAACATTGATGGGAGAGAAAAATAGAGGAGACAGTGATGATGGAAGAGATAGAACTGGCAGTGAAAGAGACAGAGAGAGATGGATGGAGATAGAAGTAATGGGAGCAAAAGAGAGAGGAGACAGTGGAAATGCAAATACAGGTGCATGAAGACCACACACTGACTTGGGAGGTCTGGACGCTCCCAGGCCGGTGAACTTAGGTAAAGGGAAGGACACAAATTGGAGCGAACTATTGAACACAGACAGTGTAAATGAGAGAGGAGACACGGCCGTGGGATACACTTTATAGCAATGGAAGAAAAGAAGAGACAGTGAGAGACAGAGACATTACAGACAGTGGCAGTGAGAAGGAGATGCTGAGTATGAAGACTTAACTACAAAAGAGAAACTGGCTAAAAGGATTAGAACGTTCAGTGTCAAAAGAGTGCGAATGTGTTCGGATGCCAAAATTTTTGGTGAAGAGGTCGGAATGAGGATCGAGGCAGCTGGTTTTCTGTCTGAGTCTTTTCAAGGAGATCGTATTCCCATTTTTGTGCTGCGACAGGGGCGCTTTTCCACTGCTTTATACTGCGGTGCTATACGTTGCTCGAGATATTTCAAGAGACGTCTGAGGCACTTAACAGTTGTTCATATTGCAATAGGTTGAATCAGAGCACGCAGTAGTATACACATGTTTATCACCGAGACTCTACTAACAGTACTTGCATCGGTTGCGTACTGTACGTAGTATTATCCTGTATTACAGAACATGTGAACATTGGGGGAAATTACACAGACGGTGACACGTCGCTGAACTGTATTTAGAAAGCGGATACCCGCGAGGAAATAGCTCGAAGAGTGCTGACACAGACCAGAAAGTTTATATAAAGGTGTATCAGAATAAATGTTCCTGATTTTCCGACGTCATAGAGGACAACAAAGTAAGCATTAGTTATCAGTAACACTGTGTCTACTAATGCTTCCTTTTCTTTTGATTCAGCTTACAGTGGCAATGAGGAACGACTGACGTTGATTTGTTGCTATTAATTGCAGAATATCTTCTGTGAAATTTATTTATCTAGTTTCGGTTATAAAAATACGTAACACTGTTTTTCTATGAAAATGGGGAAAGACAGGCTTCCTAGCTACAGAACTCATACTGACAGTTAAATTTTCTGCCTCCAGTACATAATTCGTTTCCGAGCATAATTATAGTAGACTGAGGTACATTCCTGGAAATGGAAAAAAGAACACATTGACAACGGTGTGTCAGACCCACCATACTTGCTCCGGACACTGCGAGAGGGCTGTACAAGCAATGATCACACGCACGGCACAGCGGACACACCAGGAACCGGGGTGTTGGCCGTCGAATGGCGCTAGCTGCGCAGCATTTGTGCACCGCCGCCGTCAGTGTCAGCCAGTTTGCCGTGGCATACGGAGCTCCATCGCAGTCTTTAACACTGGTAGCATGCCGCGACAGCGTGGACGTGAACCGTATGTGCAGTTGACGGACTTTGAGCGAGGGCGTATAGTGGGCATGCGGGAGGCCGGGTGGACGTACCGCCGAATTGCTCAACACGTGGGGCGTGAGGTCTCCACAGTACTCGATGTTGTCGCCAGTGGTCGGCGGAAGGTGCACGTGCCCGTCGACCTGGGACCGGACCGCAGCGACGCACGGATGCACGCCAAGACCGTAGGATCCTACGCAGTGCCGTAGGGGACCGCACCGCCACTTCCCAGCAAATTAGGGACACTGTTGCTCCTGGGGTATCGGCGAGGACCATTCGCAACCGTCTCCATGAAGCTGGGTTACGGTCCCGCACACCGTTAGGCCGTCTTCCGCTCACGCCCCAACATCGTGCAGCCCCCCTATAGTGGTGTCGCGACAGGCGTGAATGGAGGAACGAATGGAGACGTGTCGTCTTCAGCGATGAGAGTCGCTTCTGCCTTGGTGCCAATGATGGTCGTATGCGTGTTTGGCGCCGTGCAGGTGAGCGCCACAATCAGGACTGCATACGACCGAGGCACACAGGGCCAACACCCGGCATCATGGTGTGGGGAGCGATCTCCTACACTGGCCGTACACCACTGGTGATCGTCGAGGGGACACTGAATAGTGCACGGTACATCCAAACCGTCATCGAACCCATCGTTCTACCATTCCTAGACCGGCAAGGGAACTTGCTGTTCCAACAGGACAATGCACGTCCGCATGTATCCCGTGCCACCCAACGTGCTCTAGAAGGTGTAAGTCAACTACCCTGGCCAGCAAGATCTCCGGATCTGTCCCCCATTGAGCATGTTTGGGACTGGATGAAGCGTCGTCTGACGCGGTCTACACGTCCAGCACGAACGCTGGTCCAACTGAGGCGCCAGGTGGAAATGGCATGGCAAGCCGTTCCACAGGACTACATCCAGCATCTCTACGATCGTCTCCATGGGAGAATAGCAGCCTGCATTGCTGCGAAAGGTGGATATACACTGTACTAGTGCCGACATTGTGCATGCTCTGTTGCCTGTGTCTATGTGCCTGTGGTTCTGTCAGTGTGACCATGTGATGTATCTGACCCCAGGAATGTGTCAATAAAGTTTCCCCTTCCTGGGACAATGAATTCACGGTGTTCTTATTTTAATTTCCAGGAGTGTATATATAAATTTAAATAACAGATTCGTTGTCTCCAATTATAATAATTTCATAAAAAGAAAACAGTTAGTAGCACACCTGTGTGATGTGCCCTTCCAAAGTTCATGCTCTAAATTTCATAATGGTTTTGCAGTGAACCCATTCCATCACTTTTATTACAATATACAACTTCCTTCATCCCACTGCAAGTGTAAAACGACGCTTTACAGGTGGACACTGCTTTATTCAGAAAAATGGTTAATTTCATGCCCTCTATTATTTCAGAAAACTAGCAATAGGTATTATAATACGCTTTGTATAACGTTCTATTACAATGAAAATAATTTGGAATGTAGAAAAACAAAAAATAGTCGTAAGCCATATGTCCAATATTCCACTGAGACTTTGAAATAATTAACACACCTATCAGATAATCATGAGGGTGCAAGGTTAAATGTATAGAAAAGAATACTAGCACCATGACGCTTTCATGGAGTAGGAAACAAAAGGAATATTATAAACAGGTTTGAAAAGTAGTAACGAATTCAGTTATCAGGAGCCCAAAACCACAATAGCTTGGGAACTGCATAATAGCTTAGCCATGACCTACACGGCAAGCGAGAAAAATGATACGATTGACAGTCTTACAAGCTCGTCATCTGATGCTGTTCAATAATTAATTATTGTAAAATGTACATATGCTCTATTTAATTTTTTTTTTTCAAGTTGATTTGCTTTCACTCCACTTCAAAACAAAAGGTCTGGTGCCAATAACGCTGAGATATGGAGTGTTCTGTCCCCACCCGTTCCTTGGGGTGCCCACGCATTTCAGTAAACAGACATCAGCGCAGTCGCGGATAAAACGCCATTAGTCGTGCCACGGCTAGCATATCAAACCTACTACCCTGTAACATTGTCAATGACGCTTTGCGAGCCCTTTCTTCACGAAATATTTGAACAACGGTATCTAAGTCTAGTTGCCTTGCCAAATTATATTCAGTTACCAACATTCAAAAATCTGTGAGACGTCGTTGATGCATACTTTATCTGGGACAACTCTTAACATGAACCAGAGTGATGAATGACCATTCTGTTTCGGATACAGTCATTGGAAGAGTGAAAAAGATACGCGTAGCTACACTTACATTCAGAAACAAGCTTAAAATTGTGCTCGACCATCTCAATCAAGAGTTCCAATGGTTGCAAAGTAATGTGTTGAAAGTCTGAAGTATGAACAGTTTTCAAATATTTAATTTCTTCGTCAAAATCTCTTCTGACATCATTATGATGTTGTTCTTGTTGTGGTCTTCAGTCCTGAGACTGGTTTCATGCAGCTCTCCATGCTACTCTACCCTGTGCAATCTTCTTCATCTCCCAGTACCTTCTGCAGCTTACATCCTTCTGAATCTGCTTAGTGTATTCATCTCTTGGTCTCCCTCTACGATTTTTACCCTCCACGCTGCCCTCCAATACTAAATTGGTGATCCCTCGATGTCTCAGAACATGTCCTACCAACCGATCCATTCTTCTTGTCAAATTGCGCCACAAGCTCCTCTTTTCCCCAATTCTATTCAATACCTCCTCATTAGTTATGTGATCTACCCATCTAATCTTCAGCATTCTTCTGTAGCACCACATTTCGAAAGCTTCTATTCTCTTCTTGCCTAAACTATATATCGTCCACGTTTCACTTCCATACATGGCTACACTCCATACAAATACTTTCAGAAACGACTTCCTGACATTTAAATCTATACTCGATGTTAACAAATTTCTCTTCTTCAGAAACGCTTTCCTTGCCATTGCCAGTCTACGGTTTTATATCCTCTCTACTTTGACCATCATCAGTTATTTTCCTCCCCAAATAGCAAAACTCTTTTTCTACTTTAAGTGTCTCATTTCTTAATCTAATTCCCTCAGCATCACCCGACTTAATTCGACTACATTCCATTATCCTCGTTTTGCTTTTGTTGATGTTCATCTTATAACCTCCTTTCAAGACACTGTCCATTCCGTTCAACTGCTCTTCCGAGTCCTTTGCTGTCTCTGACAGAATTACAATGTCATCGGCGAACCTCGAAGTTTTTATTTCTTCTCCATGGATTTTAATACCTACTTCAAACTTTTCTTTTGTTTCCTTTACTGCTTACTCAATATACAGGTTGAATAACATCGGGGAGAGGCTACAACCCTGTCTCACTCCCTTCCCAGCCACTGCTTCCCTTTCATACCCCTCGATTCGTATAACGGCCATCTGGTTTCTGTACAAATTGTAAATAGTTTTTCGTTCTCTGTATTTTACCCCTGCCACCTTCAGAATTTGAAAGAGAGTATTCCAGTCAACATTGTCAAAAGCTTTCTCTAAGTCTACAAATGCTAGAAACGTAGGTTTGCCTTTCCTTAATCTTTCTTCTAAGATAAGTCGTAGGGTCAGTATTGCCTCACGTGTTCCAACGTTTCTACGGAATCCAATCTGATCTTCCCCGAGGTTGGCTTCTATCAGTTTTTCCATTCGTCTGTAAAGTATTCGCCTCAGTATTTTGCAGCTGTGACTTATTAAACTGATAGTTCGGTAATTTTCACATCTGTCAACACCTGCTTTCTTTGGGATTGGAATTATTATAAATAATTTGTTGCATCAGCGACCTAATCGTCTGTCATATTTGAGTGTTTGCATAAAACCTAAATGTTTCACCTAACAATTTCACTGTTTCTTGTCGGGTTTTCAAGTTATACACTGGATTGTCACTAATGACATAAAATACATTTATCTTGAATAAAGCTGTCACTCCAGTCCTGCTTTCATTATTAAATTATTTCCTCTTCTTAGTGCACACCTCCGGAAATTCAGGCTCGATATTAATTGCACTGCAACGACTTTAAATCAGAGAGAATGGCGTCCCAATTTTTGTAAATATATTTTAGGTAATTTAATAAGCTCTCAGCTAAATAGACGCCATGACTGAATGCTTGAATGGTCTCACATAATCCAAAACACCCCGTACCAAAATGATTTCACTGAAGAAATTTTGTCTGAGCTCCTTTATAAGACCCTCTAACATTGCTTACATTCTCATAAGCTTGTCAACGGCATTCATTGACAGGAACTGGGTGTTTCACAAGTTTTGATCGAGTAAAATGTGCAATAGCCATTTTCGTTTTCTGATTACAGTCTACGAATTCCAAAAACCGTTCATCTATTTCTCATTTATCAATTTAATTACGGTACTGAAGAAAATATAACACAGGATGAATGTTGTTTGTTCAATCTGATTTGAACCAGGTGTTGTCTTAACAATAACTGAATAATACTGCTCATTTTCTCTCTGTCCCAGTATTCGAAGATGGCATTCCTAACATGATGGACACGACTAGAAGTAAAATCATTCTATTACTTTACAGATAATGCACTTGTGATCGCTTTCCAGCTTTTTGCCTGTCTGTGATCTTGATAATGTGTTTTGAAAGAACAATTTCCATTGTTCGGCTCTCCAATTTTCTGAGCTGAACCTCTGACTCCAAGCCTCTTTGGCCAAGAAATAATGTCCCATCAAGTAACACGAGAGTTCGCAGACATGTTGGCTATTTTATGGAGAAACAAAAGAAGAATATTATCTCTTTATTTCCAAGTATCAGCATGGCCAGTGTACCTCTTCCATGTGATTTCACTTCTTCACTTTGATGATTTTTACAGGACTGCTTTTTACAAGCACAGTAAAAATATTTTATTTTTTGTTTACTCTTAAGTGTACAATATTTTAAGTATACTCGTATTTCGTGTAAAATCACTTTGTGATGGAATCAAAAGTGCCTCACTTTTGAATGTTGTTGACAAACCTACCAAATTATAACGATGTTTTACTGTTGATGTCGAGTACATTTGCTGGGGAAATATTTTTGTAGGATTTCCAAAACGTATTTTCGATTCCATCACAAGGTAGTTTTAACACATGATGTCTACAGGAAATCTAGTACATTCAAGATTAAACACGAAACAGAATTGTATGCAGTTGGCCTGTATGACTCATAAAACTGAAGAACTGAAACGGAAATGAAGATCGAGGTTGGTTCTACTGGTGTGCGGTTATGTTTTCTTATTTGTTATATGACAAAAAACTTATTTTACAATAGTAGCATGATATTTGTCAACTTACCATTCTTAAGAGATTAGAGCCTCCCATGAGTCGTGGGCCCCGGGGTTTTGCGAGAGGTCACTTCGTGCACAAAATGCTGCACCTGAAACACTTCCGCAATTATGAACCGCTCTAGAGGCAGCATGACTCAATACTCCTGCAGGAGACTTCAAACTGCTTGTTGAGCCCACGCTAAGTCGAGCTGCTGCAATACCTGGGGCAAAAGGACGTCCCACACGATATTAGGGAGTATCCCATGGCTTTTGCCACCTCAGTGTGTGGAGACTGGGATCAGTGCTGGAAGCCTGAACGGATGGCCGAGATGGTTAGACGACCGCTAGCGATAAGAGGGAAATTCGGGTTTCGAGGCCCGGTCCTGCAGAAATTTCGTGTCATGAATTTTCATGCGTAAAACAGCTAACATAAAAAAAATTCGCAATGGCGACAGCATTTCGTAAATATTTGTGTTATCGCACTTCGCACTGGACAACTAGCGACACACGTCGTCTAGGTAAAGTCCTTTTGTTATTGTGACTATTGTGACTTTTCCGCAATAGTCGTGTTCATCGTTGTTATAACGTCTTCATATTAAGGTCATGATCAATCTGAAGATATGAAATATTCTATCCAGTCACATTTATTGTTCTTCCACTTTTTGGGGAATTACACGTCCACTGTCTAGTGGATTTATATCAGGGCACATACGATTTGCATGTACGACTTTTTGTGGACAACCAGTGACGCTGTATTTCAGGATTCTTTTATCGGTCGTATTTGCATCAAAGTAGGAATAAATTAAAATTGTCTGATTAGAGTGATTTGTAGTTTTAAGAGATATTCGTAATGGTCACAATCATGCCTAACCTAAGTTGTACGAAATTAACGGTCATTAGCGATCTGCTGTCAAATGAATGATATCTGGGCTGATGATATATCTCTGATGACTACAAATGTAAACAGGGCCTTAAGCTCTGACTTTCACTCCACCATTTTTCTTCAAAATAACAGCATCTACATCTACATCTACATCCATATTCCGCAACCCACCTGTCGGTGTGTGGCGGATTGTACTTTGAGTACCTCTGTCGGTTCTACCTTCTATTCCAGTCTCGTATTGTTCGTGGAAAGAAAGATTGTCGGTATACCTCTGTGTGGGCTCTAATCTCTCTGATTTTATCCTCATGGTCACTTCGCGAGATATACGTAGGAGGGAGCGATATACTGCTTGAGACCTCGGTGAAGGTATGTTCTCGAAACTTCAACAAAAACCCGTACCGAGCTACTGAGCGTCTCTCCTGCAGAGTCTTCCACTGGAGTTTATTTATCATCTCCGTAACGCTTTCGCGATTATTAAATGATCCTGTAACGAAGCGCGCTGTTCTCCGTTGGATCTTCTCTGTCTCTTGTGTGAACCGTATCTGGTACGGATGCCACACCGGTGAGCAGTATTCAAGCAGTGGGCGAACAAGTGTACTGTAACCTACTTCAATTGTTTTCGTATAGTATTTCCTTAGGATTCTTTCAATGAATCTCAGTCTGGCATCTGCTTTACCGACGATCAACTTTACATGATCATTCCATTTTAAATCACTCCTAATGCCTACTCCCAGATAATTTATGGAATTAACTGCTTCCAGTTGCTGACCTGCTATATCGTAGCTAAATGATAAAGGATCTTTCTTGCTATGTATTCGCAGCACATTACACTTGTCTACATTGAGATTCAATTGCCATTCCCTGCACCATGCGTCAATTCGTTGCAGATCCTCCTGCATTTCGATACAATTTTCCATTCAGGTGACTGCGCTCGTTGGCATACATATTTTTTGCCTCTTCTCTAAGAAACTCCTCATCTATTCGTCAGAGTACGCCTCGAACTTTCTTAAATAATGATTGCCACTTCCTGGAACATTTCTGAGATGATAGCTCAGTTACAGTTTAGTGCCCAGTGCTGCCGCATCAGCAGTTCTGGTCAGGTAAGTTGGAGCTCGGAGCTCTGCTACTGCAGTTGGCCAACTGGGCGCCGTTGCGGGTTCCGCGTGTCAGGCACGCCCAATAAAGACAGTTCCGTCATAATGGCCGACCGCACGCCTGCCGAGTTTTGGGGACGTCGCACAATCTGCGGGTCCGCGCCCTGCGGTCCTCGTTGCGGAGCGAAACTTGGGCGCTTAAGCCCCGTTCCCCGTCCTCTACATCGCACTGCTCAGCACAGAGTTCGCTAATTGGCGGGCTCTCTTAGACGGATAGTTTCAGTTTCCTAACTGTCTATGAGGGTGTGACATCCAGCTGAGGTACTTTGTTACGTTATTCTGTGAACTCTGTACGAAAAGAACAATCTGAAGTGTTCTTAACTAGCAGTAGAATAATGAAATATATACTAAAATTTATACTTTCATTAAGCATACAGCCTGTAACAAAAAGGTAATAGCAAACTTTCAGGAAACATTTCCCACACTTAGAAGAATAAAATGTGTTAAATGGTCACGTATCCGTAAACGCTTTATTTCCATGTTAGAGAATGTGATAAGAGCAGCAGGCCCAGTGGGAATGCAGTGGCTGTATAGAGTACTATCGAGCGTGCGGAGAAATAGTACAATACCTGATCATTGGAGAACAGGAGACATTGTTCCCATATTCAAGAAAGGCAATAAAAACTACAGAGGAATAACCGTTATGAGTCATACAGCCAAGATTTTTGAAAGAATTTTACTAAATCGAATAAGTAAAAAGATAGAAAAGGAGCTGAGTGAAGAACAGCGTGGGTTTAGGAAAGGAAGAAGCACGATCGACCTGATATGGAAAAAGTTGGGAGTATAACAAAAGGGTGATAATGGTTTTTATAGGCATATGACTCAGTTAACAGGGAAAGACTCTAGGAAGAAATGAAGAAGATAGATATAGAAGATTGTTACATTAATGTAACAAAGACAATGTACAGAGGACACAATTGTAGAATTAGAACACCATTGGGGAACACTGAATGCTTCGAAATAAGACAAGGACTTAAGTAAGCAAGTATTCTATCTCCTGCACTTTTTAATGTTGTGATGGAGGGAATGAACAGGGCAGTTAAAGAAAAAGACAAAAAGATGATTTTTGCAGATGATACGGTAATATGGGGTGATAAAGAGGTAGATGTACAGGTACAGTTTGATGTGTGGAAGGAAATAATGAAAATGTATGGATTAAAAATAAATAAAGATAAGAGTGAAGTAATGGTATTTGGAAGAGAGAAAGTGATCAACGGAAATATTACCTTAAATGGAGAACCCCTCAAACTGGTAGAAAGTTTCACTTATTTAGGGAGTGAAATATCTAGGGATGGAAGAATAACTAACGAAACTAATAGGAGGTTACAGAAGGGAGGCAATTTCTACCAAACAATAAAACACCTGATTTGGAATACGGAAGTTTCAGAAAAAGCAAAACTCCTTGTGTATAAGAATTATTACTTCCCTATTGTCACCTATGGTGGAGAAACATGGACAATGACAGAAAGGGACTGGAGCAGACTGCAAGCAGGGGAAATGAAATTTCTCAGAGCAGTTAAGGGAAAAACAAGAATGGACAGAGTAAGGAATGTAGAGATTAGAAATGACCTTAAACAAGAAAATATAAGAGAAGAAATTGAAAAAAAGAGATTAAGATGGTATGGGCATGTTAAAAAGATGCACAGGCAGAGACTCCCCAAAATTAAGGAAGTAGTAAAGGTGGATGGGAAAAGACCTAGAAGGTTCCCAAGAACACGGTGTAAAATGGGAGTGACAATATCTGTAGAAACGAGAGGTGTGAGCTGGCAGCAAGTGGAGGAAGAAAAGTGGTGGGAGGACCGAGCCAAATGGAGAGGACTCGTCAGCACCCAGACCCGGCAGTAGCTGCAGCGGGATTCGGGTATAGATAGATAGATAGAGAATATTTTCTCCTTTCTTCATAATCACATTAATTATAGAAACACACAAAAAAGAGCGTCCCAGCATGATATGGAACGTTTTCTTAAATGAAATGTTCAAAATACGCTTTTCGCACGATACGGTGTAATTCTTAGATTCACCACCAGTGTTTGTTGCTCCACCTGAACGAAGGTAATGTTGACATACGTCTAACTTCATTGCTCTGCTACAATCAAGCTCGTAGCGTCAACAGTTTAGCGTTCATCATGGACTGTGCAGGCACGCGGCATCAGCTGTTTAGTGTTCGTCACGAACTGGGCTTCCAGTACAGTGCAGTAGAAGTGTACTCAAATGTGGAGTTGGCAGATGCCCAGTTGCTGTGCGGATTAGCAGATGGTAACGGCCATGGCGCTCAACGTCTGTATCGGCAGAGATTTCCAGGACAACAGAGTCCCGACGTGAGGATGATTGATCCTACTGGTCGTCGTCTTAGGGAGCATCGAACGTAGCAGGGGAATGCCTAGAAGGACGAGGACACCTCAGCTGGAGAAGGAACTTCTTCGTGCAGTTAACAACAGCCCTAATGTGTGCCTAAGACAAAAAGCTGCAGCAAGAAATGTTGACCGCGTGCCTGGCTAGAGAGTGCAACACGCTGTATCCGCAACATCTACAGCGTGTGCAGGCTCTAGCAGCAGCTGGTTGTCCTGCACAAAATGTTCTATTCACGTATCTGACTTCATTTCAAAGAAGTCGATTAATGTGTTGAAGAGTTGTAGAAATTCAGCTCTAGCATGAAAACAGAACGTTTCTGGTCCCATCTCCGTATAAAATTTTCTTTCTCTGTGTGTGAGGAATGTTTCCAGAAAGTCTGACAGTATCTTTTTGTTACATCCTGTATACACTGAACATATTTTATATCAATGTTTATGGTAAGACTGCAAGTCTACACTCCACTTGCGGTATGTTTTGAAAGGTTCTAGGCGACTGAGTTTACGCCCTGGTAGCAATCACTTTAACTATAGCCGAATCAGAATAACAAAGTGGTAGCGAAGTACAGTTGAGCGTGGAAGGCGGCAATGTTCGGTGCGTGCGCGCGCATTATGGCTGTAGCAGCAACAGCAGCACGGTTTCTCACTGCACTACCTTCTCGCACCGCCTTTTAATGTGCGGCACTGAGTTCGCTTTACAGTGTCGTTGCATCCCTGTGGCTTAACAAACACACTTCCGTGTGTAAAATGATACTGTGTTCCTGTTATTTGTATTTGTATATCTCAACAAAAGTAACAGGAAGAGCACTGTTACAAAAATCAGAGTGAATCAAGTCCATCTACCGTATTAGATACGTAAGGGGTGTTAGAATGGATCTGATTCGTTCATGAAGTATAGTAACTAACAACATTAAAATAATATAAACTGCTTGAGTACTTACTGTGGTGTCACCGCCAGACACCACGCTTGCTAGGTGGTAGCCTTCAAATCGGCCGCGGTCCGTTAGTATACGTCGGACCCGCGTGTCGCCACTATCAGTGATTGGAGACCGAGCGCCGCCACACGGCAGGTCTAGAGAGACTTCGTAGCACTCGCCCCAGTTGTACAGCCGACTTTGCTAGCGATGGTTCACTGACAAATTACGCTCTCATTTGCCGAGACGACAGTTAGCATAGCCTTCAGCTACGTCATTTGCTACGACCTAGCAAAGTGCCATTACCAGTTACTATTGATGCTGTAAAACATGTACCGTCAAGAGCGATGTTCACCATTTATGGATTAAAGTTAAGTATTCCATCAGCTACGTTCTTTATTTGCTAGTCTCAATTACTTGACCTGTTCCAGACCTCACGCCAGCCGGCGTGAGCTTAACGCGTGCCTTTCGGCTTCCTCCTAGTGGATTGGCTGTCTTGCCAATCCACAACACTTACCAATCACTGTAAAGTGTTCGCAGTGTGTCATACTTGTGCAGAGGCGTATTCCTTCACATTGAGGTGAGCTTTATTGTACAACTATAGTGCACACCATTCAGTGAAACATACGAAATACAGACACAAAAATAAAGACGAATTAAGGCAAAGGGTAAATGCCAGTTAGTTCTGGAACACTTTCTTCCTCGACACTGTCGTTATCTGAGCTCTGATCTGTGGCGAGAAACTGGAATTGCGCAGGGATATAATTATATTTTCTATGTTACTCTGTACACTGACTTCACGTTTCCACGCTTCTTTATCAATCGTTTCTGTGTGACATACACTTCTCCGGCGTTATTTGTGCCACTGCTTCGTTCAACAGTCTTTGAATTTCTGCCACAGTGAACCTTTTGTTATTTGTTGCCACGTAATCCTTTAATTGGTGCCCAAATCATTTCGATGGCGTTACAATGACAGTGGTATGGTGAAAGTTTAAGAACCCTGTGGCCATGTTCTTTAGCTACCTTGTCCTCAACATACTTTTGAAACTGTGGCTTATTTTCCTTAACTGTTTCCATGAGCCCCGCCTTACATGAAACATCCTGAATTTTTATGTCATGGTGTTTCAACCATTCAACAGCATCGGTTTTTTTCGTTGCCATTGTTGAAGCTTTATCTTTAATAGGTGAATGGTATGGGGCGTTATCCATTACAATGACAGACGCCGATTTAAGTTAAAAGCGGTGGCCCGTTTTCTTTTTTTTTTTTTTCAGGTTACTATCTCTTGCTGCAGGGGCTGTAATTTTGACATTTTTTCTAACCCAGCAAGGTAAAAGAGAGGCCACTACTTCCACCAAATCAAGACATCAAGTGAATTTAGTGCTCACGTAGTCACACTGAGCCGTGAACATTTCCCAGTTTATCAGTGGGGGATCATTGAAAATTATTATTACTATTATCGGTGCCCTGCGTGCAATGGTCGTGCCAGGCGCGCGATATTGAATCTTTATCCTATCATTAATGGCGCGAGACCTGCACGACCTTGTAGCAACCGATATACTTTTGCATTATTCTACTGTGACACTAAGGGTGGTTTCACGTAATGAAGGGGAGAATGTAAAGATTACTCATTTATTTAACAGTTGAAAACTGAACAATTATACAATCAAATGGTGGTGGTGGAAGAAAGAATTGAGTTCAGCAGCCCGACCCAACGCTCGTTCATAATAAGCCACGATAGCAGGAGAAGAGGAATTTTAGGAACGATCGCTGTATTATCAAATGAAGTCCAATTTACTAAAGCAAGGGGTTGCAGACATGCAACGACCACCACCATGAATCAGCCAAAGACTAAGAAAGATGCTACTGTGGGTGAATCGCTAGGTAACCTCCTGTACTAAAAGAAGAAGACCAGCAAGACGCGAAACTATTCATACGGGCGATACTAGATAACCTTGGCTCGCGGTCCGACTACGTTAACGAAACATAAAGGGGCGCCAGACACTCACCACGTAGCGTAAGACAAAGGGCACAAGATTTCAAGCTAGGAAGACCTAAATTCTGAGTCGAATTTTGCACTGGAGAACTGAAAGAGCTACTGCCAGACGAAGAGGAAAAGCGAGCATGAAAGTATGCACTTTAGTGCCGTACTGCAAGCTACTGTGACTAACCAACACATCTCGCACATTATGCCCAACTGTGAAAGGAAAACCTACAGTCTTATAACACAGGAAAATTGCGTAAACCGTAGTTTGAGGAACGCACATCAGTAAAATGACCTATAAGGTTCCCTCTGGCCCACAGGTCGCGAAGCTAGTGCACGTCGGCGCTCATGCTTACCGAACTCCTGGAAGCAGCACCTCCGGTCTCAGGCACGGTAACACTAGAACTGAACTTCAAAAGTGGTTCAAATGGCTCTGAGCACTATGGGATTTAACATCTGAGGTCGTCAGTCCCCTAGGACAGAAGTACTTAAACCTAACTAACCTAAAGACATCACACACATCCATGCCCGAGGCAGAATTCGAACCTGCGACCGTATCAGTCGCGCGGTTCCGGACTGAGGCGCCTAGAAGCGCTCGGCCACCGCGGCCGGCTAGAACTGAACGACTGCCTCTTTGTCTACTATCCACCCGCGGAGGTCGGTTGGCTCCTACCGGCGAGAAACGGGAGCGCACCTGAACTGGCCAATCAGAGGGCCGGAATCTCACAGGGAGGCGACCTCGCGACGTTAAAATCGAACAGAAACAGCAGTTAAAGGTTAGTAAGGCAGATTGGGGAACTGAGACCAGGAGAAACTTTGGCGACTACTGAACGTTCTAACGACACCACGTGCTACCCTGGCGGACGGAAAAAGCATGGGAAACGAGAAGCCATCATGGCTGCTGGGAAGACTGCTGCCCTCGCCCATAAATAAAAAAAATTCCTAGCGCCAAGCTCCTCTCACAGATCAGTGTGAGACAAACTGTAAACATTGTCAAATAAATTAGGCAACCCATAGAAATTATTAACAGGGCCTGAATTATTCTATTACCGAATACCAAAATGCTGGGATTGTTGTTGTTGTTGTGGTCTTCAGTCCTGAGACTGGTTTGATGCACCTCTCCATGCTACTCTATCCTGTGCAAGCTTCTTCATCTCCCAGTACCTACTGCAGCCTACATCCTTCTGAATCTGCTTAGTGTATTCATCTCTTGGTCTCGCTCTACGATTTTTACCCTCCACGCTGGCCTCCAGTACCAAATTGGTGGTCCCTTGATGCCTCGGAACATGTGCTACCAATCGGTCCCTTCTTCTAGTCAAGTTGTGCCACAAACTCCTTTTCTCCCCAATTGTATTCAATACCTCCTCATTAGTTATGTGATTTACTCATCTAATCTTCAGCATTCTTCTGTAGCACCACATTTCAAAAGCTGCTATTCTCTTCTTGTCCAAACTATTTATCATCGATGTTTCACTTCTGTACATGGCTACACTCCATACAAATACTTTCAGAAACGACATCCTGACACTTAAATCAATACTCGATAAGAAATATGAAATACGAGCACTGAATGGTGAATGAAGTGCACGTCTTTCAAAGTTTTCCAGTATTTATGCGTTGAACCACTTCAGAAAACTATCGTGGTTCATCTCTTCGTGGTAGTCGTTGGTCGTTGGTCTCCCTCGATTTGTACACGAGTGGACAGTTAGGTACAAGCCCAGATGCAGAAGACATTGTCGCGACCTTTCCGAGCTGAACAGCAGAACTTCCACATATGCTATCATATGTCCAGGCTTTTCTGACAGAATGACCAGCGTTTATCCAGGTTTCGTCGAGCTACACAATGTCTTCAAACGGCACTTTAACTATAGTTCTTAAAAAGCGACAACGCCACGCTACGATGTCACCTCATTCCATTATAATTTTCCATCCAAAAAATTTTTTTCCCGAAAACCGAGGGGCCATACAACCGTTAACAAAGCTGTTTTTCTGCCACTGAATAACTCTGCCTCGCGATAGTTCGATGTTCTTTTCTCTCGTAATATCTATATATGTGGCGACGAACAGCAACTTATTGAAAAGAGTTCGAGTTTGTTACGCACGGTTCTGTCCTCTTCTTGCCGCGTGTCTGCAGTTTGGATGAACCAGGCTCTTTCCCTTCTGCAAAGGATTTCTTCTTACAAATTTTGACAACAGTACTTTTTTGTATCTTCAAGACGTTAGCAATTCTTCCGACTACCTTCGTTAGAGGCATAGAGTTGCACCAATTTTCTCTCTCTTTCTCTATTGTTCTCGCACCAAGGACACAAAGTCACGTGTATGATAACGCAAAAAATTATTAGATCGCTGAACTTTTCGTTTAGCAGCCATACTTTTTTGCATACTTCCACTACAGTCTTGAGACATTCTCTAGCGCAAAATACACTCGTCAAACAGAGAAACAAAGCACACAACGAAACAAATCACAACTGTTTGCGTCACCGGCCGCGAGCGTCGTCTTCAACTGGCGACAGCAGACTATACTCCCAGTAGCGGAGAGATTTGACAACAGTGAACGGAACAGGAGGCGCGGCTAACAGGGTTCTATGATCGGCTGTTGCTGTGGTGGCAGCCCTGTGAACAGCTAGACGTCAATCACTTTGTTATTCCGATCCGGGTACAGTAAGCATTCCACTTGACTACCTGGCCAATGCGTCTGCTAAATTGATTTTTGCCTTTGACTGAGTTTGTTATTGTTGCCTGCATTTGAGGTGATCACATTTGTCAGACTCTAATGAGCTTGAGTGCTGAAATAATGTTAATGAAATGGTGGTCCTGTCATTATTTTAGTCAATTGTTGATGGGTGATTAATATATCATCACGGAATTGGTGTTTTATAGTGGTTATGGCACAAGTTTATTGATTAAAAGGATAGGACAAACTTGGCATGACAACAAATAAAACATGACTGATGGCAAGACATAAAGACGCAACAAATAGTCAACACTACACTGGGTGGTGATTGGTTGGCGAAGACTAAGGTTTGTCTGACTGGACAATTTACTCTGGCTCAAAACGTGAACAACGGAGTCATAAACCATCTAACACAGAATAGACTTCAATGGATCTATTCTACACAGAAGTTATACTACGTTGCCCGCCCGGTTGGCCGTCCGGTCTAACGCACGGCTTTCCGGGCTGAAAGGAGCGCCCGGCGGATTTGTGTCCAGGTCCGGTAAGCCGGCCAGCCTGAGGATGGTTTTTAGGCGGTTTTCCCTCCGCCTCGGCGAATGCGGGCTGGTTCCCCTTATTCCGCCTCAGTTACATTATGTCGGCGACTGCTGCTCAAACAAGTTCTCCACGTACGCGTGCACCACCGTTACTCCACCACGCAAAATATTAGGGTTACACTCGTCTGGTGTCAGATGTTCCCTGGGGGGGTCCACCGGGGGCCGAACCGCACAATAACCCTGGGTTCGGTGTGGGGCGGCGGAGGGGTGAAGTGGACTGCGGTAGTCGTCGTGGGGCTGTGGACCACTGCAGCTGCGGCGGGGGCGGAGCCTCTCCGTCGTTTTTAGGTCCCCGGTTAACATACAATACAATACAATATACTACGTTGGTGCAGCTGAGAACAAATGGCAAGACTGTGACTCCGTTTGCCCTAACAAGAAGGAGCACCAGTGCTGTAACGATGGTCGTGGTTCAAGCGTCAGCAGAGCAGTGATGTGCGGCGCCTGTGATCCGTTATCGTGGGCACGACATATGCGAAGTTGTGGCTGTGGCTGGCGATCTGTTAGACGGATCGTAATTACTCTCTAATGGAACCCTGAAATCTCGGCACATTCCAGCGCGTGACACAGCCGCTCGCCAGTCATACCATGGACCAATTTGAATCAATTATACAGCAGTGTTCACAGGGAGATAAAATAGGCAGCAAACCTATCGCGAGTAAGACTGCTCTCGGCATTGCGAATCGTCCGAAATGACTGAGGTCTAAATTGTCGGGTTACGCCGGCCGCGGTGGCCGAGCTGTTCTAGGCTCTTCAGTCCGGAACCGCGGGACTGCTACGGTCGCAGGTTCGAATCCTGCCTCGGGCATGGATGTGTGTGATGTCCTTAGGTTAGTTAGGTTTAAGTAGTTCTAAGTTCTAGGGGACTGATGACCTAAGATGTTAAGTCCCATAGTGCTCAGAGCCATTTGAACCATTTTGTCGGGGTACAGCTGATACCTCACCACAGACTCTCCAGTGCCGGTGCAAAGTCACGCTCAGGACAAGTGTCCCAAGTGCAACCGATTCGTAACAAAAGTCAAGAGCAGAATCCTCTCCAGACTGGAGTCTCAATCGGAGGACCAAGTTTCTCCTCACTTTCCATCAAACCTCGGTGAAATCCACAAAAGCACTCCCGCAACCGCCCCCACAAGGGTTTCGTACCAGTCACAGGACTCCACGACCTCTATGTCTCCCCCTTAGCTCGTATTCTCTACCCATCAGCCAGTCCTAATCGAAAGTTTTCTCTTTTTCTGGAGAAATAGTCAAACCCTGACTCCCAAATTCGTACGCAGAGAGTAGAAGACGTTGTGCTTACGACTTTTTTTTTTTTTTCACCGACACTTTAGGCAGTGTGATGTTACAAAATAAAAGTGAGGTTGTTATTCAATGGAAAGTTGGAAATTGAGATTTAGCTTACTGTTTTATCAATCACAATTGGCGTAAGAATCATGGATTGACCATTGTCATAAAATATTACATTAGGAGATGTGAATAGTTTTTACTTGCAGTTTCGCGTGGCTTGAGGCAGTCACAACTAGCGTGCTATTGATTAACAAATTGCGTTATCGTCTTTCTAATTACTTCATGATCGTAGATACGATCATACCCGGTTGTGAAGTTATTGTTATGACAAAACAATTTCCTAAGGGACCAGAAAGTTCTTAAGGGCCCAAAAACAACTGTAACATCACACAAAAGGGAAACTCAATATTAAAGCTGATGCAAGAAGACGATAAAACAGTTTTCTTTTTATCGATTTAACACGCACTGATCTTGGTGTCTGTAATATTAGCAAAATGCATAATTAAAATGAAAATAATACTGAGGAGATAATAGGAATGAGCACTGCTAAATGATTCAGTATCCCCAGAACAGATATTTATTATAACTAAAACATATATCGTACCTTAAGCTTAGTACTACAATGACGGTAGATTTTTATGTCCGTATCATGTCCATTGAGCGCTCTTTTATATAGCCATTGTCTTCTTTGAGTCGCTCGTGCGTCGTCACGGTAAGTTATAACAGTTCTTTACACTTCACTCAAACTTAGACATAACACGTTTCTATACATTTAGTAAAAGTTAGATCAGACTGCCACAAATCTGCGTCCGTCTTACTTGAGAAAAACAGTACAAGTCTTTTTAGCGCTCAAGGCTTCATTTGTTCTCCAGCGAACAAAATAGTGAAGGATCGTATATCTATCCGTATTTTTCTGTTTTTATTGCCGCCCAAAGACGACGAATTACATGATTAGAAAATTCCACCGTCGCTATGCGACGCCTTATTATATATTAATCATTATTTATAAACAAGTATTTGCCTTCTGGCTGAAAGTATTAACTACTCTTATTTGCTGTTTTAACGAAGTCAAAAATAGCGAATATCACAGCAGCCAGTTTTGAGTTTTCATGTAGCTCTAAAGTGCTCAACACACTTATCATGGAGATCCTTTTCTGGACGGCCCGAAGATTACCACGTGTCCGACCAGGATTAGTGTAGATGTAAGCTCCCACACAGGCAGATCACGTGCGATGAGGATGTACTACCTCACACTGCGTCTGCCACAAGAGACGTGAAATATAACAGTCACTTGGACATAGTCTTGAAGAGCATGTAGCCTCGGAAGTACTGATCTACTGTACATGCTGCAAAGGCATGCAAGAAATTCGATATATTCCTGCTGAATGTAATTACTTTTACTTTTAATAACAATTCCGTTGAAGAAATAGTTCACTCTACAGTTCCTGCTCAAATCAAATACAGTCGCAGGAATAAAGAGAGCACATGTGCCATCCAGATATAGTGCTGATTTCATAAATGAATGGAGGAGGAAAATAAATCAAAGATGCTTTAGTAAAAATTCTGATTATTAATAAACAAATCAGTGACGTATGAATCAACGCCTGTCCCAAGACGGTCTACATCACAGGCGGCAACTGGGGAACTGCGGTCGGGAACCGAACAGTGGAAGATCAAAAACTGGCCAGCCAAAAATATTTTAAAGTATAAATTACGTACTCAAATTATTTTAAAAAAATATTTTTCCGCGGATGACAGTTCGTTTGAGCGCCACCCTTATAATTTTTTCTAGAGGTGTACAATTAACTGCTGAATAATTAGAATTCTTCAGGATTAGTTACCCGTAGATTAATTACACAGCAGCGTGTTGTGTCCAGTCACATGAAAGCTCTGTACACACGAATTGCAACACGAGAATTTTATTTAATAAACAAGGAGATTTTGTAAACCTGTGTCAGACTCTGGCAACCTCTGAAACCCCTATTAACTCGGAGAAGGCATATTCATTTAAACACTATTTTTTGTGCTTGTAACTCGAACAATAGCTTAAAACCACTTTATGAAACTTCGGGCGAGTTCAGTCCGCGGCGGTGATCTTTGACAACGAAGCGCCTCGACCGAGCGAAGTGGCGCAGTGGTTAGCACACTGGACTCGCATTCGGGAGGACGGCGGTTCAATCCCGCGTCCGGCCATCCTGATTCAGGTTTTCCGTGATTTCCGTAAATCGCTCCAGGCAAATGCCGGGATCGTTCCTTTGTAAGGGCACGGCCAGCTTCCTTCCCCGTCGTTTCCTAATCCGATGAGACCGATGACCTCGCTGTCTGGTCTCCTTCCCCATACAACCCAACCCTAACCCGGAGCGCCTCTTTTGCAGTGCGGCCCATTTGGTGTGCGGCAGCATGCACATGGACACGGATGTAACCTCTTTGCGTCGCGTCGGCACATACTGTGTGTGTGTCGGGCGCCGCTCTTTTTATGAAGAACGAATCTAAATAAAGTACACAAATATAGGGCGTACATAAAGTCCGGAACACTTTCAATTATTGATTGCACAAGAACCAAACATTGTACAGCTATCATACATATGTTATTTTGAAGAGAAACCCTGAAAGTGGTTTTTTTTGTTGTTTTTTTTTTCATGTATACCGCCATAGCGTTGTTTGGTAATTTGCCGACAGTCTGCGCTAGCCGCAAACACGGCGAGTACAGGTGTGGAGCGAGCTTTCTGTGTGTTGGAGTTCATGAAATGGCCTCCCCGATCACCAGCTCTCACTCTGTGTGACTTTTTTCGGTGGGACACATTAAAGATCTGGTGTATGTACCGCCTCTACCACGTGATGTAGCAGAGCTCCGGAAGAGAATAGGGGAAGCGACTGCCACAGTCGACGATGCCATGCTGGGACGGGTATGGCAAGAATTCGATTACCTTATTGGCGTCTGCCGGGTCACTCACGGATCGCATATCTAATGTTCGTAAGAAAAAAACTTTCAGAGCTTCTCTTCAAAATGCAATATGTATGACATCTGTACAATGTTTAGTTCTTGAGCAATAAATAATTGAAAGCGTTCCCGGAGGGTATTACCGCCACTTCGTCAGTAGTTGTTGCGATGTCGTGCGGAGCATTTCGTTATTATCGAGGCTCATAACATGTCTTTTGCATGGTGTATCCTAAGAGAAGCAAAGTCGACAGTCAAAATAGGAAGTTTTTGGGTAAACAATATTGTCTTATTCTACCTGATAGGCCTGGGGCTGTTCCTGTTTGCCTGAAAGGTCGCTCTTGGTATAAGTGGCAATTTGAAGCGACACTATCCAACTCATAGGCAATTCCATAAAGATTAAGCTCGTCAAGAAAAACTCCAGGGATATCTAGCTTCTTACAAGAAAAGCACGGCCTTCCTAGTTCGCTCTATGAGCGAGCAAGAAAAATCTGCAGAGGCAGCGATGCCCATGTGTTGGTCGCTTAATAAACACCAGAAGCCACTTCCGGACTCTGAGGCAGTAAAAAAATTTATGTCAGAAGTGGCCATCGCACTTCTTAAGAGAAAAAGGCTGTTGCCGCCACAGTTCAAGGTCTTTCATTATCGGCAAGAAGTAATACAAAAAGAACCGAAATTTTGGCTGCTGATAATAACTGATAGTAACTGCCGTCTGCGTCACGTCTGCTGTGCAGCGAGCTACGTTAATTTAAGTATTAACTGTGTTTTTCTTACTTGTCACTACTTCTTCCGTGTGTTTTTGCTTTTAGGAAGCTTCAATTTTCAAGTGCTAGTAATAGTGTCCCATAGATTTCGTGTTTGTTTTGAATACAGTCAGAGAGAGTCCCTTTAGTCAACCATAGTGCCAGTAGTGCTAGTGTTTGTTTTAAATACAGTCCAGAGTTTTCTACAAGAAGTGTCTAGCAACCACAGTTTAGTCAACTGTCAGCCGCCTTTAGTGAATTAGCAGTCTAGTTAAAAGTTGATTAACTCTCTACAGTAAATTGATTTCTTAGGATGGACAGGATGTGTGACTGCTGTATACGGACGCAGGAGGAGCTGGCCACTGTTCGCGAACAGCTGAGCGTGTTGATGGCCGCGGTCAGCCGTCTTCAGGCTGCTGCCTCGGAGTGTAGCGGCAGTGGGGAGTCTGGTGCGCCGCATGGTACACCCCAGGTGTTACATGCTTCACCCACTGTCCCTGCTGTCGAGACATCTTCCGGGTACCGGACGCGGTTGGGCCACCCTCTCCCCAAATGGAGTGGCGGGTTCAGCGGCGTTCGCGGCGCACGAGGCGGAGGGTCAGTGTGGAGGCTGGCCGTGTGGCATCACCAGCTCTACCTGTGAGTTGACATGTGCCCGCTCCTTCAGCAAGGTCCGAGCAGGCACACGGGGGGAGGGGTTTATTAGTTAGTGGGAGCTCCAACGTTAGGCGGGTGATGGAGCCCCTTAGGGAAACAGCGGAAAGGTCGGGGAAGAAGGCTAGTGTTCACTCTGTCTGCTTACCGGGAGGTCTCATCCGAGATGTGGAGGAGGCCCTGCTGGCGGCGATAGAGAGCACTGGGTGCACCCGACTGCAAATTGTTGCTCATGTCGGCACCAATGACTCCTGCCGTCTGGGTTCAGAGGTCATCCTCAGTTCGTACAGGCGGTTGGCGGAATTGGTGAAGGCGGAAAGCCTCGCTCGCGGGGTGGAATCAGAGCTAACTATTTGCAGTATCGTTCCCAGAACCGATCGCGATCCTCTGATTTGGAGCCGAATGGAAGGCTTAAACCAGAGGCTCAGACGATTCTGCGGAGATCTGTGGTGCAAATTTCTCGACCTCCGCTATCGGGTGGAGAAATGTAGGGTCCCCCTGAATAGGTCAGGCGTGCACTACGCCCAGGAAGCGGCTACAAGGGTAGCGGAGTACGTGTGGAGGGCACATGGGGGTTTTTTAGGTTAGAGAATTCCCTCCCTAGGCCCGACAGGGCGCCTCCTGAGACGTGACAAGGTAGGAGTACGCAAAATGCAACAGGGAATAACAATATTAATGTGCTAATAGTAAACTGCAGGAGCGTCTATAGAAAGGTTCCAGAACTGCTCTCATTAATAAACGGTCACAATGCCAATATAGTACTAGGGACAGAAAGTTGGCTGAAACCAGACGTAAACAGTAATGAAATACTAAACTCAGATTGGAATGTATACCGCAGAAACAGGTTGGACAGTGAAGGGGGAGGCGTGTTCATAGCGGTAAGAAGTGCAATAGTAGCGAAGGAAATTGACGGAGATCCGAAATGTGAAATAATTTGGGTGACGGTCACGGTTAAAGCAGGCTCAGACATGGTAATTGGATGTCTCTATAGGCCCCCTGGCTCAGCAACTGTTGTGGCTGAGCACCTGAAGGATAATTTGGAAAATATTTCGAGTAGATTTCCCCACCATATCATAGTTCTGGGTGGAGATTTTAATTTGCCAGATATAGACTGGGAGACTCAAACGTTCATAACGGGTGACAGGGACAAAGAATCCAGTGAAATTTTTTTAAGTGCTTTATCTGAAAATTACCTTGAGCAGTTAAACAGAGAACCGACTCGTGGCGGTAACATATTAGACCTTCTGGTGACAAACAGACCCGAACTATTTGAAACAGTTAACGCAGAACAGGGAATCAGCGATCATAAAGCGGTTACTGCATCGATGATTTCAGCCGTAAATAGAAATATTAAAAAAGGTAGGAAGACTTTTCTGTTTGGCAAAAGTGACAAAAAGCAGATTACAGAGTACCTGACGGCTCAACACAAAAGTTTTGTCTCAAGTACAGTTAGTGTTGAGGATCAGTGGACAAAGTTCAAAACCATCGTACAATATTCGTTAGATGAGTATGTGCCAAGCAAGATGGTAAGAGATGGAAAAGAGCCACCGTGGTATAACAACAGAGATAGAAAACTTCTGCGGAAGCAAAGGGAACTTCACAGCAAACATAAACATAGCCAAAGCCTTGCAGACAAACAAAAATTACGCGAAGCGAAATGTAGTGTGAGGAGGGCTGTGCGAGAGGCGTTCAATGAATTCTAAAGTAAAGTTCTATGTACTGACTTGGCAGAAAATCATAAGAAATTTTGGTCTTATGTCAAAGCGGTAGGTGGATCAAAACAAAATGTCCAGACACTCTGTGACCAAAATGGTACTGAAACAGAGGATGACAGACTAAAGGCCGAAATATTAAATGTCTTTTTCCAAAGCTGTTTCACAGAGGAAGACTACCCTGTAGTTCCTTCTCTAGATTGTCGCACAGAAGACAAAATGGTAGATATCGAAATAGACGACAGAGAGATAGAGAAACAATTAAAATCGCTCAAAAGAGGAAAGGCCGCTGGACCTGATGGGATACCAGTTCCATTTTACACAGAGTACGCGATGGAGCTTGCCCCCCTTCTTGCAGCGGTGTACCATAGGTCTCTAGAAGAGCGTAAGGTTCCAAAGGATTGGAAAAGGGCACAGGTCATCCCTGTTTTCAGGAAGGGAAGTCGAACAGATGTGCAGAACTATAGACCTATATCTCTAACGTCGATCAGTTGTAGAATTTTGGGACACGTATTATGTTCGAGTATAATGACTTTTCTGGAGACTAGAAATCTACTCTGTAGGAATCAGCATGGGTTTCGAAAAAGATGGTCGTGTGAAACCCAGCTCGCGCTATTCGTCCACGAGACTCAGAGGGCGATAGACACGGGTTCCCAGGAAGATGCCGTGTTTCTTCACTTCCGCAAAGCGTTCGATACAGTTCCCCACAGTCGTTTAATGAACAAAGCAAGAGCATCTGGACTATCAGACCAATTGTGTGAGTGGATTGAAGAGTTCCTAGATAACAGAACGCAGCATGTCATTCTCAATGGAGAGAAGTCATCCGAAGAGTGATTTCAGGTGTGCCGCAGGGGAGTGTGTTGGACCTTTACTATTTACAATATACATAAATGACCTTCTGGATGACGTCGGAAGTTCACTGAGGCCTTTTGCGGATGATGCTGTGGTATATCGAGAGGTTGTAACAATGGAAAATTGTACTGAAATGCAGGAGGATCTGCAACGAATTGACGCATGGTGCAGGGAATGGCAATTGAATCTCAATGTAGACAAGTGTAATGTGCTGCGAATACATAGAAAGATAGATCCCTTATCATTTAGCTACAATATAGCAGGTCAAAAACTGGAAGCAGTTAATTCCATAAATTATCTGGGGGTAGGCATTGGGAGTGATTTAAAATAGAATGACCATATAAAATTAATCGTCGGTAAAGGAGATGCCAGACGAAGATTCATTGGAAGAATCCTAAGGAAATGCAATCCGAAAACAAAGGAAGTAGATTGCTATACACTTGTTCGCCCATTGTTTGAATACTGCTGACAGGTGTGGGATCCGTACCAGATAGGGTTGATAGAGGAGTAGAGAAGATCCAACGGAGAGCAGCGCGCTTCGTTACAGGATCATTTAGTAATAGCAAATGCGTTATGGAGATGATAGATAAACTCCAGTGGAAGACTCTGCAGGGGAGACGCTCAGTAGCTCGGTACGGGCTTTTGTTGAGTTTCGGGAACATACCTTCACCGAAGAGTCAAGCAGTATATTGCTCCCCCCTACGTATATCTCGCGAAGAGACCATGAGGATAAAATCAGAGATCAGAGCCCACACAGAAGCATACCGACAATCCTTCTTTCCACGAACAATACGAGACTGGAATAGAGGGAAGAACCGATAGAGGTACTCAAGGTACCCTCCGCCACACACCGTCAGGTGGCTTGCGGAGTATGGATGTAGATGTAGACGTAGATGTAAAAGTTGTTTGCTCGAAGTTCTGTAGAAGGCGCCTTGCCACGCCATAGCACTAGACGAATCATGCGACGTTGTTGGTGAAGATCAAATGTCCATTTTTTTGGATACTGAAAATAAAATATTGGGGAAATTATTGATAACAATGTTGCCGTTGAAAGGCAAGACTCGCGGAGAAGATTTATTCAAAACTTTTCATGACTTGATGACAAAATAAAACATTAGTTATGAAAAAATGGTGTCTGTTGCAACTGACTGGGCCTCAACGATGATCGCAAAGAAAAAGGACTAGTAAAGAGAATCAAAGATAAGAATGTTGAGATATTATCTTATCAGCCCATAATCCACCACGCAGTTCTTTCTAAAAACTGACTGTGGCTCTGAAAGAGGTAATGGACAGATTGATGAAGATGATTAATTTTGAGGTCTCGCTATGCTCGTCAGCACAGACAGTTCAAAGAGCTTCTTTTTGTGTGTGATTTGGCGCATTCTGACTTACTGCAGTACAACAATGTTCATTGACTAAGTAAAGGCCAAGTGATTAAACATTTTTGGCAAATAAAAGAGGTAATATCCTTCTTAGCAAAGTTGGATTCACAAGAAGCAAGAAAGCATTTGGAGTTCCTAACGAACGAAAGCAGTGGTTTTCGTGAAAGACTTTCTGAAACCTTTAAGTGCACTCGGTACGGAGACACACAGGAATGGGAAAATTAATATGCAATCTGATGGAAAGTGTGTCTTCTTTCCGTCGCAAGCTGGATGTCTTTGAAAAAGACATTGCAAGTCAAGATTTTTTTCACTTTCAAATACGTTTTGACTATAAAAAATTCTGAAATGGATATTTTAGCATATTACAATTTTATGTCAGATCTTAAAAAGGATGTTTCAGCAAGATTCCAAGATTTTCCAGAAATAGAGAAGCTGTCGCAATTCTTAAAACTGCCTTTTGTTGTTTCTCCTGCGGCAGAATGGACAGATGCAGCTGTGAATTTGTTCTGCCTTTCAAAGCCTTTACTCCAAATGGAGGTAACTGACTCTCAGGAAGAAATTTCCTTGCAAACGTATAACACTCCATCCGCTGAAGAATTTTGGAGTAAACATGTCCCATAAAAATATGAAAATTGGAAAAAAATTTGGCATGTATCTGGCTACTATATTTGGCTACATATATATTTGTGAAATTTCATTTTAGAAAATGAATTTTTTGAAGCACAGGTATCGTTCAAGCTTAATGGTCGCCCGCCTTAAAGACACTATCCGCATAAGCTGTTCCCCATGTGAACCAAACTTTATGAAACTGTCTCAAGACGGCAAATGTAATTTCTCCCATTGATTTTTAATTCAAATACACCTACGAAATATAGGTCACATTTTGTGAATGAAAATTAAAATGAAAATGGTACTGAATACACGTTTTTCCTGGACATTTTAATACAAATATGTCTATCTATTGTATTTCATATCAGTTCGAGTGTGAAAATTAAAATAAAATATAACTAAGGAATATGAGTTTGTTAGCGATTTTTGAATAATTAATTGTATTTCATATTATGTTGTTATTGATATTTAAAATAAAAAATTAGTAAGGAATATGAGGTTTCTGTTCTGGACGTCGATAAAAATTTTCAAAAGTATCCGGACCCCATCTAAAAATACTTGCTGACCCCTGGTCTACATAGTAGGGTATGTGAGGTTAAAGCCCCACAATTTTCAGTTTTTCTAATGTTGTGGCCAGTGAGGAGTAGATTTTCCTTCGATTTTAAATTTAAGTCATTGGCTGGATTGTTACCTGTAGGCCATCCAAATTTCAGCTCTGTCTACCTTGTAACTACTGAAAAATTTCTAGTTTATCTAAAACAAAAATTTCGGGTTTTGCCGCACAAAATGAAGTAAAATCCTGTAGTGCGGGTCTTTGCCCCATTTGAGATAAACGTGGGTAAAAGTGAGTGAATGAGTAATAAAAACACTTGTAGTGTAGCACAGTTACCCAACACAACAGTGAATTGAAATGACTCATAAACTTAAACATAATGCTTAAAAATAGTTCTACAAAAATTATACTTTCTTCTCCAAGAAAGGAAGATTAATAGAGGTAACCTGAAAGAGCGCAATACTGAGACTAAGCTGTCTAGGTATCTATAAAATAGTGTACTTTCTTCGGTCCACTGATTCTTCATTGAAGTCCCAGGGTCTTCTTCTTGTTATTCTTCTTGTTGTTGTTCTTCTTCCACGGATAGTTCTTTGCGAAGTAGTAAGTCTCTATCTGTATCTCAGCTACTTTCATGATGTGAGAAGTGTGAAGCTGACTCTGAAGAATGATCAATTGGCTGTTTCATCTATTTTCTTCCTCTTTTGGCATTGACGTAACGAAGTATAGCTTTCTTTAGCACGCACTTTTCCGTCTTTGGTACCCCTTTCCTTGTCAAAAGCCAGTTTTTCTTTTTCCCATTCATTCTTCTTCCGTTCGTCTTTGTTAAGTGCCGGCGTTAGAAGCACAGATTTCAATGCTTTGCAAGAAACATTCCCATAAATCTTTACTTTAGACGGCGGAATTGTATCTTCAGGTGAAATAATCTCGTACATTATGTGATGAATGTCATCTTTTGGGGGGTTATCATTAAAGAATTGTCGCCACATTCGTGAAGCTTCGAGAATTTATCCTAAAACACCCGCGGGGATTTGCCCCATTTCGTCATTTTCTGACAAAGGTGCCATTGTTGATTTTGGGGACAAACGGGAACGCGAAAGAGGAGCCTTAATGCAGTAGTATAGCGAGTAATTTCTTAACTCTTCCTTTCAATTCTTGTATTATAAAATGTTCTTGCAAAATATTAGAAAATTTACATTAAGTAGTAAAAAACAGAGTTACCTCATTTTCTCACCTCTGGAGCGATCTGCCGGGACGAACTTTCGTGGAATAATAATTTACAATTAGACAAACTTCCACCTAGTGTTCAACTATTGAATCAAAGGCAGTCAACTCAAAAACTCCGTGCGGGTTTTTACCCCAAGCGGGACTTTACCACCACCTACCCTACACAAGCCCTTCATATATGAAAATAATAAAAAAATAGAACACATATATCAGAATACTCCAAGCAATATTAAGTCAGTGGGAGCGTAACGAAGCCTGTGAGCTAACTTCGCAGACGGACAGGTAAGATACCGATACTGTACCGAGAGCATGGATCAGGGTGTACGTCTTTGAACAACGAAAGTCTGAACTCGATTGTAGGTACATCTATGAACTTGAAAGCGTTGCGAACAAAATAAACACCAAGACGCTCGAGCAAGCGGCGGTCTCACGGTAATGGGCGTAGACTGCAGCACGAGAATGACCATCTAAACATAACCCCAGGTCAAATACACGTCGTCCATAAGCCAGCTGCAACAGGTGCCGAGCAGCAGGAAACACCAGAAGTCCACAGAAAAGCGGAAACCACAACAGGGTGAAGTAAGCTTTGTCTCTCTTGAACGGGACACGCTAACACACAATTCTACCTGCGCAGTATTCGTTTAGGCCAGTTCACTTTAGCTCCAAAGTGCTGCTTAGAGAAAAGCCTTCACTTTACCAGCCAAATACAGAGGTATGCTTAGCAATCGGCAGCCCGAATACAGGAGGTCTTTCCAGCAGTTTAGCGGCTCAGAACTCACTTAAAATGAATGATGTGAAAGGTGGCTAATTACTGGACGTCTTTCAAAGCAGCTCTTAAGGTTTTTATGTAACCGTAATATTGTTGTTGTTGTTGTGGTCTTCAGTCCTGAGACTGGTTTGATGCAGCTCTCCATGCTGCTCTATCCTGTGCAAGCTTCTTCATACCTACCGCAATCTACATCCTTCTGACTCTACTTAGTGTATTCATCTCTTGGTCTCCCTCTACGATTTTTACCCATCACGCTGCCCTCCAATACTAAATTCGTGATCCCTTGATGCCTTAGAACATGTCCTACCAACCGATCCCTTCTTCTAGTCAAGTTGTGCCACAAACTTCTCTTCTCCCCAATCTTATTCAATACCTCCTCATTAGTTATGTGATCTACCCATCTAATCTTCAGCATTCTTCTGCAGCACCACATTTTGAAAGCTTCTATTCTCTTCTTGTCTAAACTTTTTATCGTCCACGTTTCACTTCCATACATGGCTACACTCCATACAAATACTTCAGAAATTACTTCTTCACACTTAAATCTATACGCGATGTTAACAAATTTCTCTTCTTCAGAAACGCTTTCCTTGCCACTGCCAGTCTACATTTTACATCCTCTCTACTTCGACCATCATCAGTTATTTTGCTCACCAAATAGCAAAACTCCTTTACTACTTTAAGTGTCTCATTTCTTAATCTAATTCCCTAAGCATCACCCGACTTATTTCGACTACATTCCATTATCCTCGTTTTGCTTTTGTTGATGTTCATCTTATATCCTCCTTTCAAGACACTGTCCATTCCGTTCAACTGCTCTTCCAAGTCCTTTGCTGTCTCTGACAGAATTACAATGTCATCGGCGAACCTCTTTTGTTTAGTTTCCTTTACTGCTTGCTCAATATACAGATTGAATAACATCTGGGAGAGGCTACAGCCCTGTCTCACTCCCTTCCCAACCACTGCTTCCCTTTCAGGTCCCTCGACTCTTATAACTGCCATCTGCTTTCTGTACGAATTGTAAATAGCCTTACGCTCCCTGTATTTGACACCTGCCACCTTCAGAATCTGAAAGAGAGTATTCAACATTGTCAAAAGCTTTCTGTAAGCCTGCAAATTCTAGAAACGTAGGTTTGCCTTTCCTTAATCTATTTTCTGAGATATGTCGTAGGGTCAGTATTGCCTCACGTGTTTCGATATTTCTACGGAATCAAAACTGATCTTCCCCGAGGTCGACTTCTACCAGTTTGTCCATTCGTCGGTAAAGAATTCGTGTTAGTATTTTGCAGCCGTGGCTTATTAAACTGATAGTTCGGTAATTTTCACATCTTTCTTTGAGATTGGAATTATTATATTGTTCTTGAGGTCTGAGGGTATTACGCCTGTCTCGTACATCTTGCTCACCGGATGGTAGAGTTTTGTCAGGGCTGGCTCTCCCAAGGCTGTCAGTAATTCTAATGCAATGTTGTCTAATCCCGGGCCCTTGTTTCGACTCATGTCTTTCAGTGCTCTGTCAGACTCTTCACGCAGCATCATATCTCCCATTTCACCTTCATCTACATCCTCTTCCATTTCGAAAATATTGTCCCCAAGTACATTGCCCTTGTGTAGACCCTCTATATATTATTTTAGTATATTGATTTATATACTGGCGTGTAAATCTTAAGAACGAATGTAAATTTCAAGTAAAGGGTCACTGGCAACTATCTTCGCTAGATGAAACTCGAACCATATGCAGAAAGAACTCCCGCAGTATAGTACGGAAAGTGACTGAAAGAAATACGCAGCGAGGCGAACAGAAATGCCACTTTTATTCAAAGTTAATAATTACTCTGAAGTCACTTGGATTTACGATGAGCCCTTCGACACTAAAAATGCGAAACATGGTTCTTAATAGGGCTTATGATGAGCGCGGACATCAATGCTCTGCAACGTGTTTCCATATTGGCCACACGATTGGTAATGAGCTCTTGTGATACGGCGTTCCATTCCTCTGCTGGATGCAACCCACATGTCCCGGGTGGGATTTACGTCGGCCGAATGGGCAGGCCACTCCATTCGCCGAATATCCTGTCGTTCAGAGAGCTCCTCCAAGTGCGCTGTTCGTTGCACTCGCCCGCAGACGTCCATAAAAGTGACGTCTGTGCCGAAAACACCCCCGAAAAGACGCAGATGGGGAAGGAGTACAGTGTCACAATACCATTGACACTGGTGTACACCGTATTCAAAGAGCCCATACAACACTTTGTCTCTCACACCTGGACCCTCAAAACGACCACTTCCGACAATGTGTCCTGGGGCATTAAGCGTTCCCACGTCTCGGCACATGAGCGTGCGTGCGTCCAGAATCACCAATCAGACAATCTGCTGTTGTCAGGGATGAGCACGCAGTCCCACTCCCCGTTGGTCCGGCCCCAAGCTCTTGGCGCCAACGTCGCCGCCAATGTGTGCATATCAACGGAACACACTATACTGGTCTTCGGACAGAGAGACCAACCCCGTGCAGTGGCCACGTCACTTGGAGCGCGACATTGCGTGCCTTGCAGTCCTGTTACATGTTGTTTGAACTGCGGCCGCTGTTTGACATGGGTCGTTTCTTGCCCAATGCGCAATGGAGCGGTCACCTTTTGCTGTAGCTGACTGTGGTCTGGCACCTCTTCTCCTTCGGGCACCAGCGCCTGTGGTTCGGAAGGCTCGCCATACACGTGAAAGAATGCTGTCAGGAATATCAAACTCCTCTGCTAAACTCGTGACTCTTCGTTCAAATATCTGTAGTGACATTTACATGTTGAATAAAGTGTGTGCATGTAGTAGTTTGTCACCAATTTATTTATTTATTTATTTATTTATTTATTTTTTTCATACAGGGTTAGCCAGTGGAACGGGCAGATTGGAGATGGCATTGACAGCTGGAATGTGAGTGGTGGGGGTAATGGTGGACGGCTCCGTTCTACCTGCATGTCCCGCCGTTTAGTTGCGATGGATCGTTGGACAGCTGAACATCGCGGCTACGCGGTTAAAGCGTATTATACGAGTAGTGAGAGTTGGGTGAAAGCGCGACGTGCTTTTTGACGCCATTTCAACGTACCACGCAACAGCCCTGTTCCCTCGGATAACGCAATTCGTTCGTGGATAAACAACCTTGAACAAACTGGATCAACGTCTAAAAAACGAGGTTGGAGTGCAAAAACCGTTCGAACCCCTCAAAACATCGCTGCTGTTCAACAGGCAATGTTCAGAAGTCCACGCCGATCTTCCAGACAATATGCTCTACGTCTTGGAATAAGTAACACTTCGGTGAAAAGGATTCTTCGTCAAATTTACATTTTCACCCATACAAAATACAGATTGTGCAATCTCTCAAACCAAGTGACGATCAGAAACGATTACAATTTTGTGAGGAAATGGCCAGAAGACTTGACAAGTAAACCACTTGTGGATGAGCGATAAGGCAAATTTCCATCTCTCTGGTTTTGTTAATAAACAAAACTTCAGAAACTGGTCGGAGAAAAACCCTGGCACACTTCATGAAACGCCTCTTCATGGTCAAAAAGTGACGGTTTGGTGCGCAATGTCGGCAGGAGGAATCATAGGCCCATTTTTCTTCGAGGATATCAATGGAACTGCTGTGCTGTTAACTCTGTGCGTTACATTGCAATGATCCAGAACTTTCTTACGCCAGAACTCGCCCGTTTTCCAGTGAATGAACACACAATGTTCCAACAAGATGGGGCAACAAGCCACACTGCAAGAGTTGCCATGAATGCTGTGAATGCTTTGTTTCCAGGCGGCGTCATTTCCAGAAACGGGGATATCCCTTGGCCCCCTCGCTCTCCAGATTAGACAACCTGCGACTTTTTTGTATGGGGTTACTTGAAAACAAGAGTTTTCAGAACGATCCACCCAGAACTATCCCAGCCCTAAAGCAACGAATTTGGGACGAAATTGAAGGAATACCAGTCAATATGCTGCAAAATGTCATGGAAAACTTCCAGGCCCGGCTACAGAAGTGCATGGATTCCAATCAAGGAGATTTGCTAGATGTTGTATTCAAAAAATATTTTTTTCATTTATTGTACAGTAAATGGCTACCTTTGTACTTTATATTTACAACTATTAAATTAAATAAAAAATTCTTCAAATTGTACAGTAAATGGCTACCTTTGTACTTTATATTTACAACTATTAAATTAAATAAAAAATTCTTAAAATTGTACAGTAAATGGCTACCTTTGTACTTTATATTTACAACCATTAAATTAAAAAAAATTTCTTAAAGAAGTAGTTACTTATTTAAATCTTGCCGTTTCACTGCCTAAGCCTGTAGTTCAATGAGTGTCATCCTTTATGTGGCAACATTGCCCTGGACTTTCGTCCATCTCCACCAAGTAGTTAATACATCAAATGAATTCGCAATTGCGAATAAGGATTACCATCAGCCGTAGAATGGAAGGACGACAATGGAAATTTGTGCCGGACCGGGACTCGAACCCGGATTTCCCGCTTATCGCGAGCGGTCGCCTTACCGTTTGGCTGTCCGTGCACGACTCACGGCCACACCCAATCTTCCATATGTCGTCAACCATCCGTCTACGTCCTGTACTCCTACATCCATTGTGTATGTTCTCGTACAGGTCAGACGTTATACTTGAAAGTCGTTTTCCCGGTATCGGCAGATGAATACGATGTTGCAGTGCCTGTATTATTCTGATTACGATGCAAAGTTCCTTCGAACATGCATGCTGTTAGGGTAGGTCACATATGCGAACAAGCAGCCGAAAAACCAATGTACACTAAATGTGTTCTGTCTCGGAAGCCATTCTGATTAGGGCATATGTACATATGAAGATTTTTACGTCAAACGAGTGTTGCTTCCTATTGCTGAATATTGAACACTCCTCCTGGGACACACAGTGTATGCTTCACTTATTTTACACATATTAGCACATATATTTCATCCGTATCTGTAGCGAATTTCATCCCGAATTTCATATCAATTCTGAGGAATCTTCTAGTTCCGGCAGTAACCAATTGTTGTTTCAAGCAACAGGACTGTCCCTGGTAATATTAAACTACTCTGATGTTTTACACCACGCGACTATTGAGAGAGAACGTTAAATGCATCTGTGGCTCTCTTTAGTGCTCATTCTCACGATGTGGTTGATGCACTGAACAACACAAGTAAGAAGCAGATTGTCCTTCATACTTCTATAGTATTTCAAGCCAATCACTTACAGGAAGGAAATATCAAATTGTCGCTTTAGGACGTTTCAACATGTTACCACTTCTCGTCGTCACCCACAACGCGAGCGACAGTCGGGGAATCTTACCCCCACAGAAATTTTACACAGATATGTATTTACCAAATTTGGTTAAAATTGCTCCAAGAGTTCTGTCTTCATCACAAGCGCTCAGCTGCAATGTGTTAGAGGTATCTGACTGCCACAGTAAATTTTTACATGTAGGAAGTGATACGTGTGGCAACTTTGGAAGAAATTCTTTCACGTTTTGCACAAATACGCCAATATGACACTTCTTTGCGCCGCTCACCCCTGGTGCCCCCTGCCCTAGGGGTGAAGCGATATTGAGACTGCTACCTAGAAGTCCGGCGACGCCGGGAAACTACGGCTGCTTTCGAAAATTCTTGCATATCACATCATCCGACCCTACCACTAGGGGTGATTGTGGTACAGTATGTCACTATATCATTATACACATAATTATACAAATAATGCGTCATGTATATACACAATTTGATTGACACTGCGCCAGATGTTTCTGAACTAAGCTTCCACATCACTGTCTTTTCACCCTCTCCCCTGTGGGTGATGGGTGGCTCTTATCTTCACACAAACTTTTGCAGGCACCCACACGAGAACTTACCAAAGTTTCATACCAGTGAGATGCGTGGTACAAGAAAACACAAAAGACGAACAAACATGCAAACAAATATTCATTTTTATGTATTTGATTGTTGTGGTATATAGTCGAGTCGCTGTGGGCTGGGCATGGACGCTTCGCACGCCTACGTCAACCAGTCACGTAACACTGCTTTGTAAACGTCTCTGCAGCAACGCGTCATTGATGCCGGAGCTCTATAGATGACTTGTTTGCACCTTTGGCCTTTAGCATTTTGCGGTTCAAAGCTATCCGCTCCCGGTAGCTGAGTGGTCAGCGCGACAGAATGTCAATCCTAAGGGCCCGGGTTCGATTCCCGGCTGGGTCGGAGATTTTCTCCGCTCAGGAACTGGGTGTTGTGTTGTCCTTATCATCATTTCATCCCTATCGACGCGCAAGTCGCCGAAGTGGCATCAAATCGAAAGACTTGTACCCGGTGAACGGTCTACCCGACGGGAGGCCCTAGTCACATGACATTCATTCAGTTGAAAGCTGGCTGGGATCATATCACGCCGACTCAGTTAAGGTTGCAGCCTACACTTCCTACGCGTAAATGGGTTACTAGTGTCACTGGATTTAAATATTCTCTTAAGTCTCCATATCTAACTTTTTTTCGGTAATATCGACGATTCGTGCTGCTGTAAAAAGAGCGATGCGCGAAGCGTTCAACCACTACCACCGTCATACCTTAGCAAAAGATCTTGCTGAAAACCCAAGGAAATTCTGGTCTTACGTAGAATCGGTAAGCGGGTCGAAGGCTTCCATCCAGTCACTCACTGATCAGTCTGGCCTGGCAACGGAATACAGCAAAACGAAAGCTGAAATTTGAAATTTAGCGTTTGAGAAATCTTTCACGCAGGAGGATCGTACAAACATACCGCCGTGTGAGTCTCGTACAGATTCCCGTATGGAGGACATAGTGATAGACATCCCTGGGGTTGTGAAGCAGCTGAATGGGTTGAAAATAAAATAATCGCCAGGTCCTGATGGGATTCCAATTCAGTTTTACAGAGAGTGCTCTACTGCATTGGCTCCTTACTTAGCTTGCATTTATCGCGAATCTCTTGCGCAACGTAAAGTCCCGAACGACTGGAAAAAAGCGCAGGTGACGCCTGTATATAAAAAGGGTAGAAGGACGGATCCTCAAAATTACAGACCAATATCCTTAACATCGGTTTGTTGCAGGATTCTCGAACATATTCTCAGTTCGAATATAATGAATTTCCTTGAGACAGAGAAGTTGCTGTCCATGCATCAGCACGGCTTTAGAAAGCATCGCTCCTGCGAAACGCAACTCGCCCTTTTTTCACATGATATCTTGCGAACTGTGGATGAAGGGTATCAGACGGATGCCATATTCCTTGACTTCCGGAAAGCGTTTGACTCGGTGCCCCACTGCAGACTCCTAACTAAGGTACAAGCATATGTGATTGGTTCCCAAATATGTGAGTGACTCGAAGACTTCTTAAATAATAGAACCCAGTACGTTGTCCTCGATGGTGAGTGTTCATCGGAGGTGAGGGTATCATCTAGAGTGCCCCAGGGAAGTGTGGTAGGTCCGCTGTTGTTTTCTATCTACATAAATGATCTTTCCGATAGGGTGGATAGCAATGTGCGGCTGTTTGCTGATGATGCTGTGGTGTACGGGAAGGTGTCGTCGTTGAGTGACTGTAGGAGGATACAAGATGACTTGGACAGGATTTGTGATTGGTGTAAAGAATGGCAGCTAACTCTAAATATAGATAGATGCAAATTAATGCAGATCAATAGGAAAAAGAATCCCGTAATGTTTGAATACTCCATTATTAGTGTAGCGCTTGACACAGTCATGTCGATTAAATATTTGGGCGTAGCATTGCAGAGCGATATGAAGTGGGGCAAGCATGTAATGGCAGTTGTGGGGAAGGCGGATAGTCGTCTTCGGTTCATTGGTAGAATTTTGGGAAGATGTGGTTCATCTGTAAAGGAGACCGCTTATAAAACACTAATACGATCTATTCTTGAGTACTGATCGAGCGTTTGGGATCCCTATCAGGTCGGATTGGGAGAGGACATAGAAGCAATTCAGAGGCGGGCTGCTAGATTTGTTACTGGTAGGTTTGATTATCACGCGAGTGTTACGGAAATGCTTCAGGAACTCGGATGGGAGTCTCTAGAGGAAAGGAGGCGTTTTTTTCGTGAATCGCTACTGAGGAAATTCAGAGAACCAGCGTGTGAGGCTGACTGCAGTACAATTTTACTGCCGCCAACTTACATTTCGCGGAAAGACCACAAAGATAAGATAAGAGAGATTAGGGCTCGTACAGAGGCATATAGGCAATCATTTTTCCCTCGGTCTGTTTGGGAGTGGAACAGGGAGAAAAGATGTTAGTTGTAGTACGAGGTACCCTCCACCACGCACCGTATAGTGGATTGCGAGGTATGTATGTAGATGTAGATGTAGATCGTTTAAGTAGCGGACAGTAAAGGCCTGGCAACTGGGAGCTATTTGTCGTACTTTAGTTGCGGGAACCGGACTTATTCCTGCGGACAGCAGTTAGCATGAAGACTTTCGGAGCCCGGCCGCCTGCCTCCAGCTGCCGGTCACGCGTCCGGCCGGCTCTCTCCGGCAGGCCCACGCGCCCCGAGACGCCCCCGCACCTCGGCCGCGGCCGGCCGCGGAGGAATCGCGTTTCGGCAGTTGCGGCGCGATCCGCGCGCGTGCCGTGAATGCGGGAAAAACAGCGAGCCGGCGCGCGGCTGTGGCTACGTGCGCGGCGTGTCAGCGGTAAACAATGAAGCCGCGACCGGCCCCGGAATCAAAGGAGCGTTAATCACCGCGGCTACGTGAACGGACTGCAGCGTAGCCGCGGCCTGCGACGAGCGCAGTGCGTACTCGCAGGTTTACCCCTGCCGCACAACCAAACTGCTGCACATGAAGAAACCTGTTACAATGAGTAAGTCGACTGGTACGACACTTTGAGGTCGAAAAAGAAATATTCATGAAAGTACGTATTGCACAGTCGTGTACAGTCGGAAAACGTGTGAATAACAGACAAAAAATGAGTGAAACATTCGAAATGTTGAGCTACAGATGGATTAAGAAAGTGCCACACGTTCGCTTATCGAAAGTACGATCCTGTGTCATATCGACCGAAATTTGTAACTGCATTGAAAACTCGTTGGTAGGAAGGAAGCAACAAGTCATCTTCGACTGAGAGTCTTCACAGATGTACAAGTGCTGGATTGATGCATAAATTTGTAAAGCTTTTTCCATAAATAAATACCCGTGACAGACATTTTATTCACCAATAATATATCCTCCTTCGCTGTTTACAACAGGCTGACATCGCTGGGGTAGCGTTTCGATTCCGCGACTGTAGAAATCACGTGGTTCTGAGGCGAGCTGTGTTCGGAGAGCTTTTTTATTCGGAAAGGAATGTTCTTGGAGGTTATTCGATATAGAGCGGAAAGGGTGAAAATCTGCGGGAGTAAGATCAGGTGAATAATGTGGGTGCGCCGGCCGGGGTGGCCGAGCGGTTCTAGGCGCTACAGTCTGGAACCGCGCGACCGCTACGGTCGCAGGTTAGGTTCGAATCCTGCCTCGGGCATGGGTGTGTGAGATGTCCTTAGGTTAGTTAGGTTTAAGTACTTCTAAGTTCTGGGGAACTGACGACCACAGATGTTAAGTCCCATAGTGCTGAGAGCCATTTAAACCATTTTTCTTTCTTTTCTTTTTTTATTCCGTTTGCAAGATGTCTCAATTATTGTCAGTATATGTCAGCAGGGATGGTTACACCTCGGGAGGCATTTCGTGGTACACCACACCGTCGCCATTCCACCAGATGCATAACATTATACGACGGTTGGAACTTAAATAGTGGCAACAATTTATTTACAACCGATACAAAAGAGTTATATGTTTGCACTTGTCACTGTCCTTCAAAGCAGTCACCAGCGTTGCGTAGAACCCGTTGCCAGCGATGTAGAAGGCGTAGTATACAGTTAGCAGAGCCTGTTATGTTGATGGTGCGAATGGAGCGGTCTACTGCCTGTCGAATCGCTGGAACAGTTCTGAAGCGGATGCCACGAAGTGGTTCCTTCATCTTCGGAATCAAACCAGAGTCACAAGGACTTAAGTCACCTGCGACACTTTCTGTGCAACCCACCCATCATTTTGCACGACAAAGCGCGGTCGGATTACAGCGTAAGCTGTGGCTGCTCTGTTGGGTCGATGGGACTGGGAAGTACTGTACCATCCACCATACTCCCCCTCGTAGTTTCTGTGGATGCACTGAGTTCTTTGTTCGGCGAGTTGCTGCTTTGTTTGGGCTAAAGCATTCCTTTCTTTTCCTTACTACGTTAGCATAAAGACAGCATTTCTCGCCAACGCTAACGATACAAGATAGAAATGTCGGTACTGATCACGAGCCAATTGATGTCGAGAATCAGTGATGCACATGTTGCCACTCGCTGATTTTTGTGATTTTGCTCAGAACATGTGACAGGAGTCAGTCAGCCGCGCGGGGTAGCCGCGCGGACTAGGGGGCCTTGTCACGGTTCGTGCGGCAACCCCTGTCGGAGGTTCGAGTCCTCCTTCGGACATGGATATGTGTGTTGTCCTTAGCGTAAGTTAAAGTTAGATTAAGGCCGATGACCTCAGCAGTTTGGTCCCACAGAACTTACCACCACCAGGAGTCAGTTTTCTTTCCAGGCCGTTGCAGGTTTGTCATCATAATCATCGCAACCGGCCAGCTGATGTTCTATGCCGGATAAAGTAGTGCTCCAGACTTCATTCATTAGTATTCCAGCTTATTTACTCCGTCTCCTTTCATCTCTTGCAATTCAGCAAAGAAATACTTTGTTCCATTTACCACCCGTCCTCCTGGCTATAAGCCCTACTATCCCATTTCATTTGCATTAAACCCACCATTACGTCTCCATTCTAGTATGTTCTCCGCTCCATTTATTTGTTTACCTATTTCTCCTACTAAGACAACAAACCTAGAGATAGGAATTCAGGTGGTTAGAGCGGTCAATACCCTGGCCTTTGCGGACAGTGTAGTTTTCATAGCACAGAATGAACAAGATCTGATTCAACAGACAATGACAGCAGGCTCGTAGTGAGTTGAGAGACCGATGACAGATGTGGATGGTAAAACATCTGAAAGGTAATAGAATTCAAATATCTAGGGGCAGTATTCAGTAAAAGCAACTAGACAGTCCAGGAAATAGTAGCAGGAATTCAAGCAGGAAACAAGTCAAGGTTTGCACTCGCAAAGTTGCCAAGTCCCGGCTTCTATCGAGATAGATGAAGATTAGGATCTATAGGACTATAATACAACCTGTCCTATAGGGATCAGGGACCTGGACTCTGACCCAAAAAATAGAAAGAAAAACTCTTGACATTTGAAAATGCAGTTCTGAGAGAGATTTTTGGAGCATTGAAGGAAGGAGACGAGTAGAGAAAAAGGAAAAACTGCGAATTGGAGCAGTCGTACAAGTCACTGTACCCCGTTTCTGTGATTAGAGAGAGAGGAGACTGTATCAGTATGGGCATGTAAAACATCGAGAGTGCCAGATCATCGAGCAGGTGGTGTTAGGAGGCATCAGCGACAACAGACCCAGGGGAAGACTACGACTTAGATGGATTGACGGGACCAGAGACGATATGAGTTCGTCGGGACTAGCTGTAGAAGAATACAAGGACCGAAGAAGATGGAGGAGGCTGATTGGTGAGGCCAAAGACCGACAGCGGTTTGTGTGGCGAACCTAGTAGGTAAGTACGTACTTATATGGATATGGTGTCTGTTCTTTCGGTGGCTCAGATGGATAGAGCGTCTGCCATGTAAGCAGGACTTCCCGGTAGGAGCACACATTTTCACCTGTCCCCGTTGATATACATCGACGCCCGTCAGCAACTGAAGGTATTAATAATTCTAATTCAGTAAGTAAATATCTATCCTAGAATTTCCCAGTCAGTATCTCCTTGTCGCTCGCCGAGCTACCCTCAGTTCCCTAATTGCTTTTGTTTTTAAAGTAACGGTCTCACTGCCAAAAGTCAAAACTGACAAAACAAACAGACAGAACATTTTGTTGCGAAAATTCTGCCCAGTGCACCTATGCAGTGCAGGGCATATTTATTTCTTTTTCCGTCCAATCACCTGTTGCTTTCAGCGGTGTTCGTCTCAGGTACAAAAACTCCTCTACTGGATCTGTAACCCCGTTGACAGTTTGTGCTATTTTCTTTTCAACTTGTTACTTATGCGTTATTTCAGTCGTATTATAACTTACTTTCAGTGTGTCTACATTCTTCGCTACGGTTTGTTTGCATTAGATACGGACAGTACAACGCCACCACGAAAGCAAAGGCGATTCAGATGTTATATATTAGAATTTATTCCTCCTCCATTTTCTCAAGTAAAAGCTGTCACGACTCTCTATGAGGTTACTGAGAATAGAAGTCAAGAAACAAAAACTCCTTGGCTTACTTCTCTTTCAGTTCTGAGTTTCCTTGTTTGTAACTAAGTGTATGCTAGTTTGCAACGGCTCTGCACAGTCATAAAGATTGTTTGGCACGAAAGTCAGGAGTACGGTACAGACTTAATAATAAACTCACATCTGCTGTCGCTTATCATACGTATAAGCATGACTCTGTTCGGTATGTACCTAATAGACTGTACGTGGTAGTATTAGCAATTACATGCTTTTGTGAAAAGTAGTAAACGAGTTTATGAATTTCCCATTTCACTCACAATGAATAACTGGCCTTGTGTGTGAGTTAAACAACGTATTTAAGTCAAGTTGGTGGTCTGCGTCTCTATTTGGTATAAACATTCCACTATACACTTCACTCCTAAAGAGATTATGTAGCAATGTAACACAGTGTAAATATGCCTACCAAATTCATCTTTTCTTGATTTTTCCAATAAACGTAAAAATAAGTAAGAAACAACTTTCTGCCAAGTGGTACACTTTCAACATACAATTATATACGCTGACGGAAAAAAATTACAACACCAAAAAGTAATTAATATAGAATAATTAAATATCGGGTATACATTTGTCTAGGTAACGCATTTAAGTGATAAACGCTGCAAGATCACAAGTTAATGTAAACACGGGAAAAGCCATTGAAAACGTAAAATGCTGGCTCACTGATAACTGGTGTAACCGTCAGAACGTTGAATGCGAGTATGCAAAAGTGCATGCATTGTGTTGTGTAGGTCCGGCTGTCAGTTTGTGAGGTGGAGTTCCATGCCTGTTGCACGTGATCGGTCAATACAGGGATAGTTGATGCTATTTGCGAACGACGCTGGAGTTGTCCGATGATGTCGTATATGCGCTCGATTAGAGACAGGTCTGGTGGTGGAGCAGGCCAAGGCAACATGTCAACGCTCTATAGAGCATACTGAGTTACAACAGCGGTATGTGGTAAACACCACTGGAATGCTGTTCATAATTGGCAGTGCAACATGTCGAACCACCAGACTGACGTACAAATTTGCAGTCAGGGTACGTGTTATAAGCACGAGACTGCATCTGCTGTCATACGATGTCGCACCCCAGACAATAGCTCCAGGTCGAGGTCCAGTGTGTGTAGCAGGCACACAGGTTGGCTGCAGGCCCTCAACTGGGCTCGTTCTAACCAATTCACGGCCATCACTGGCACCGACGCACCATCAGCTTTCATCACAAAACACAACAGGCCTCCACCCCCCCTTCTCCCCCCCCCCCCTTCCCATGAGCTCTCGCTTGACACTGCTGAAGTCGCAAATGGCGGTGGTTTGGGGTCAGAGGAACCCACGCAACAGGGTATCTGGCTCCGAGAGCTGTCCTTGAAGTAACCGATTTGTAGCAGTTCGTTGTGCCACTGTGGTGGCAACTGCTTGTCAGATTGCTGCTGCAGATGACGATGCGCCAAAGACATACGACGAACACAATGGCCTTCCTCCCCCTCGGTTGCGCCAGGTGGCCCTCCGGAAGCCTGTCCTCTTGCGACCGTACATTCCCGTGACCGTTGTTATCAGTAATCATGTACAGTGCTACCATCTTGTCAAGTCTTTCCGCAATATCGCAGAAGGAACATCCAACTTCTCACAGCCCTATTACACGACCTCGTTCAAACTAAGTGAGGTGCTGATAATGACGCCTTTGTCGCGTTAAGCCAACCTTGACTAACATCGACTTACGCGTCAAATCTCTAAGGTATCTAACTCTCACGGCCAATACAGCGTGAAATTTGAACAGGCGTCATTTTTCAGATTTAGAAACCGGCCTACCAACTTTCGTTTATGTTACACAACTCATTCTTGGTGTTGCGATTTTCTCCGTCAGTGTATGTTTTCACGCTGCTACCAATGTTTGCCTTGGCGTCAGTCAGTCTCGAAAATATTGACTAATTTGGCGGCTGACTTGCCCCACCTCTTCTTGCGTGTGATGACTCACGTACCTGCTTCAGCACAGTACACAAAAGCAAATCATTTTTACAGACCTTAACAGGATGAACAGTAATTGTCGAATGTACGTAATTTATCAATTGAAACGTCTCTAATATAATCGCTCGGACGATTTGCAATTCCTTCGTTCGGAGAATTGCATTGATATGAATGACCAAAGGAATTAGAAATAATGAATCTTGCAGACCAAAGCAGAATGTAGACACCACATAGCTGAGAGTCAGCTCTCGGAACTGCCATGCAGCGAACCCGTGTTCAGTTCCCTGTGCTGCCAAGTATATTTCCCTGGCGAGAGGACTGAGATAGGATGCGCTCAGTCGCGGTGGTGGCAATTAAATCGTTTGTATAAAAAGACCTGGCAATACTATTATAATCCATACCAGACTTTCGTAACACACTTTTAATTGTCCATTATAATTATCCGGGCTGTTATGCCGTGGTCGGTTGATGAATTCTGTGGTGATTCCCAACGTTTCGTCTCCGACTGCGGGAGACATCTTCAAGAGGGTCCGTAGCTTGATGGAAGGTCCAACACACACACTGGCTCGCGAGTGGGAATCACCACAGAATTCATCAACCGACCACGGCATAACAGCCCGGATAATTATAATGGACATGATATTTCCGGCCGTGAAAGTTTACATTTTAGTAACATTTTTACTTGCCCTCAATACAATCGTCCTGCTTATGATCACACACGTGGAAGGCGTCGTACACCATCAGCGCGTCGTCCCTATCAGTGTCTCTGTAGGACCAACCTATGCTATGGATATATGATATCTTCTCTCGTGTTGAAGCACATGCCATGAGGAGGTTCCTTCATTTTGGCGACCAGGTCAAAATCGCATGGAGCCATACTGGGTGAATACAGCGATGTTCCAATATCTCCCAAACCAACGTACGCACGGGGTTCACCATGTGGAATGCCATGAACGACGATCGGATCCAGTGCCAGAACGTGCCGTCGCTTTCTTCTCAGTATGGGACGAACGTGGTGTCACGAGAAGGTGCAGTACTAGGCTGCAATGACCGTCTGCCCCTGTGGTACAACCTGATGCAGGATTGATCCCTGGACACCGTAAGCCACAATAAACTTCACTTTGGTACCTGCTGGTTCACGGCGCATGTTCTGTGGGTGGAAGGGCGTTTCCATTAATTGTGCCGATGTTGAATGACATCCCTGTCATCCCGAAACGCTTTGACCCATGCCGCCGCCGTACGAATTGGCAACGCTGCATTACCACACGCCTCACGCACTCCCTGAAAACATTGTTGTGTACTCAGACCATGTGCCACTTCAGTCTTGATCCACGCACGGTTTTCATGTTTCCTAAATTGTTAGGGCGCCCGAACTGGCCTCCCACACTTTCAGACAGTACACACTGCAGCTGACTCAAACACAGTCGTGCCCCCTCACTGCCCTACTTCAGTTGATCTAGTATAAAATGCATGTTTCACCGACAGCCACTTTTATTTTAAAGCCAAATATCGACCGGTTTCAGTTCAAAAAAATGGCTCTGAGGGCTATGGGACTTAACATCTGACGTCATCAGTCCCCTTAGAACTACTTAAACCTAACTAACCTAAGAACATCACACACATCCATGCCCAAGGCAGGATTCGAACCTGCGACCATAGCGGTTGCGCGGTTGCAGACTGAAGCGCGTAGAACCGGTTTCAGTCATGGACCATCTTCACCGATAAGGGTTAAAATGGTGTAAGTCACTACATTACATTTGTCATTATTTAGATAATGTATAGAGCATGTCATGAATATCAATATACGACACAGGACTTTTAGAAGCAAACACACTAGTAGCAAGTGTACACAGACCAGTACTGAAGAGCAGGTCAGCACTGATATGCTATCACCTACACATAGCGCGCATGCCGTTGCAGGCTCATCCATGTTACGACAGTGTTGCCACTACTTTTTATCCAACCCTAGTAACAAGATGCTTCAACTAGAAGTACCGGCTCCGAGGTTTGGGTACCCGACAAGAGCCGGAACGAAGGTGTTCTGACCCAGTGCGCCTTGGTACAACACACAGATGACAAGGCGAAGGATGTCACGCCACGAGTGTCTCCGCAGGTGCTGGTTGTAAGCATTGCTTTAGTGCAGTAGCAAACCTGCTCCTCCCAGAGCGTCCGCCCCCGACACTGGGGGTGGGTTTCCCTAACGTTGAGCTGTAGTAGACGGTAGGTGAGCTTCACAATCCCACCCCCACCCCCCCTCTGCAACATGCACGCGAGTCATTACGTATGTAGCAACTTGACTACTTTTACTTTTTATGTATATAAATGTTGGGGAAGATTACTCTAAGATTTCTACTCAGAAACGAATTACACATACTCTGCCTGAACCCTAGGAAGAAAAAAAAAAGTTGGCCCAGTGGCAGTGGGAATCGTGTTCTGCGGGTTCCGCACAAACTTAATTATGCACATACAGACAGGTGGTCGGATAACAAATGAAAAAAAAATTTTCATGTGATGTAATTACAAATTAACAATTTTCAAACTTCCAGCATGCTGTGGCTCAGAAATTTCTTTTAATCAGTACAACGAAAAATCAATCCGAAATTCAAAATTTCACTTTCTTTTTATTCACCTGTTGTCTAGTTTCTGGCCGAGAGCTATTTTGAAATTATCCTAACGTGGTCAAAAGTAGTATGCCCGAAAAATTAAAACCATGTCAAAAGTTACAGCGCATACAGATAACATTTCCATGCGCTGTAACTGTTCGTTTCCACATTTTTGACACGTTTTAACATTTTCGGAAATACCATTTATGACTATGTTACGATGATTTGAAAATAGGTCTCGGCTCGAAACTAATCATAAAAAAGTGATATTTGCAACTTTTGGACTGGTTTTTCGTTGTACTAACAATTTTCGGATTTTTTCCTTCACTTGTACTACGAAACACTGCTTCTTGACAAATCCCATGATTCTAGCTCCACGGGAAGTACGCTATAGCATAAGTCTTGATGAGTGAGTTTTCGAGTACCAAAATATGTGAAATGAACGGTCATCTCTTCTGATTGCATTGACTCAGAAGCTTCAATTTTGTATACCACCAGAAGACCCTAGACCTCATTATGTGAACTACATTAAAAACTTGATACGTCTACCCGTCCCTGGGGAAAAACTAATCTCAACAGACGGACAGACAGACAGACAGAAACACAGACAACAAACTGAAAAAAATTTCAGTGCGATACAATTACAAATTAACAATTTTCGGATTTTCTCCTCACCTTGCTCGTTGCCAAATTTCATGGCTCTAGGTGGACGGAAAGTACCCCATAGTTTCGATTAGAGACTTTGCGAGTATAAAAAAATGCGACATAAATGGCCGTATCTTTTGAGTGCATTGACTTAGAAACTTAACTTTTTCACACCGCCAAGGGACCGTATATCTCAGTATATGAAATACACTACTGGCCATTACAATTGCTACACCAAGAAGAATTGCAGATGACAAACGGGTATTCATTGGACAAATATGTTATACTAGACCTGACATATGCTTACATTTTCACGCAATTTTGGTGCCTAGATCCTGAGAAATCAGTACCCAGAACAACCACCTCTGGCCGTAATAACAGTCTTGATACGCCTGGGCATTGAGTCAGACAGAGTTTTGATGGCGTGTACAGGTACAGTTGCCCATGCAGCTTCAACACGATACCAAAGTTCATCAAGAGTAGTGACTGGCGTATATTGACGAGCCAGTTGCTCGGCCACCATTGACCAGACGTTCCAAAATTGGTGAGAGATCTGGAGAATGTGCTGGATGGGGCAGCAGTCGAACATTTTCTGTATCCAGATAGGCCCGTACAGGACCTGCACCATGCCGTCGTGCATTATCCTGCTGAAATGTAGGATTTCGCAGGGATCGAATGAAGGATAGAACCACGGGTCATAACACATCTGAAGTGAAACGTCCACTGTTCAAACTGCCGTCAATGCGAACAAGAGGTGACCGAGACATGTAACCCATGGCACCCCATAACATCACGCCGGGTGCTACGCCAGTATGGCGATGACGAATACACGCTTCCAATGTGTCGCCAAACACGGATGCGACCATCATGATGCTGTAAACAGAACCTGGATTCATCCGAAAAAATGACGTTTTGCACATTCGTGCACCCAGATTCGTCGTTGAGTACACCGTCGCAGATGCTCCTGTCTGTGATGCAGCTTAAGGGTAACCGCAGCCATGGTCTCCGAGCTGATGGTCCATGCTGTTGCAAATGTCGTCGATCTGTTCGTGCAGATGGTTGTTGTCTTGCAAACGTCCCGATCTGTTGACTCAGGGGTCGTGACGTGGCTGCAGGATCCGTTACAGCCATGCGGATAAGATGCCTGTTTTCTCGACTGCTAATTATACGAGGCCGTTGGGATCCAGCACGGCGTTCCGTATTACCCTCCTGAACCCACAGATTCCATATTCTGCTAACAGTCATTGGATCTCGACCAACGCGAGCAGCAATGTCGCGATACGATAAACCGCAATCGCGATAGGCTACAATCCGACCTCTATCAAAGTCGGAAACGTGATGGTACGCGTTTCTCCTCCTTACACGAGGCATCACAATAACGTTTCACCAGGCAACGCCGGTCAACTGCTGTTTGTGTATGAGAAATCGGTTGTAAACTTTCCTCATGTCAGCACGATGAAGGGTCGCCACGGGCGCCAACCTTGTGTGAATGCTTTGAAAAGCTGATCATTTGCATATCACAGCATCTTCTTTCTGTCGGTTAAATTTCGCGTCTGTAGCACGTCATCTTCGTGGTGTAGCTATTTTAATGGACAGACAGACAGACAGACGGAAGGACAACGAAGAGACCCAAAACGGTTCCGTTTTTAGCGATTGGGGTACGAAATCGTAAAATTGGCTGCCATCTATGATGCTGATTAGCAAATGAAGCAGCTTCAGAGTGGAATGACCACGCAAGAAAAGTCCTGCAGAGGGACAAACTGTGTAACACAAACGGAAATTTAATTACGACGATCTGTGGAGCGGTGCAGAACGGATAATAGGCTTCCTTGCGTTTTTTCGTGGAGGATACAGTTTCACAGCTCCACAAAGAGAGTTTTGGCGTCATTATCAGTCCCTCCTCCACGATCAAGTTCCGTTGTTAAGCGAGGTCGCAATGGTGGTTCTGTATTTTCAAGAAACTCACTCAGTTTTGAAGAAAAAGAGTAATGGTTTTGCACAGTCCGTACGTACCACTGAAAACACTAATTCCGTGTGTGTTGGTATCGATAGGAGTTCTAACACCTCGGTGCGAAAATTTCCCCCATCATCATATCTCGGAAGTAGGAGAATTCAGAGAACTGTCAGTACAAAATTCAGATCGTGGACCATCTTAAGACTGGGTCGTGTATCTGAAATTTTATGAACAGTTGTTGGCTGAAGTCAGTGAGGATGCAAACTCCGTTCAGAATCGTTGAATAGCCTATGCAGTGCATTTTCACGTGAGTAAAGAGGACTTCCGTCACGAGACTCAAGTAATCTCTGCTCTTTTTCACCACCGCCCACGACACAGTACCAAAATTGCTGTGTGGAGTACAGTGTCGTGTCATAGGGTGATAGGTCCTTACTTTTTTGAGTGTTAATCAGATACTCTAGTCGGAGATATGTCTGAATGCTGTGTCACCGAGTTAGCGACGTGTCTCGTTCCAAGACATTAACTTCGGAATTTGACCTTCAGAACACCTAGTTCCCACAAGATGCAGCCATTTCGTACGTTGCCACGCGGTGTATGGCAGAATGCTCAAATTTTAGGAAAGCTAATATCTCTCAGCCGCAGTAGTCTCCAGACGTTCAGTTAGCCACTTAATTTTGTTGGTACATCAGAAGAGCGTCGTGTACCAGACCAGACCAAAACCCTGGCTCAGCTCACGACAGAGACTGAAGAGTGAGCCGCCAACACCCCAGGCGACACATTGAGCCACATTTTGCGAAAACCGTTTGAACTCCTCACAATTTTATATTCTGCTCGGTAGATTTACAACAACTTATCATGCGTTTCCGTCGCTACTTTTCGTAATTTCTAAAATAATACAAAGTTCGTCCGTTCCTCCGTTGCACTGTTACAGAAGTCTTCACGCTCAGATAAGCATGCTACAGTTTGATGTCTTCGGCTGTGCATGGCATTACTTAACACATGTTGTCATTTGAGTATCGGTCCATTCGCTGAAGCTCACAATAAGTCATCGCGTAAAGTGAGAAAATTGAACGAAAGGCAGAAATGAAAATAATTGTGGCCTCAACTGAAATGCGGTATCAGGGAATATGTATGTGATAAACTTTCAGTTACTCGAATCGCATCAACAGATCTGTAAGAGCATTAAATATAGAACCTTATGATTGAAAAGCACGCCTTGTAGTAGAGACGAGTTTGCAACAACATGGGGAAGCGGAATCGGTAATCGGTTCGACGTGTAAGGAGCGGCAGGAAATACGTGGCAAGGGGAAAGCAATTTCGCGTGGAGTGTTTGCGTAGCGAGCTCGTGCTCCGTCACGTAGGCACGCTTCCAACGCGTCAAAAAAGAAGTTGGCGGAAAGGTGTAGGAGCTAAGATTCTATTTCTGTCAAAAGAAACATTTCCCAGTCTGTAGGACTCGGGAGTATTCGACAAAAAGCATTTTTCTGAATGGAAAAAAGTTACTAAACCAATTATATGCGGGTACGGACGGCTGGATAGTAGCAATGCTTACGCTTTCCTATCTCTGATGTAATTCAGTGATAAAGCCATTGCTGACAGCTGTGATTCCTGGTATAGGGCTTGAAGTCTATAAAGGAAAGTTGAATAAATCTGGTGTTCCCGTATTCAAACCTTTGCTTTCTCCAAAAAATGCTACAACTTTGTAGTGCAGACTTTCTGCATGAGTCTTAATCCACAGTAGGTTAATAGCTTTGTTGCTGTCTTTTGGTCTCTCGACTAGCTCCAGAATGTCTTAAATACACTCCAAGACAAAAAATAACAACGCACCACGTAGGAATTATTCGAATGGGTTGGAAATCGGTAGATGTGATGGACATGTACAGACCAACGAATGATTAAAATTCCACAAAAATTGGTTCATGTAGTGATGAGAAAGAGCTTCACAAATTGAGTTAGTCAGTACCGTGTTGGTCTACCTCTGGCCCTTATGAAAGCAGTATTGACAGAGGTATTGAATGTGAACCTGAGAGATCACGTGACCAACTCTGTCCAATTCGTGCGTTAGGTCGTCAAAATTCCGAGTTGGTTGAAGGATCCTGTCCATAACGCTCCAATCGCACTCAGTTAGGAAAAGACACGGCGACCTTTCTGGCCAAGGTAGGGTTCGGTAAGCACCGAGGCAAGCACTAGATATTGTCATCGAGCGTGAACTGACATTATGTTCCTGAAATCTAAGCCCAGAATAGCGTGCCATGAAGGATAACCAAACCAGGCGCAGAGTATCGCCAATGTACCACAGTGGTGTAAGGGTGCCGCGGTTGACAACCAAAGGCTGTGAGGTGCCGGGGTGAAGAAGAGTTTGTACCTCTTTAATTCAGACGAATTTTGCATGAGAACGAGACATGCACTCGACACCCTCCTTACCTACCAGCTAATTAATTATGCGCGCAACGGTAACGGAAGGAAATGATGATGGACCTTGCTAGTTGGTAAAATAAGAAGTGCACACTCACAATAATTTAACAAAAATCGTAATCTACTCAAAAAAAGAGAACTTTATCATAATAAACAACAGGAAATGAGAATTCTGCCTATATCTACGAAACGATATGCAGATTAAATATTACAATGAGATTTATTATATATCAGAACATAAATGCACATGATTGTCGACACACCCAGTAGGTTAAAGGATAGGATATACTGATATACGATGAGAATAAGAGCTGGCTCGAGAACAAGGGGCTCCTACTCTCTGTGATGCAATAGATTGACGATAATGACTGGAGGTCCAAATGAATCAAATATTAATCTCCCGACTATATAGAAGTATCGCAATTAGTACTGAGAGCTCAAATGGGATCACATGGAGAAACAAGCAAGGTGGACTTGTAGCAAAGCGAACGCGCGTGATACTGAGGGATTCAGTGTAAAATTGATAAGGTCCTACAATGCCGGAGCCGCAAAATGCTGTACCAGTACTGAAATCTGCAGCACGTCGTCGGTAGGCAGCGTCCTGATGATGTAGGCGCCGACTTCTGCCGTGCAGCAACTCTGTGTCAACCCCTGGCCGCGAAGGCTGTCCGAGAATTCTAAGTTCTTCCGAAAGCGAGCCACCAAGCCGCAAGACCGTCCGACTCCGAGGAAGATCAGATCCCTAATCCACTGCCCGCGCAACGCAAGAGCGAAGCCAACATTGCTCTACTCCTTACTCTCCTCGAAAACTGCGAATCAGCATTCAGTTATGATTCCAAAGTTCCCCCACACTGTCTCAGAACGTCATTCGCACCAATAGCGACCGTTCCCTCCAATTTCGAGCGGGGCTTTATGACGTCAACTAGACCCAGTTTAAGTTGACCAATCGTGCCTCTGCTATTCAGCGGAGGGCACTGAACTTGCCATTTGACTGGCTACGAAAACAACATGCCTAGACCACCAGCCATCTGGCGCCAGACAGTCCCTCCCAGCAAGGGCACAGTCCACAAGTATTCTCAGAATCAAGAGGACAATGCAGTCAGTCGGTGCCAGGAATCTTCGTTCCGGACGCGCCGCAATGGTAAACACATAAACTGCGGCGACACTCAGACGTCTTGCAGGTCGTTTCGCCCTGCATACAATAGGAGAAACTCGACCGACGTCAGTCGTTCCGCCAGGTGCTTAACCCTATTGGCTCGAATGGCTCTGAGCACTGTGAGACTTAACTTCTAAGGTCATCAGTCCCTCAGAACTTAGAACTACTTAAACCTAACTAACCTAAGGACATCACACACATCTATGCCCGAGGCAGGATTCGAACCTGCGGCCGCAGCGGTCGCGCGGTTCTAGGCGCTAGGCGCTCCGGCCGACTCTTAAGCCTATTGTACGAACCCTTCAGAATTCAGGAAAGTGCAGCCCCCAACCAGAAACGCAGTGTGCCGCGTCCTCTGATGCTCTCCTCACACAGGCCACCCAGGGAAGTAAATCAACATGTTTAGGAATCAAATGAAAAGTATTTTTTTGAGCTCTCAGTACAAATTCATTACAATAACCTTATTCAGTCTGTTACCACCATGTAATGACAAAGAACATTAATAAAATTGACGAAAATGAGAGGGGACATGCAAAAGAGGGCATGGAACCTCTCAAGGCTTACTCCTATGGAATAACAAGACATCCTAAATCATGAAACTTCCTGGAAGATTAAAACTGTCTGCCCGACCGAGACTCGAACTCGGGACCTTTGCCTTTCGCGGGCAAGTGCTCTACCAACTGAGCTACCGAAGCACGACTCACGGGCGGTACTCACAGCTTTACTTCTGCCAGTACCTCGTCTCCTGCAATGTTCGCAGGAGAGCTTCTGTAAAGTTTGGAAGGTAGGAGACGAGGTACTGGCAGAAGTAAAGCTGTGAGTACCGGCCGTGAGTCGTGCTTCGGTAGCTCAGTTGGTAGAGCACTTGCCCGCGAAAGGCAAAGGTCCCGAGTTCGAGTCTCGGTCGGGCACACAGTTTTAATCTGCCAGGAAGTTTCATATCAGCGCACACTCCGCTGCAGAGTGATCTCATTCTGGATCCTAAATCATCATTGCAGGTTGTCGGTCCGAATGGCTGTCGACAGTCAAGTTGGTATCCCACAGCTGTCGGGGTGTTTCCAGACACGACTTCGCTAATCATCGGAGCTCAGTTCGAAGTGGGACTTGTCACCACTGCAGCCAATGGGACTCCATGCTGAATGTGCCCGACACCACTGCAGATGGGCTCGTTGGTGTACACAGGTCAACGGTAGTCAGCGCAGGGGTCGCCGTGAGCTCAACACCCCTTCCTATACACTGGCTATTAATGGTCCTTGTGCTCACTGAGGCACCATTTGCACGTCGGATCGATGATAATGATGGGTCCGCGGCTCTGAGTGTGTCTCCGACACCTGCTCGGTCCTGCCATTCTGTTGTCTCTACAGCTCGATCGCTAGCTCGTTGTCGCTGCGTTCGGCTGTGGTTCACTCATTCCTGCCTACATCGTCGAACAGTGGCGTCGCTCCTATTCCAGCGTCGAGCGATTCACCCAATACTCCAGCCGACTTCGTTGAATGAAGATAGTAACTGTTCTCGAAAGAACAGATACCATTGATGGCCGTGAAGCTTCTCTGGAATAAGTGATAATTGATTGGAACCCTCAGCTGCCGACAGGCGTCCTTGACATACCTCGATGGGGGCAGCTGAAAATGTGTGCCCCGACCGGGACTTGAACCTGGGATCTCCTGCTTATATGGCAGACGCTCTACACGTCTGAGCCACCGAGCACACAGATGAATAGCGCGATTGTAGAGACTTATCCCTTGCACGCTTCCCATGAGATCCACACTCCCAACTGACCACATTTTCAGCTGCCCCACCGAGGTATGTCAACAACACCTTTCGGCAGCTGAGGGTTTCAACTAATTATCGACTTCTTTGAACTCAACTACATCTCCTCCCTCAAATGCTGACCTTTGCGTGTATTGTTCACGCGCTTGTCCGCGAAGCAACGTTAATGTCCAACATAGTACACGGATTGAAATTCGCAAAGATTTTGTACATGGTATCGAAATGTCACCCTGTTTACTATCCTTGCCAACTCTTCGCTGAAATATCGCTGCGACTGCGACATTACGTAATCAACCGTCGGCAGCCAAAGTTTACAATTTTGCATTTCCAGCCGACATCTGTATGAATATGAATTTTTGATTAAATTTGCATAACTCTTTCATGATGCATTTTTCTTTTTTTTTTTCTTGGAGTGTGTAACAATACATTTATGGAATAGTCTTTTGGTACTCCTTATTTGAGAAAGTCCTTGTGTCACAATTTTAGTTTTTTACCCTGGGGTACAGTAGCGATGGCGGCATTTACGACTAAAATGTATCCTACACGAATACGAATTTCTATAAAAAAAGAAAAGCTCCGCTTTCTGAGCCAGGCAGGAGAACCAGGACCGATCGACCTCCGTGTCATCCTCTCGCCAATGACGTCACTGGGATGCGATACGGAAGCGCATGTGGCCAGCACTAAAGCAGTTTCTCAACTGTAGTCACGAGACTGAGTGCACATTGTTTCAGTCCTCCTACGAAGGAACCATTTGTGACAGCATAGGGAATCGACCCGAGTCCTCTGCATAGCAGCCAGAGATGCTGACCACTGAATTACGGAGGCGCACAATTTCTGTGGGAAGGGAGTTTTTTATGTAAGACTCGACTGTGAGGTAGACTATAGTGAACCACATTCCATTCTCAATTTTAGAGTGGTCTGTACAAATATGTAAACGATCCTGCCGGTCCATCTCGAACAACCACAAGAGTTATTTGTGGTGCTACGTCTGAATAAGCAAAAGGTCATTCAAAATTTGAGAGTGTTAAACGAGGTTACCTCCCTCTCCTTGCTAAAAAGAAACGGAACGTTGTACTTCAGTATTAGAAAGACATTTGTCCGTTATGAAAGATTGCAGGGCACTCTCACTTCTGATTCTGTGTAGGGAATACGATCTATGGCGATTTGACTTCATACATTGTGATGAAATGGTGGGCAGCAATTTATGGTCTTGTTTACATGCTCTAGGGAAAGAAATACGGAAAGGTCCACCTGCGTTCAAAGGGACAGCGTGCTGAATTAAACGACTGCAGTAAAAGCACGGCGTTGGTGAGGTGACAAAGCGCGTTTTTTCTGGAGAATGCAAAGGAGTCATTTCCAGATGGCTTGGCGCCGGACAGGGGCAGACGTCCAGGTACACGACCTAGCACCGAAAAGTCGCCGACAGCGCATTGTAGGCCTTGTTAGGGAGCAAGCCGCCAAAAGAAATGTAAATGTTCTGCAAATGTCCGTGGGACAGGGCAACTGGCGTCCATACATCCAGACTCTGTATCAAAACATTTATTGTTGATGCGAGTTTATGGCCGTTCTTTGCAAACTTTGAAATGGATGCAACAGGGGAGATAACAAGCTGTTTATGGAGGGCTGTGCTTCCACCCTCTATTGTGTTAGCAAAAGACACGGCATATGTGTGGGAAAGAGGCTGTGAAGCTGAAGTTTTTTCCGTTTTCTATCAATTAACTTAAGTCTCTGATTGGTCAAATCGGTTTGCAGTGCAAAGACCATTCTCCGAACTTAGAATGCCGGGCTCCAGATCGTGATTGCCTTGTGCGAAATTGGGGGAAGTAAAAAAAGAGAAATGTGCTTTTGGAACCGAGCTGAGGAGGCAACACAGAGAAAGGGAGATTGGCACTCTTGTACAAGTCTCTTGTACTGGCGCTTCACTAGAAAAGAACTGCAGGTCTCTACCTAAACGGTGAGACTTGTGTACTTTGCTAGGTTGCGACTTAGAGCCTGTGCCAGTCACCTTCTGAACCATCAGAGATACTGCTTATATCATCACGGTCACAACGAGTGACGCGTGCGTGTACTTATTTGTCTTGAGTCAGACGTCTAAACATTTGACGTATTCCGACATGCACAGTCGTGGCACGAAGTCAAATTGGTTTGGCAGACCAGCAAACGGGTCCACCTGCACACTGGAATCGATTGGGGTTCCAGAGACTCTTAGGGAAGTACCTGCGTTCTGAATTAACCGAAACCGAGACCGCGTACTTGCATTTTTCGGGAACGCGCATTTAATACCAGATTTCCGCCGTCCATGACTTCAGTCGCCGAACGCATCGTGATGTGCCGCCTTGACAAGTAGGATGGTAAAGTACTCGCTGCTGCGACGTAGGTCTATAATATCTATTTCTCAGCACCCTGTTCTTTCGAACCATATTTTTCCTTTTTTCTTGTATGGTAGAATATAGATGCTTGGTGGTAGCGTAGTTTGATGCCATAAGCTGGATTCACGTCTATGAAGTACGATAGAGAGTGTAGTTTCCTGGTTAGTGTCGTGTGTCGATCCCCAGCAGATCACTTTGTCCACCATAGATCCCATTTTAGTAAGGCTTTTGTTTAATAAATATTTTTTGTATGATGTATTGTTGTCTTGTCACGTTTAAGATCAATAAATCGATTGTGAATTAGACTACAACGTCTCCCTGAGTTCTGATTAACAGTTCCTTCGCATTTTTATGGCAGTCTAGATCAGAAACATAAGAAGTAGCTTTTTCACTTGGTGTCCACTGCATGGATCTTTTACGTAATTAACAATAATCTTCTTTCACGTTGCATCCACTTCCGCGGACAGTTGTCTTCCTGGCAGAATGTACCTTTGAAGAGAGGAGGAGTAGATTAGTGTTTAACGCCCCGTCTACAACGAGGTCATGAGAGACGGAGCACAAGCTCAAATTAGTGACGTATGGAGAAGGAAAGCGACCGTGCCCTTTGGAAGAAACCTTTCCAGTATTTTTTATTTATTTATTTATTTATTTATTTATTGTTCCGTGGGACCACATTAAGGAGAAGTCTCCATGGTCATGGAACGAGTCAATACATGAAATTATAACACGATTGTAGAAACAGATAAAATGAAGTATAAGAAACATATTCAGCTGACACGTCGTTAGTTTAAATAAAGAAAATCAAGAATCTAACACTGGAATTTGCTTAATTTTTTAGCTCTTCCAGGAGCTCCTCGACAGAATAGAAGGAGTGAGCCATGAGGACACTCTTCAGTTTAGACTTAAAAGCGTTTGGGCAACTGCTAAGATTTTTGAGTTCTTGTGGTAGCTTATTGAAAATGGATGCAGCAGAATACTGCACTCCTTTCTGCACAAGAGTCAAGGAAGTGCATTCCACATGCAGATTTAATTTCTGCCTAGTATTAACTGAGTGAAAGCTGCTAACTCTTGGGAATAAGCTAATATTGCTAACAACAAACGACATTAAAGAAAATATATACTGTGAGGGCAATGTCAAAATTCCCAGGCTATTGAATAGGGGTCGACAAGAGGTTTTCGAACTTACACCACACATAGCTCGAACAGCCCGTTTTTGAGCCGAAAATACCCTTTTTGAATCAGAGAATTACCCCAAAAAATAATACTATATGACATAAGCGTATGAAAATATGCGAAGTAGACTACTTTTCTTGTTGAAATGTCACGTATTTCAGATACTGTTCTAATGGTAAATAAAGCGGCATTTAGTTTCTGAACAAGATCCTGAACATGGGCTTTCCACAACAGCTTACTATCTATCTGTGCGCCTAGGAACTTGAACTGTTCCGTCTCGCTTATAACATGCCCATTCTGTCTGATTAAAATATCAGTTCTTGTTGAATTGTGAGTTAGAAACTGTAAAAACTGAGTCTTACTATGATTTAGCATCAAATTATTTTCCACAAGCCACGAACTTATTTCATGAACTACATTATTTGATAATGTTTCAATATTACACACAAGATCCTTCACTACCAAGCTGGTGTCATCAGCAAACAGAAATATTTTTGAATCACCTGTAATATTAGAAGGCATATCATTTATATAAATAAGAAACAGCAGTGGCCCCAGCACCGATCCTTGGGGAACGCCCCATTTAACAGTGCCCCATTGGGACTGAACATCATTACCACTCTCAATATTGCGGAGAATTACCTTCTGCTTTCTCTTCTTAAAGTAAGAGGCGAACCAGTTGTAAGCTACTCCACTTACTCCATAATGTTCCAACTTCTGCAGTAATATTTTGTGGTCAACACAGCCAAAAGCCTTCGTTAAATCAAAGAAAACACCTAACGTTCGCAACCTTTTATTTAATGCGTCCAAAACCTCACAGAGAAAAGAGACTATAGCATTTTCAGTTGTTAAGCCATTTCTAAAACCAAACTGTACATTTGACAGCAAATTATGTGAATTTAAATGCTGCAGTAACCTTGTATATACAACCCTCTCGATAACTTTAGCAAATACCGACGGCATAGAAATAGGTCTATAATTGTCAAAATTATCCCTGTCTCCCTTTTTATAAAGTGGCTTCACTACCGAGTACTTTAATCGGTCAGGAAACCGACCACTCCTAAAGGGAAAGTTACAGATATGGCTAAGTACTGGGCTAATATACATGGAACAATACTTCAGTATTCTGCTAGATACTCCGTCATATCCATGAGAGTTCTTGGTCTTTAGTGATTTAATTATTAACTCAATCTCCCTCTTGTCAGTATCATGGAGGAGCATTTCAGGTAACAGTCTCGGAACACTTTTTTTCTAAGAGCGCTAAGTGATTCCCTGTTGGTACTAGGTTTCTATTTAGTTCACCTGCTATATTCAGAAAGTGATTATTAAATACTGTACATATATGCGACTTATCAGTAACACGGACATTCCCACTACGCACTGATTCTATATCCTCGACCTGTCTCTGCAGACCAGCCAATTCCTTTACGACTGACCATATGGTTTTAATTTTATCCTGAGACTTAGCTATTCTATCTGCATACCACATACTTTTTGCCTTCCTAATAACTTTTTTAAGCACCTTACAATACTGTTTGTAATGGACTACTGCATTTAGATTGTGACTGTTTCTAACGTTTTGATATAATTGCCACTTTGTTCTACAAGATATTCTTATACCTTTAGTCAGCCACCCAGGCTGCCTGTTTGTGCTAGTACCCTGTTTTGAACGTTCTAACGGAAAGCAACTTTCAAAGAGCACGAGAAAAGTCTTGAGGAAAGCATTATATTTATCGTCTACTGTATCAGCGCTATAAACATCTTGCAACTCTTGTTCCTTGATAAGGTTTAGAAAAGTCTCTACAGCAACTGCGTCAGCTTTCCTAAAAAGTTGGTAACTATATTTAACATGTGTTGCAGCACAAAAATCTTTTAGACTTAAAATTTGTGCATCATGATCTGAAAGGCCATTCACCATTTTGCTAACAGAATTCCCTTCTAGTAATGACGAATGAACAAAAATATTGTCTATGGTTGTTCTACTGTTCCCTTACACTCTCGTTGGAAAGAATACGGTTTGCATAAGATTATATGAATTAAGGAGGTCTACCAGCATCCTTTTCCTTGCACAATCACTTATACAATTTATATTGAAGTCACCACATATAACTAACTTTTTGTATTTCCTATAAAGTGAACCAAGAACCTCCTCTAGCTTTAGCAAAAATGTTGTGAAATCGGAGTCTGGGGATCTATAAATAACAACAGTAAGAAGTTTAGCTCCACTAAATTTAACCACACCTGCACAACATTCAAACACCTTTTCAGTGCAGTACTTTGAAACATCAATTGACTCAAATGGGATACCATTTTTCACATACATGGCTACTCCCCCACACCGCAAAGAGCTCCTAGAAAAGCTGCCAGCCAACCTGTATCCTGGTAAAGGAAGCCTCTGAATTATCTCCTTATTTAAGAAGTGTTCAGATATACCAATAATTTCAGAGTCAACATCTATAAGCAGTTCACGAACTTTATCTCTAATGCCTTGTATGTTTTGATGAAATATACTAATTCCCTCATTAATCGGATACCTAAGCTTTGTCGAAAGTGGTTTCTTTGTTAGAGAGACTTCCCTTAAGCAGGAATACCTGTCAGCTGACTTCAATCTAAAAAAGGTACAGCTCTAACACCCACAACTACCGGAATTTTCCCATGAGTGATCCCACCACCCCCACCTATGCTGTCACCTATAAGCTTTGCCAACCTCCCCTTTCCATACCTGTTGAGGTGCAGGCCATGTTCCTTAAACGATTTTGAGAAATCACGGAAAACTTCACTCAGGAGGGCTGGACGTGTGTTTGAAGCGTCTTCCTCCCAAATGCGAGTCCAGCGTGCTAACAACCGTGCTGCCTCGCTCCATGACTGCACTGGTGACCCCTGGGTCAGCTGTCGAGGCAGGCGCGCCCCGCCCCGGCTGCTGCTCCTACGCTCCCATGCGTTAATTTTTTTGGCGTGGGTGTGACCCGTCATGACTGATTGGCCCGACTGCCTCGCATTTATATTACTATAATTATTTGGTCGCACCTGAAGCTGAAGCTTTAGGCTTCGAAACCGGAAGTGTAATAAATAAGTAAGTTCTGGCAACTGAAGTAATTTTTTATTCAGTTAACCATCGATGAAAACCAGCATGTACTCTGGACACTCCTACAAATTGCTACTAAAAATCTGTTTTATAATTAAAGGCGGAGTGGTGAACTTGATGGCCGCTCTAAGTGACCCTCAGTGGTGATGCGTTGATCTCGGGATGGTAACGATGACGCTGCAAGGTGCTGATTCCACTTGACGGTAGCGTAAATGGGACTTCCATTTCAGTGGCCGACATATCTTCTGCAGGACCAATAGTCTATTTTCAGATGAGTCTCTGTCATTTGCAATAAGACTTGCACCTACCACTTCGTATAGAGATTCGCGAGGTGAGAGTGGTTGTTACCGTGTCAAACTGCAGAGTGCTCTTCATACAGTGCAGTCTTTGCTATCATTAACAAATTTCATTTTATGTGGGGGAAAGTGGCCCAGAATGAATAGAAGGGCAAAACGACACACTGTTTTTCTTTTTCTTTTAATTTGGCGGCAGACGGGATCATAGTGTTCGCTTCGATTGCTTCTGGTGACTACACTTTGCCCACGAGCCAATAATCTTTGCCTACTTCCATTTGGTGACGTGAGACTAGCGAAACCATTTTAAAAGTCAATGACACCAATATTTCTCTTAGAAAACTTTTAAAATTGTGCAGTGTTGATCATTTGTATGGAAGATTTACTCTCAGGGAGACATCTTATAAAATCTTATAAAGGTAAGTCTTTAAATGTGCAGCAGTATTTAGATTGTGTGTACTTTATTTATCATGGTTGTGACCAAAGATTACGCTTGTGTTGAAAAGGGCTATGACGCAGGACTACGTCCTTTTTTTCACTGCTCCGTCATATATCTTCCCGACTGCTGAAATGCAGTGTGTCTGCTTACAAACACTCTATTGCGAAATTAAAACAGGAACTACTAACAAGAAATAATTTGCCATACATTTTGCTATGATTCCCTAGCGCACATTGATAATTTGTTGGGTTTACTGCTCTAAAAATTAAGGTATAATATAATGTTTATGCTATAATTCAAGCTTACGTTAACAGTATAATAGTAAAAATAAAGGAATAAATGAAAAAGTTGGCATTTTGTCCCACTTTTCAGCCCAAAATGACTCTAAAGCTTTGAAATTGTGAATTCATGGCAAACCAAGGTATTTTGTATGGACTTATTTATAAATATGCTACTCTAGAAAAGTCAATCTAATGTAAAATTGCATTTATATAAGTTTAATTGGCATAAACTAGCTCAGAAAGACAACTAACAATATGTCGTTTTGGGCCCCCTTTCCCGTATACGGGTCACAGACATACGTGGAGCAGTCTTGAGCTGCCATAACAATATTTTTCCAAATGTATGTGCAAAAATGTCCGTTAAATTATTTGGAAACAGATGGAGAGGACTGGATTGATGTATGGTTTCTTCTTGCCTCCATATCATATTCGAGGTCAGGCGTAATTAATTGTTCTCACGCCATGCTCTATATTAACATTATGCGTGGGTCGTGGGCCGTATGTTAATAAAACAGATGATTTGTTAAAAAGCTGTTATAATTTATAAAGATACTAGAAATAAATCTTTATTTAATTCCTACTGAAGACAGATTTCTTTCTTTCAGAATTGTAATTCAGAGCATTCAGCAACGAAGATCTTCCTAGCTGTCCCGTCTCTTTGTTCTGCACCACATTCATGAGTTTAAACATAACTATCACTATCATAAGCGATCGTAATGAATGGATGATGTCATAAAGAATGCTTATTCTGGGAAAATTTCGAAGTGTTGTAATTGAAAAAATGAAACATACACTTGTTTAAGTGCAAATACGGGCAGGGATTTGTATAAGACACTTGTCTGCTGTATACAGTCTAAAGGTACAGGACTGGTCCCAGTTCATATTCTGTAAAAACATTTTCATGTTCTGGATCGAAAATCATGTCATAGAACGTGATAATTTCTGGCTCTTGAATTATTTTTTCGTTTTTCCTTCCAAGCTGCGGCGTAGAAATGCGCCGGCGGCTATCTTTGCGTTATTAAAAATACCTCGGAGTCGCATGCCATCACTGAGATGCCATCGGATGCTCCATTTTTGCGGTGGAGCTATCGGATTTCGATGTGAGAAACCGAGGCTTAAGGCATGTCGACGTCAAGTCCCGCGTTTTTCGCCTGTGTAATCGGGGGAGAGGGAAGGCCTCGCTTCTGACCATCTGGAGAGGACGTTTCGTTCCGTAATTAAATACGGAAATAGTTCTGCAATTAGACGTACACTCCAAAAATCAGCTTATGTTTCATGGATAGATGCCTCTCGCGATGTAGCTTCATTTCCGTCTTATTTATTATGTAATAACAGTACACCCATAGTGTTTCTAATTTCGTTAACCTGATTGATGGTCGTTATGTATGACGGTTCGTATGGCTAACGGATTCAAACATATTCACACTCCCTGCTCTGCGATATAAGAAGACAGTTTAACGGCGTGAAATTTTAAATCTTCGCTACCACTGACGAACGTTGTAGATGCGTGGCTCGTATTACCAACAGCTGGACACTTACATAACTTTTACGAGTATGGAGCAGCACATAAAAAACTAACATGATTTAATACGTTGAACTTACGAAAGCCTTTCATTATTTAGCAAATCGTGTACGTGTTTGGTCGGCCTCTACTGGCTCAGCTCAATGTTAAATATGCTAAACTTTTGTTATATCTTTTTATGTCATTTTATGGACTGTGCTGCATTCACTGCCCTTACATTACCAGGGCTATTCGGAAAGTAGGGTCCGATCGAACGCGAAATGGAAAACACAGTGAAAATAAAAATATTTTATTTTCAACAGCTTACTACACCTTCCAGCTACTTCTCGACATGGTCGCCGCTCATATGTAGGCATTTTTCGTACCGTTTTACCAACTTTCCAATACCCCCGTCATTGAAGGCAGTCGCCTGTGCTTTCCACCACCTCTCTACGCTGGTCTGCATTTCGTTGTCTGTGACAAAATATTGTCTTCATGGCCGGTTCATGTGAGCAGAGATGAACATCAGAGAGAGCCAAGTCCGACAGGTACATTAATTGGGGCTGCATGAAATCAGGTGAAACCTCTCAGCGGGCTCCCTTACTTGGCGGGAGACACCATTATTGTAGACATCTTGACGTGTTCACTGTATGCTCAGAACTGAAAATACCGTCGTGAGGCGATCGACAGGCATACTAGAGACAAGACCCAACACATGTGTGCTAAGTTTAATCAGATTTTCATTGTCGCTTCCATTTCGTGACGTATCGGACCTTACTTTACGAATAGCTCTCGTATTTACTATCCTGAGATAACCTGTGTAATTGACCACAGATATCCTATCACCGAAGGCAATATGTTTGTGCACGATAAAATTTTAGTTACTTCAAGTCACACGTCATGCAACTGGCATCTCAACCCAGGCATACAGTTAACACTCTATATTTTTGATACGCTCGTAACAAGTTCCATTTACTCGTCATACATATGTGGCAAAGCTAACAAAGCCTTTTCAACAAACCGTACAATATAGTAAAGTATCTATGAAACATTGCACTAGCTTTGTATTGCCACGTTATTCTGTATGTAAAACCAAAAGAAACTGTTACACCATCCATTATTTCAATTGTTGTTATTCTCATTTCATTCAAGTTATTATGGTTTCTTGTTGCTGTTATTAGTACTATGTTATTGTTATAAAGAGTATTGCATATGTAATACTCCATGCTTTTTGTTCAGTGTAATGCTATTAAGAGAATTTTGAGAACGATCCACTTATCTCAAATTTTAGAAAAAGTAAGCTACATAAATTAACAAATCGTTTACTTTAGAGCGCAGAAGGACTTTCTTATTCCTTATCTTTGTTCACTTCTGTTGCTGCTGCGTGTCTACTCCTCTTCTTGAATCACGTGAAGGCAGGAATGATAGGCCTGGATTGTACTTACCATCCACAAGAAACGTCGTGTTCTCGAGGAAAACAAACGAAATTTGACAGACGAATTAATTTCGCTTAAAATATAACAGACGAAAAATAAAGCGATGGCACAAGGCTGTTTTGCAAATACAGGTACTATATAGTCTGCGTAAGTCCACATAACCGAAGAACATCGCCTATAAAAATGTGGGTGTATATTTATATGTGTTTGTGTGTGTGTGTGTGTGTGTGTGTGTGTGTGTGTGTGTGTGTGTGTGTGTGTGCACGTGCACGTTTGACACACGTTGAATCTAGCACTAAAGAAGAATTTGTTCAAATTATGTCTTATGAACGACAGAATGACAGGTATTTCCATTCAGGTCGAATACATGCACTTGGTCTCTGGCTGCATACCTTGGTAACAGAGTTTTGGAGTTGATACTAATTACTTTCTTTCTACCACATAGCACGTTCTTTCACTGTAGTCGTCCTACCTGAGAAATGTAACAAAATTGCACCCTCAACCGTAAAGGACAGCGTTACAGGCACTCATGTCGTCATCTCTAACTTTCTCTGATCTGATTACTTTTGACACAGATAAACAAAGGATCTGGGAGAAGGGGCATGCCTTCATCTATTTCAGAAGTCTGTATACGTGGATACATTCTGTTTCTACGCTAACGTTTTCTGTGACGCACTTATATTTCCATAAGATATATCACGGCATAAAATACCGGTGTTCAAAAACAGTCATTCGATTTTACAAAACGTGTTCTACATCTGTGGTGTCACCGCCAGACACCACACTTGCTAGGTGGTAGCCTTTAAATCGACCGCGGTCCGTTAGTATACGTCGGACCCGCGTGTCACCACTGTCAGTGATTGCAGACCGAGCGCCACCACACGGCAGGTCTAGAGAGACTTACTAGCACTCGCCCCAGTTGTACAGCCGACTTTGCTAGGAAAGGTTCACTGACAATTACGCTATCATTTGCCGAGACGATAGTTAGCATAGCCTTCAGCTACGTCATTTGCTACGACCTAGCAAGGCGCCATAGCCTTTGATAATTAATATTGTGAAGCATGTACTGTAACGAGAGATGTTCACCAATTGTGGATTAAAGCTAAGTATTACATCAACTACGTACTTTATTTGCTACTATAATTTCCCTTAACTGTTCCAGACCTCACGCCAGTCTGGGTGAGCTTAACGCGTGCCTTTCGGCTACCTTACAGTGGCTTGGCTGTCTGGCCAAGTCACTACACATCAATGAAGATAGAAACTTGGGAATACACAGTTTTTATTTTCAAAAGAACAATCCAATTATACAAGGATACATATTTTACACATGTGCTCATGCAACCTTGGGGTGCTATTAACAATTACGTTTACGACCAAAGTTTCCATTTTTCTTTTAAAAATGTTCGATGTCCCCTTCACGAATGTTGTCAAACACATTCCACACTTTTGCGAACATGACTGGAGTTACTATATTCTTCTGCTGTTGTCACGCAGTGTCGATGTTCATTCGACGTTCTTGCAAGGAGAGGCAAGTAGATGAGGTCTTTCACAAACATACCGTGGAATCTGGATCAGGCGTCCTTGGGGGGCGATAGGTCAACGCGAAATCCGTACTTCGCTTCCACCGCTTGAGGCAGCTCATTATTAAGAAATGCTCTTACACGCAGGTACCAGGTGTCCGTCAGGTTAAAATGTGCAGCTTTCGGCATGTTCTCACAGTTGTGGAAAAGCCGTATCTCCGACGTATCTAGGTACTCGATTCGTCCGACGATCTTTTCGCGGGAAAGGACCCAAAACGTGCGAAGATTTGGAGTCTCTCTCGTGATAAGGTACGTGGTTTCCGTGTTCCCCATATTCGTAGGTTGAGGAGGTTCACTTGCCCATTTAAATGGAAGGAAGCCTCGTCACTGAACACTAAACGTGGAAGTTATTGTTATCTTCCATCTCGAAGCACAGTTCCCAAAACTGTACATGGTGCTGTCTATCACCGTGGTGGAGGGCTTGTAGCAAATGAATCTCGTATGGTTCGAAACAAAAACGTCTCTGCAAAAGACATCAGACACAAGGAGGATGGCTGCATATCCGCTGATACGACTGGTAAATTCCAGTGGCCTACGTGCAAAACTCTGTTGGATGCGTTCTGTGTCACGAACGAGCACAAAGGTTTGATATGTGGATTTCCTCTTACATAAACAACCAGTGTCTGGAAACTCCTGGTGGCACTGTTGAATACTTTGAGCTGCAGGAGGTACAGTACCGTACAATTGATGAAAATTACACCGCAGATTCATAGGTGAATTGCACCTGCTGAAGCGTAGAACGGAACATTTCTATTACTGTTAATACATTTTTCGTCGGTTGACTCATAGTAAGAAAAAATCCCAGGTAAACAACGTATAATAGTTTTATTGAGACGTACTTAAACAAAAATATTCCTCTTAGGAGACAAAGTTAATCACGGAACTGTTTGTGAAGGTTGGTAGTATGCACTGTATTTATATAAGTCTGAACATGGGGAGATGGCCCCAATGAAGAATAAGTATGGGATCCGCTTGATAGCTTAAGGTAAGGTCGACGGCCGATACCAAAAATCCTTGCAGTCCCCGATGCTGAGGCGACGTCCCTGTGGTGGCGAAGACAGGCATTGGTAGATCCTTCGATCGGCGGTGGTTGCTGCATGACACTGCGTCGCAGGTTGCGTAGTTTAGAACCAGATACTGATACAAAAGCTGTGGGTGCAGTCGGCGACTCACTCAGAAACTTGATAGAAGACTGGTTTGGAGCGGCTCTGCGCCGCCCTAAATACCCGGGCAGCGCAGCAACTATCTGCAATCACGTGGCCCGCAGAAGCAAACAGATCTGCAGGGCCAGTGACTAGAAGCACTCAGGCTGCCGGCCTGTTGGTCTAGTCAGCGTGCTTCACTGTGGCTCTGCTGGTGTAGCCCCTTCCAGGTTAGGCCGCCAGCACACTCTAATGTGAGAGAGGTTACCGGTCTATTTGGCGAATGGCCTGCACACAGCAGTTGCTGTGCTATCACGATCTAGACTCGAAGCACATTGCGTAATGAACGAGCCAGCTAGCTGCGCCAGAGAGACATCTACTGGCTACCACACACACCAGCCACTCACAACTGGCGTCAAACTAAACTTGAACCTTACTCCAATTTTCTCTCTTCAGTCACGTAAAAGATGCAGTCCCGCGAAATTCCCTGAACTCTAATAGGTGCTTACCATATAGTAGGTACCCAGCTTATAGAATAAAATCAAAGTATTATGTCCGTTAATCACATAATATGAAGAATTAGTGTCTGGAGGAGTACTGAGCCAGAACATTTCAGTAGCCACCTGAAGGTTCTTGGCACCGTCAAATGCGATACATTTTACAAGAATGGATGTTATAAGTCCCAGATCCTCGAAGGATTTCATACTGGACCAATGTACGGAACATATCAATGTCCAGATTAGATTGCAAGTTAATAACTAATATGATTTCACTGATACAACCAGTTTGTTCAACCTGTATGTTGTACGAGTGTGTGTAAAGTCAGTCCCAATTCTGTTGTCCTTCTACATGTTGCTGTATACGCAAATTCATGTCATTATCTGACAGTTATTACTACATCAAGTTTTTGTTCAGCCGGTATATCGAACTAGGTGGCGCAGTGGTTAGCACATTGGACTCGTATTCGGGAGGACGAACAGAAACACACGTCCAGCCATCCTGATTTAGGTTTTCCGTGATTTCCCTAAATCGATTCAGACAAATGCCAGGAAGGTTCCCTTGAAAGGGCACAGCCGTTTCCTTCCTCATCCTTCCCTACTCCGTTTCTAAAGACCTCGTTATCGATGGGACGTTAAACACTAATCTCCTCCTTCTCTTTCAGCCCGTATTTACTACGTGCGTGATATGGTTGTTACAACCGAAACTAGCAAGCCATCGTATTTTAACTGTCTGATGTAAACGTGACCTAGCCATTAAAAAATTTCTGCAACTTTTTTAGATGAGTTTTATGAAAAGGTGCAAGTAGTCCCTGAATATCAGTGCCTCTCTTCTCTCCACCTGCTGCCTCAATCAAGGGTCCCCAATTTCCAGTAACTCGAAGGATGTTCCTGAATCGTAGTACGATGTGCCGAGTTCACACAACTCGCACTCTGTTTTGGTTAGTTATTGTAACACAGCGGACAAAAAACTTGTCATCCCCATGAGATTCCAAGCTAGTACCGTGTAATGCAACTTATAGCCTCGTTTAAGGGTTAGATATAACGACGAAGTGCGTGTACGAGTTTCTTCACGTAAACATTCCTGCAGTGGTTGCATTATTTATTGTATCACCTTCTATAATTCAATACCTTTGTTATAATGATTGAGTAACTTAGGAAAATTGTTTTAATTTCCCTCTGTTACTATAGGTAGTAAATATATACAATAATTTGTATCAATTTTATTTTACTGATTATTTCTGAAAAATGAGTTGTTACCTACAGCTTAACACCTTCTTAAGGAAATCAGTGAAAGTGTGTATCCCATCTGATCTTTTTTCTTCCAAACTATGAATGTTAATCTCGGGAGGAACACTGAATACTGATTTTCCGACATAAAACTAACTGTTTTCAGCGTTTGTACATATACGGTTAACTCACTTTAATCCACTGCTGTCATTTAATACTTGGTCGGTCCTGCACATGCCTTAATCACCGTTTTGCATCATGTACGCATTGAGAGAATTAACTTTCTAATTGTAATGGGTTGAGATTTTGTGACACTAGGTATTGTGCGTCAGTGACAGAGTGGAGCAAATGTCATTATTTTGTCTGGGATGGTGGCACGGAATGTAACACTTTGTGGGCGGTGAAATGGGTTCTTTCCTTGGCTCTGTGGGTGTAGTGTGATTGAAACATTGGTTGGTCCACTATCAGTCATTTATTGAGACATAAAACCTTTTAAACAAACAGAGTAATACATTGTGTTTCAGTTCGCTCAGTTCCTCGCGGCGCGGAGTCGTGACAACAGATTGCAGTGACCGCTGATGCGGCGACGGCTCGAGTTGCAACAGAGCGCCAGGCGTTCAGTTCCGTACCAGTGACCCACTGCGGCGGCGACGCGGTCTTCTTCTTGTGAATTCGCTCGTTGCGTTATTAACAAAGACTACGTCGTGGAGCGGAGTGCTCCCTCCGTCCCGGAATCAAACCAACGACCCTCAGGTTCGGCGTCTTCTGGCGGAGTTCATCATCCACGAGGTTCACAGGAGACCCATTTGGTGAGGTCGTAGTCTCTTCGTCCTCGCCAGCCACCTGGGCAAGTACCACACAAACTTTTCTCCGGTAACACCAGGGACGGCATCTTCTGCGTTGATCTATTGGCGAGGTACCGACATATGTCGAGCAGTGTAGCTGGTACGTCGATGCGACGGAGTATAGCGTCCGCTGACTAACCATTGGTCCGTCCGCCCAGGCAGCGTTTCTTCGTCTCTTCTTTCTCCCCTCAAAGGACCACTCACACCCGTTTGTTGCAGGTATTTATTCGGTGTTTTCGCCATTGTTACGAAGTTTCTAGCGCGGTGACTGACTCTTCGGTCGTTGATATGCTTCTCCCGTTGGGCAGAAACGTGACCAATGTCGACACACGTGCCAGCTTTCCTTGTTTTACCTTTATGCTGGCGTGGTCGGGTATTGCCCTGTCGACCCCCTCCGCATCTCCATACATGTCTCGCAAGTAAGTTCAGTATGATGACAGTTCTTGCAGCATTGACCGCTGACGTGCGAACTGCGCTGCTCGTTGTTCTCCTTGGAGGTATTGCCCATCCGCTCAGTCGTTGATCTGGCAAACTGCTGACTGCTGCTGCGCAAACTACACTGGTCATTGGCCTCCTCGTTCGACTGATGCTGCCGGCCGCGGTGGTCTAGCGGTTCTAGGCGCTCAGTCAGGAACCGCGCGACTGTTACGGTCGCAGGTTCGAATCCTGCCTCGGGCATGGATGTGTGTGATGTCCTTAGGTTAGTTAGGTTTAAGTAGTTCTAAGTTCTAGGGGACTTATGATCACAGATGTTGAGTCCCATAGTGCTCAGAGCCATTTGAACCATTTTTTTCGACTGATGCTGCTTCGGAATATTGTGGCTTAATGTGTCAAAATCACTTCAATGGTCACTTAACGTATAATAAAGTTTTAGGTATTTTTCTTCCGGATCTCTGCTTTGAACAACCATAAATAACACGTAATTATTATACACAAGCACAAATAACGCGTAATTATTATACGTCTTGCATAATATATTCCTCACTCAGTTCATGAAACCAAACACGCAAAACAGTTTACAACAGCTCCTGTCTATGCCGTGACTTCTTTTTTGCGATAGCATTTCCCATAACCTTCCAACAATTCTTAATATGATTGATATCGGGGTTATTTTCAGGCCATTCTAACATTTCAACTACATTTTGTCTAAGGAAAGTGCTGAAATGTGTAACAATTATGTCGGAACATCATCTGCTTCATGCTTGACAAACGTTGATCCCACGCCTCATCTTCAGTGCTCTGCGTTAACGAGCAGAATAATACTGAGAAACGCAACTGGAAACATCTCCAAACTGGTCTCTTTTTGTGCTCATAAGCTTCCCTTCATAGATGCTGGTGTATACATTTGCATTGACTGTGCCATTAGTGGAGTCCATACGACCGAATCCGTGACTAGAAATGCATCCCCAGACCATCTGTCCCCTGGATGTTTGATTATTTGTATTATGGACGAAGGAAAAAATTCTTGGTCTACTCTGCGACGCATGAACACTTTGCCATCGAAGCCATGCGGATGAAATTTAGACTCGTCTGAAACGATCGTTCTCGTCCACGTCTCCGTCATCCGTGTCACATGTGCCTTTGTCCGTTGTAGCCGCTCTTGTCGCATTTTTTTGTCACTAAAGATTTCTGTATAGGCTAACGGACAGAGAGTCCAGTTTCCAGCAGTCTGTTTCTAGCAGTTCTACTGTTTACTGAGACGTCACAGATTCCTTGCCCGTCTCGCTTTCCTGTTGATGACAGGCGACGATCCATGAGAGAAAGTATTTTCAGTATCCTATCTTGTTTGACAGTAGACACCCTTTTTTTGCCTCTTCCTTTCTCACGATCGACATAGCCTTTCTCGTAACTGTAGACTGATTAAAACCTGTGTTAGAGGGTCTCTCTTTTGGCGGTACCAACTGACGTATAAGCAAGTATAGGATTTTTTTTCTTTTGCATTAATCTCACTGTCCTGTCCATTTGTTTAACTCAATGTGTGAAGATGAAATGACTGTATGAACAGTGCTTCAGCGTGGATATTGGAAAAAAATGTGATAAGAAGTGAAACAATAAGAACAAACATATGCAATGATTTAACAACAGTGGATTGGTATAACGCGACGTAAACAGCTGCCAATCACAAAATCATGAAATAATAAATTGGAGATGCAATAAACAATTACATCACTGCAGCTGCAGCCACTCATTGACAATTAGACCCCGTAGAATTAATGTATCGCGAGGATACTGATTGCTACGTTTAAGCGGCTGTGTCAAATAGTCACAGACACTTTCTCTGGGATTAGAGGGAGTGATTTAGCGGGCCACCACAACTACAGTGGGCAGTATGAGCATTCGTCAAACCTGGATAGTACACGTATAGCCCTATAAACACGGCTGTTATCACCTTGGGAGACGGAAGTGACCACAGAACACTCTTCATAAAGTTGAAGACCTTCCAATCTTCAGACAGGTTCTTCAGCGAAACATGCAAGACTTGAAGGAATATTATGGAGACATGGCTTTGCTACAACGTGGGGTATGTTACAAGACTGAAATTTTCACACTGCAGCTGAGTATACACTGATGTAAAATTACTTGGCAGATTAAAACTTCGTGGCGGACCGAGTCTGGAACCTGGAACCTTTGCCTTTCGTTGGCAAGTGCTTTATTATTATTATTATTTATTTTGCTTCTTTATTTTTACTTTCCTTGTCGTTCTTTCCCACAGTTCCTTGCTGAAACAAAAGAAGAAACTCCTTTTCAAAACACGAACATTATATCTCCTCCAAAAGACACAGTACTCTTCCAAACCAGATAAAACACCTCCTTTGAAGCAAGGAAGCTACCTGTTTATAACAAATCTCCTCTCCTAAGAGCAAATAATCCTCCGCTTCTGTAATAATAATTGCTCCTCTTCTAAAGCAAAAGAAACACTGATCATTTTCTAAAACAAACTGGGATTCTCTTCTTTGTCTAAAGTGAACCAGTCTCCCCTTTCAGATCAACGGTTTTTCCCAACGGGAACAAAGCTCCTCTTCGAGGTCAACCAAGAATTCTCCTTTAAGACTTCTTTTATAAAACAACAAATCTCCACACAGAGAGCAAACAAACTTCTCCTGAAAAGTGCATCTGTCTCCTTCAACGGCTACTCTTCAAAATCAGACAAGTTTTCCTAGAGTACACTAGGCTTCCTTTCTAGAATAATGAAGACATCAGTTCTATAGCAAGGATCAGTAGGACAGCACAGCGGTCAAAACCCCGGACAAAGTTGTCCTTGTATTTCGTGTATTGTAGCATTTTGTCGTGCTCCACTGTCATATGATACCAGTCTTCAAGATTTATTTTGGTTTTCTTGCTTGCTGAGTAGTTATAAAACTGGCTAAGAGCCAGAGAAAAGCGTTGTTTTTCATTTTTCGATACAAGGATTTGTCCGGGAGCAGAATGTCTTCTGAACTCTACGTTCTTGGAAACCACCTGAGCTATACATGCGCGATTCACAACCTGTCCTCACAGCTTCACATTCGCCAGTACATCTCCTACTTTCCGAACTTTGCTCCGCTCCAGAGTGAAAATTCATTTTGGAAACCATCCACTTCGCTGTGTCTAAGGCATGTCTTCGCAATATCCTTTCTTCTAGAAGTGCTAGTCCCGCAACTACGTTGGAGAATTTCTTAGAAGTCTGGAAGGTAGGAGATGAGGAACTGGCGGAAGTAAAGCTGCGACAAGGGGTGCTGGGTGGGGGTCGTGACTCTTGGTTGGGTGGCCCACAAAAGGCAAAGATTGCAGGTTCGATTTCCAGTCCAATAAACAGATTTAATTTCCCAGGTAGTTTCAAATTTCAGAGGCCTTATGTTATGAAACAAAATATGCAGGATGTTCGGAAATTCCCGTTACTTACTTGTAGGACTTGTAGAAGGGAGTGCGTACATAATATTTTGAATAGGAACCAGTCTCGCTACGGTGATGTCAGTTCAGACCTTTAACTCATCCACTTCCAATTGATGAGTCGAATTAGGCCTGACGAAGTACAATTATTCGAAAGGAAACATAACGAAACATCCATTGATCGCTTAAGCACATTTTTTTGTATTAACACTTAAATATTATGTGTTTAGATTATTCCAGAACATATTGTACTTACAGAACAGCACTGATGCATTACAACAGCACCTCGATGTGGTGACCGTCAACACTGTTGCAGACATTGTATCCACGAAGCATGTTCTGGAACACTCCCCATCCCCTCTGGTGCGTCTTCAGTTCCTAGTGCAGCGACCAGAATTAGTGCCAGCTGATCTTCTTCTGTCTCTACAGGAGTCTCATAAACTAAACTTTGCCAGGCAGATGTTAAGCTTCATCCGGTGACCGTCTGCCGTAGTACACGCCACCTTATCTACCCTATTCCATGCCATGACAAGCAACTCGGAGATTTTTCTCTTTCCCTCATCAGATGTGGACGCGTTACACATCTGAAAGGACCCGAGATGGGTTGCTATCCAAAATATTATGTACTCACTAGTCCTAGAAATTTGTAACGGGAGTTTCCGAACATCCTGTATTAAGTACGTGGGAGAAAAGGAAGGATTATCTTTCACTTTTTTGTTTGAAGAACAAAGGAGGTTTAGAAAGGATCTATTTAGAATAGATGACGCATTTTCTTTTTAAAACTCTGACTCCAAGCAGAAGATAGTCTAACCCTGAGATATGCCTTGCTTTTACTGTAACAAAATGCCTCTGACAGCATCAAAATACCCTTCTACGGAGGATTATGATTGAACGAGCGTATCCTCTCCGTCTTGCGAATGTCACGAGAAGCTTATACCATGGAACAAAAGTAACACTGAAGTCGTAAAATATATTGTCAATACAAAAGTACGTCGACCAAAGAGTGCGTCTGGGCTGTAGCTTATGCCTACACCTTTTAATAATTACATACATGCTGTATTTACGCAACGAAAGTCCAGAGCAAGCACGAAAATTGAAATAAATGAGGTAAAGCGTTATTACTACGCATTTTGCTGATGACCAAGCAATTATTCAAAACCTGAGTATGACCTTGATAAATGAGTGTACTATCTTTCAAAGATCTGCTTGGGATATCAAATGAAAAGCTCTGCACAAAATACAAAGACTATGTGTGATTTCTAGAGCACATATCCAGTCCGAACAAAAATACAGTAACCACTGATCAAGTGTCTTAATTCCAGTATCATGGCACTGACATAACGTAGGACACTGATCACGTTACATCTACATCTACATTTTTACTCCGCAAGCTACCCAACGGTGTGTGTCGGAGGGCACTTTACGTGCCACTGTCATTACCTCCCTTTCCTGTTCCAGTCGCGTATGGTTCGCGGGAAGAACGACTGTCTGAAAGCCTCCGTGCGCGCTCTAATCTCTCTAATTTTACATTCGTGATCTCCTCGGGAGGTATAAGTAGGGGCAAGCAATATATTCGATACCTCATCCAGAAACACACCCTCTCGAAACCTGGACACCGCGATGCAGAGCGCCTCTCTTGCAGAGTCTGCCACTTGAGTTTATTAAACATCTCCGTAACGCTATCATGGTTACCAAATAACCCTGTGACGAAACGCGCCGCTCTTCTTTGGATCCTCTCTATCTCCTCCGTGAAACCGATCTGGCACGGATCCCACACTGATGAGCAATACTCAAGTATAGGTCGAACGAGTGTTTTGTAAGCCACCTCCTTTGTTGATGGACAACATTTTCTAAGCACTCTCCCAATGAATCTCAACCTGGTACCCGCCTTACCAACAATTAATTTTATATGATCATTTCACTTAAAATCGTTCCGCACGCATACTCCCAGATATTTTACAGAAGTAACTGCTACCAGTGTTTGTTCCGCTATCATATAATCATACAATAAAGCATCCTTCTTTCTATGTATTCGCAATACATTACATTTGTCTATGTTAAGGGTCAGTTGCCACTCCCTGCACCAAGTGCCTATCCGCTGCAGATCTTCCTGCATTTCGCTACAATTTTCTAATGCTGCAACTTCTCTGTATACTACAGCAACATCCGCGAAAAGCCGCACAGAACTTCCGACACTATCTACTAGGTCATTTATATATATTGTGAAAAGCAATGGTCCCATAACACTCCCCTGTGGCACGCCAGAGGTTACTTTAACGTCTGTAGACGTCTCTCCATTGGTAACAACATGCTGTGTTCTGTTTGCTAAAAACTCTTCAATCCAGCCACACAGCTGGTCTGATATTCCGTAGGCTCTTACTTTGTTTATCAGGCGACAGTGCGGAACTGTATCGAACGCCTTCCGGAAGTCAAGAAAAATAGCATCTACCTGGGAGCCTGTATCTAATATTTTCTGGGTCTCATGAACAAATAAAGCGAGTTGGGTCTCACACGATCGCTGTTTCCGGAATCCATGTTGATTCCTACATAGTAGATTCTGGGTTTCCAAAAACGACATGATACTCGAGCAAAAAACATGTTCTAAAATTCTACAACAGATTGACGTCAGAGATATAGGTCTATAGTTTTGCGCATCTGCTCGACGACCCTTCTTGAAGACTGGGACTACCTGTGCTCTTTGCCAAACATTTGGAACCCTCCGTTCCTCTAGAGACTTGCGGTACACGGCTGTTAGAAGGGGGGGCAAGTTCTTACGCGTACTCTGTGTAGAATCGAATTGGTATCCCGTCAGGTCCAGTGGACTTTCCTCTATTGAGTGATTCCAGTTGTTTTTCTATTCCTTGGACACTTATTTCGATGTCAGCCATTTTTTCGTTTGTGCGAGGATTTAGAGAAGGAACTGCAGTGCGGTCTTCCTCTGTGAAACAGCTTTGGAAAACGGTGTTTAGTATTTCAGCTTTACGCGTGTCATCCTCTGTTTCAATGCCATCATCATCCCGGAGTGTCTGGATATGCTGTTTCGAGCCACTTACTGATTTAACGTAAGACCAGAACTTCCTAGGATTTTCTGTCAAGTCGGTACATAGAATTTTACTTTCGAATTCACTGAACGCTTCACGCATGGCCCTCCTTACGCTAACTTTGACATCGTTTAGCTTCTGTTTGTCTGAGAGGTTTTGGCTGCGTTTAAACTTGGAGTGAAGCTCTCTTTCCTTTCGCAGTAGTTTCCTAACTTTGTTGTTGTACCACGGTGGGTTTTTCCCGTCCCTCACAGTTTTACTCGGCACGTACCTGTCTAAAACGCATTTTACGATTGCCTTGAACTTTTTCCATAAACACTCAACATTGTCAGTGTCGGAACAGAAATTTTCGTTTTGATCTGTTAGGTAGTCTGAAATCTGCCTTCTATTACTCTTGCTAAACAGATAAACCTTCCTCCCTTTTTTTATATTCCTATTAACTTCCATATTCAGGGATGCTGCAACGGCCTTATGATCACTGATTCCCTGTTCTGCACTTACAGAGTCGAAAAGTTCGGGTCTGTTTGTTATCTGTAGGTCCAAGATGTTATCTCCACGAGTCGGTTCTCTGTTTAATTGCTCGAGGTAATTTTCGGATAGTGCACCCAGTATAATGTCACTTGATGCTCTGTCCCTACCACCCGTCCTAAACATCTGAGTGTCCCAGTCTATATCTGGTAAATTGAAATCTCCACCTAAGACTATAACATGCTGAGAAAATTTATGTGAAATGTATTCCAAATTTTCTCTCAGTTTTTCTGCCACTAATGCTGCTGAGTCGGGAGGTCGGTGAAAGGAGCCAATTATTAACCTAGCTCGGTTGTTGAGTGTAACCTCCACCCATAATAATTCACGGGAACTATCCACTTCTACTTCACTACAGGATAAACTACTACTGACAGCGATCACAAACTGAATAAGTACCGAGCCACATGTGAAAAAAAAAACGAGAAACAATATCTAGGAGAACAAGGGGTGATACCACACTGAAATTTCATGAACTGGTGGCTGCACCAGTTTTTCTCTGGTGCACGAACAACTGAGTGACGAATACAAAATAATACAATCTTAGAATTTTGTTTTTGTGGGGATCCACAGCTTCCAAATGGTTAATAAAAGGAAACATAGTCCCCGGTAGGCTGTAACGTAGACGATATTTGTCTAAATCGTGCGATTAGCTAACTTCAACGACTTGTCGACTTCAAGCTCATGTCTAATATTACGCATTACACTTTGTAAATTATTTTGCACTGTACGTAAAAATTTGACCGTTTAGAAATGTAATACGTAATGTTGTACATGTGCCTGAAAATAACAAGTCGTCGAAAGTAGCTAATTGCACGATTTAAATAAAGATCGTCTACCTTACAGCCTACTACGCCCACGTTTTCTTTTATTTTATTAATACAATCGTAG